>NC_048595.1:432453847-432787597 GCF_003668045.3 Cricetulus griseus | reverse complement strand
AGCTGGCCTTTAACTCATTATACACTGGAGGCAGTTGTCAAACTCCCAATCACTCTGCTTCCACATCTGGAGTGTTGGAATTTTGTGCTACCACATCTGGCATAGAGATGCATTCTGAATCACCTTGCCTAATTATATAATTTCTACCATGGAAAGTGTAGCTGTAGAATAATATGCAGAACACTGCATTTTTTGCTCTCCTAGAAGCATTTCTCAAGTAGTCAATGCTAACATTGCTTTGAAATTGTTTGGCATCACTTCTAAGACAACACAGTTTCCTAGATGGGTGGTACTCTTAAATACCTGGAACCTTCTAATATTGACTTCAAGTACATGGGACATGTTAGTGTGTGCCATTCAGGAGTAGGAAGTCGTGCCCTAGAGGAGCACAGATTTTATTGAGAGCCCTAGAGGAGCACAGGATTGCTACAAGCAATACTTAATTGCCAAGTTTGTGCCTCTAGGGTCAGACAATCCTCCAGTAGAAAAAAAAAAGTTCCTACAAGGAAGGGTGAAAGGTGTCCAGAGAGAACCAACTGGCATTACAGCAGGAATGGCAGCAGTATCAGTGCTTATTGCTGATTAGGGGGTGTCAGCCTTGCAGATAGGACAATGATGGCATCAACCAATACATTTTGATGGCATGAGTTCAAAGATCAATATTAGTAAGATTGGAGCTTAGGATTTAGTGATGTTGAGAAACTTAAATCCCAAAAAGGATGTATTAAAGAGAAGTTGCCTTCTGAGGCATATAAAAGAAGTAACGGACTTTGTTTGCTGAGGCAAGTTCTTTTTATGTAAACCAAGCCTTGAACTCACAGAGATACACCTGCTTCTGACTTCTGAGTGCTAGGATGAGAGGCGTGCACTATCACAATCAATCACAGCCAGCAGTTATTAACTTTTGACAGTGGCACTAAGTGACACATCCAGATACCCAGTAGATTCCAATGCTAACTGTGGACTAGCAAGTGTGTGTGTGTGTGTGTGTGTGTGTGTGTGTGAGAGAGAGAGAGAGAGAGAGAGAGAGAGAGAGAGAGAGAGAGGGAGAGGGAGAGAAGGAGAGGGAGAGAATGATGGAAGTAGACTATGAGAGGGAAGGGATAGCTATTAAGGAATAAGGGAATGAAGAAAATGAAGAGTAATGGAATACTGATGACATGATGAGATGCTTGTGACATCAAAGCAGAAGGGAGGACTATTTGGGAGTACAAAGGGTACCAGTGATTGATGGGGAATGTACTGTGTAGGTTTATCTTATTGATTGTTAAATAAAGTTCTGTTTGGCCAATGGCAGCAAGTTAGGCAGGACTAGGAGTCAAAGAGGATTCTGGGAAATGTAGTAGACAAGTGGTGCTCTAGGCAGGAAGTGACATAGCAAGGAGACTCATATTTAAGAAAGGAGAAACAGGAAGTGTCCCCCTTTTCCCCTTCCTCCTCCAGCGGCACCATGTGAGCCACCAGCAAGAGAGGGTGCCAGCGAAAGGCATCCTCTATAAGATAAGTCTTATAAAATATATAGGTTTATGATAAGACTGAGCTAACAGATGAGGAATCCTAGTCATTGGCCAAGCAGCATTTGAACCTAATACAAGTCTCTCTGTGCATTAATTGGGACCCTAACTCAGGCGGGCGGCTGGCGTAAAGCATACACGTGGCGGTGGGGCTTGGCAGCTTATGGCAGAAAGATTTATCATAACAAGTGATGGGGAGAGAAGTCCTGGCATATGGAGGAGGACAACAGAAAAGGGCATAAATAAGAACAAAATATAATGATATATATTTAATGCCACAGTGAATGCTAACTTAAAAAATAATTATCAGAGCCCGGAGAGATGGCTCAGTGCTTAAGCGAGATGGCTGTTCTTCTAGAAGACCAGAATTTAGTTCCTACCTCACTCTTGTCTGTAACTCCAGCTCCCTCTTCTGGCCTCTATGGATACTTACATGCATGCAGCACACTCTCATATAGACATACACAGATGCAAATAAAATTTTTTAAAAATGTGAAAAAGCAATAAATGATACTTTAAAAAGTCATCTAGTTCTAATTTCTGTGTTGCTTGGAGGGTGTCTGAGACTGATCAGCTTGGCCATTCTACACAGAGAGCATGCCAAGCAGTCGGGGGTGGGAGGGTAGGGGCAATGTATGTTTTATAAGCTAAGAAGATGGTGAGAAACTGAGAGGCTCAAAGGCCCCCATTTTAAACTGAGTTAGGGGAATTCCAAGGAGGGGAGATTAGTCTGGGGGCTTATTGGTGGATTTAAACAAAAATTTATGTGTTGCTATAGGATTGATTGGCAGCTCAGTGGTTAGGGGCTTTTCAGTTGCTGGGAAGCTGGGGGTGGATCTTTAGTTCTCTTAAGCTTGCACAAGGCTGTGGGGTGTCCTCTGATTGGTTGCCCTGGGTGGTAGCTTTCCAAAGAATTGCTTGCTCAGCTCTAGCTTGTTCCAACACACTGAAACTAAGGCCTGACCTCTAGCAGGGACTATTACAAACCTGTCATGGCGCTGGTTTGCCTCCCTGGTCTTCTCAATGTCTATTCATCTATGTGATGTTATGTGGCTTTGGTTTTTACCTCTCCTCCTGTGTATCTTGCTTCCTCTGTGTCTGGTTGGTGACTCTGCCTATCTCTTTCCAGAGTTCTCTCTGTCCAGAAGTCCTGGTATACCAACTGCCTAGCTATCAACTATTTAGCTTTTTTATTAAACCACCCAAAGTGGCATATCTTTACACAGTGTAATCAAATATCTTGTAACACTTGCTGATAGCTTACTCAGAGGTAGTTGATGATGCAGTCCCATGGGGAGGTTATTAGAGAATAATGCACAATAAAATTTCTAAAGTCAAGGTAGCTGTGGCTCCCAGGCAGTGATTACTCATATCTTACTGTATAATACGGTAGAATTTTAGATCACAGGTAAAATTTCTAAACTTGATAGGGAGATCTGTTATTGACTAATAGAAGAAGAATCTATGCATTAATGAAGGAATAGACACATTGATAGTAAAATTAATGGCTACGGGCTTCAAGATTTTCCAAGAGCTTTGATAATTAACTGAGAATATTTACTTTTTCATTTAATTTTGTGATTTTGAGACAGAGTCTCAGCATGTAGTCCAGGCTTGTCTTGAACTGGTTGTGTAGGGAAAGCTGGCCTTGAACTCAAGGCACTCTTTCTGCTCCAGTCGCCTAGATGCTGAGGGTTACCACTAATGCCTGGTGAGTTTTGCTCACTTCAGTATTGACATCTTTGCCTTCCTTCCTTCCTTCCTTCCTTCCTTCCTTCCTTCCTTCCTTCCTTCTTTTTTCCCCTTGGTGACTGTGACTGATAAGAAAAGTAGTTCCTGGGGAAAAGGCAAAACTTTATAGAGCATCTTATAGCAGACATCAGTGACACAAGAGTCACCCTTACTAAAGGAAGCAGAAGAAAGTCCTTAGGATCATAATAAATCAAATCCTTTCCTACAGGAAGACTGTAGAGCTTTTTGCAGGAAAAGGCAACTGTCTGAGAATAGCAGGTAATTACCAAAAATAGGCTCATTCTGTCTCAGCAAGACACTGTGTGTGTACATACATATAAACGCACACACACACACACACACACACACACACACACACACACATATATATATATATATATATATATATATGCACACACTTTGTATATTACCTTGAAATCTCTACAATTAGATCTGTCAGTAGATGAATATGGGTAATGGATGGATAGCTAGATGACATAATTTCCTGGGGTGATAGACTATGTTATATAGCTAAGTACTTCCCACAAAGAGAGAGAAAAATAAACATTTGAAAACAACTCAAAACACCAGATAAATAGTAAAATATTTACAAGACAGACAAGTGTGATCATTTGCCTGTACATTGTTCTCTTAATATCAAAACATGTCATGCTTGAGTAGCTTGGCTTCCCTTCTGTGAGAGGGACTCCCAGCTTTTACTGTTTACTCTGTCAGGGGATGGACCTTGTGAATCTGGTTGGTTTCAGGGACTTCCTGACGCTATTTTCAGTTGTTTACCTTCCTGCTCAAGGAGCTTTCCTGCAGGATGGAATGTTTCAATCTCAAACAAAATGTCCACCACAGACCCAAGCCACTTCTAGTTTTTTGATTTGACTCTGAGAAGGCAAGCATTGTTCATCTGACAGGGTTATTTATGTTCATCAGCATGCCAAGCCACACAAAATTCCAGTAAAGCTTCCCTTCAGCTGTCTCTTAATGACGTTTCTAAAGGGTTGCATCTAATTGACTTTAACTTAGTTCCCTTCTGGCTGTGTGGCTGGGGTGTACGGTGTTTATTTAATGACCTAAAGTTTCAAAGCAAACAAGATGTTGGGGAAAATTAGCAAATTCTACTGTGGGTTCTCAGTAGTAGGTTTCTAAGCCAAGACACAATTGTTGCCCGAAAAGGAGCAATTTATTATATGGGAACTGATTTCTTCAATAAAGGCTCTAGGGCACAGTACTTCCATATGTGGTCCATGGGAGATGCTGCCACATCATGCAAATGCCAGGATTGGGCTGGCTAGCTACATCTCTTGTGGTTTACTAGGAGAAAAACTGATCTCATTTATATATTACTCTGAGAATAAAAAGCTGATTTTCATACATTTGTTGCCCATTTACATTTCTTTTTGTGAATATCCTGACTTTCATTTAGTTTAAAATTAATATGAGCTAACTAGAGTATTATACATATTAAATTAAGTGTACCAGGGAGAAGACTTTTCTTGGTACTAAATAGGAATAAAAGAAATCCCATGTTTATTATAAAAGTCTTTATGGGGAAAAACACGGTTAAAATAACTAAATAGCAAGTTTTACTTGTTTTTCTTATGACTGAAGAAAATTAAACTCCAATATTGCTTTGCCTGATGTAGCATGCAAAACTAGCAATACTTGGAAATAACATCAAGTAAATTACCTAAGGACCTTCCTAGTCCCTTAGGAACAGTGACATCATTTCAAAATGGCTGTCTTCTGAATCAGGGTGGTGGTTCAAATTGGTGTAAGAAAGGTGACCATGTGAGAGTATGCACCTGAGACTCCTTCACAGAATAACAGGAGGAAATGCCAAAGTTAGAGTGAGACCGTTGGGACAACAACAAAACACCAGTGGGTATTGCGGGCTCCTGATTTGTGTCTCACTGTCCTCCAGATAATCCTAGTTCTTGTGGTGAGCATCAGTTGTCAAGGTGATAGGATCTAGGATGCGCTGGAAGGTGGGTCTGTGGGCATGCTTCTAGATTATCTTGACTGCATTAACAGAGTCGGAAAGGTGTGTCTATTGTGGGTGGTACTACTTCCTGATGGAGATCCAGGACTGCAAAAATGGAGCAAGCGAGCCAAGCGTCTTGCAGGTGTTCATTGTTTCATTCATAACATGCACAGCTGCTGCAGGCGCCTGCTGCCATGACTTCCCATCATGATGGACTCTACCTCGAACATCGAGTTTTGATGGACTCTACCTTGAACATCGAGTTTTGATGGACTCTACCTCGAACATCAAGTTTTTGTTACAATGTTTTTATCACAGCAGCAGGAAAAGAAACCAAGACTCCAATTAAACCTTTGATTTGGACCTGGCAAACACATGATTTTGAAATCCTGTTTCCATCCAGTTCATGGGTAGGCTAATTTTTGTTTTTTTCATTATCCCCTAGGCAGAGTGTGTCAGTGTCATTTGCAGAGACTTGGGACTCCCAGGGTTCCCTTTCTCAGAAGCAGGCAGGCCGTGACTCTGCTGCCAACCTCTAAATGGCAACAGTGAAGGTCATTGAGCTTACCAAAAACATGTGGGTCTGAGAGATCCAAGCCCCAGAAAATTCCTGGTCCACAGACCCTGATCCATAGCCCCTACACAGTCCCAACCCAGGAAAAGAAACACACCCTGGATTTGGGACAAGAGCTAAGCTCAGAGCCAGGGAAAAACACCCTAATTCTGAAACCAGCACTAAAAGAACACACACTTGGCACCTAGATTCTCGGCACATGTATAAGAAACTCACCCAGGCATTAAAATTGGAGCCAAAAAAACCAAAAAGTACCATAGAAAGAAAAACACTTTGGCCCCTGGAATTGGAGCAATCTCTGTCCCTGACTCCAAACTAGCCAATCCCTGGGCTAGAAAAGCTGACCAATCCAATGCCAGGAAGCCTGGAATCCCCTGTCCCTCCAGTTTGGACTCTCCTTAGGCTGGGGATTGTATGGATAACTCTTTCTGCCAGATGCCTGGGTTCTGCCCCCAAATAACACACAGAGACTTAATATTAGTTACAATGCTGCTGGCCAATAACTAGGATTTCTTATTTGCTAGCTCTGTCTTAAGTATCAACCATTAATCTATATATTTTATAAAGATGTATCTTATCGAGGACGCCAGCAGCATGTGTCCTATCTTCCTGGGATCACATGGTGACTCTCCTCTTTACTATATTTCCCAGAACCCTCCTTGACTCCTAGCCCCACCTATCTTGCTTCCTTATTGGCCAACAGTGCTTTATTTATCAACCAATAAGACAAACATATGCACAGAAGGACTTTCCCATCAGGGGATTCCTCTAGACTGGGAATTCCTGTTACTTCATGGGAGCAGCCAGTAACCATCCAGAGAGCTTGGAATTCCCCAGGGCAGCCAATCAGCTCAGTCCAGGCTTGAGTCAATCCCCAGGCTGTAACTGTGCAATCTTGGAGGGCTTGAGCCAATCACAGCCTATAGCTAAGCAGGTTTGTAGTTCCCCAAGACTCCCCCTCTTCCCTCACTGCACTGGGTCTCTCCTGCTGCTGCTGTCATCTCTTCAGACAGAGCTACCCAAGTTAACTCGCAAATAAAGACTCTTTGTCTTTGCATTGGAGTTTGTCTCATGGTAATGATTTGGGTTCCAGATTTGGGGCTTAACAGGTCATGTTGAATGATACTTTGCAAGCCCCTTTACCACGTGGTTGCCCATGAAGTATCCCAGTGTGTTTGTTGTAGACATGGCCTTCATGGCACTGCTCCAAGCAAAGTGGACATTTATAATGTGAACAGACCTAACATGCACAGGTTATCTAAGTGAGTAAATTACCCTGACAAGTAGAGCAATAATAAATACTGCACAGTCATCCAAACTGACCCTGGTCTATGCTTCCTTCCCATGATTTTATTTAGCTAGAGAATCCTAAAATGCTTTGGAAAACACTTTGATTCTGGCTAGCTCCCTGACAGGTGGGAAAGGTCAGTTAAGTCTCAGGTGTTGGTTTGATAGTGAAGGAATCCATGGCTATCTTCTTACAAGGAGATGGAGGAAAAGCAATAACTTTTAAGGGGCATTATTTCCTGTTTCACAGCTACCATTTAATTCTCCTTCCTTCTGCCGGAATTAGTGATAAGTCATTAGTATTAATGTCTTCAGGATTTCTCATGTGATACACGCCATTGTCTGGCAGTTTGAACCTCTGAGTGCAGGCTCCTGGTAAAAGGGATAAAATCTGAAACTTCTCAAATTCTCCTTGTTCAACAACAAAATAAGATATTCCCCTACCCCCCCCCCACACACACATTTAAAAAAAAGCCTCTAGGAGTGCATTCTGGGAAAAACCTTACTGCTTTAAAACTTGCCCCTACAGAGGCAGACACATTTTCACCCACCAGACAGATTATGACTTCATCTGGTCTAAGAAGTGTGAATTTTGGAAAACCAAGATGTTTCTCTGCAACCTCAAAAGGGCAAAGCCACATTTTCGATGATCAAGAGGTCACAATGAGCAAAACTTGGACAAATGCCACTAAACATTTTGGCATCCTGACAAAAGTCATTTGCTATTATGATTTCTTAGGTTTGCCGTATTATAGGGGAGAGATAATTACAAATGTACAGAATTACACTGGACAAATGAATACCACTAAGTCATAACCACACACTTAATTCTTTGTGGCTTTTATCACTTTAGAGTGTCTCATAGTACTTCAGTTATCAAGGGACACTAACGGCAAATGCCTGAATGTTGCAAGAGGCTTCTAATATCATTGTGATACAAAGCTTAAAGTTATTTCCAAGGGAGACCCAATTTGTGTGAGAAGGTCTATGCCAAAATAGCCTCAATTTATATTAAAATTTTACTATACTACTAACTATTATAAGTACTATAAAATACTCTATAAATATACAGAGAGAAAAGATGATTTGAACAGCTCTGGTTTCTGAGGATATTGTTTATATTACATATTTTGTATTATCCAAGAGAGAGGGCGAGGCCACTGCAGGTGTTTTCAAACCTGGCAGGAAAAAACCTGGGAGAATGATACAAAGAGTCCATAGAGGACAGGAGAGAGAGAGAGAGAGAGAGAGAGAGAGAGAGAGAGAGAGAGAGAGAGAGAGATCCTACCTGAAATATGCAGATATGCAGCTAGCTATTTTTATCCTGGAGGAGGAGGGGTAACCAAAGAGGAGGGGACCCTGAGGAGAAAACTTCTGCTTCCATAACCAAACTTGGATGAGACTTTCCATTGGGCTTCAGCTACCAAGACATGTTATTTATGTTTATACAAATGTGTTCAGAGGATCAAATTTATATTGCATGTCTATATCTAGATGCCCTTTCCCCTCACTGAATAAGGAAGTGTTTGTTCTTAGCTCGGCTAAGCATGGTGGAACAGAAGTCATATTTTTTTAAGTAAGAGAGTTCCTTGGGTAAAATTTGGGAAAAGACTACAACCTCCAAATGAAGGCACTTGTCTATATTTTGAAGAATGGAAGAATATTTACATAGGTGCCTAAAGATATCAGATAGTTTTATCCTTAGCAGTGCTTATGTTAAAGCAAAGAAATGAGGGGGTTACAAGCACAAAGATTAACAATATGTCAGATCAAATATTAATGAAGGATCAGGTAACTATGGTAAGAGCTGCTGGGAGGAATTGCAATCTTGCCTGACTGTCTCATATTAACCAGCACAGTGTCTGTGGGCCCTGCCATTAAATTCTGATAATGATAAAATTCACCAGCAGGGGGTGCAGTACCCTTAAATTTCCTGTTGTGACTGACAGGTCCTTTTCAAAGAGAGCACCTCTTTTCAGACAAGAGTAGTCTAATTGTAAACCCATCAAATAATTGAGGTCTCTTCACCATGACATCGTTAGATTGAAGATTAGCTAGATGAGATGGGAGCCCAGCTGTCATCTCCACTTGCTTTGTTTTCTGCCAAGAGGGTCTGTCCTAGGCAGCTGCCTCCCAAATGACCTTCAGTGGCCACAAGGGGACAGGAGAAGATCGTGTGGAGGGGTTAATGGAACTCTATCAGCATCAATGGAAACCATCGTAGCACACCACCAATGGAAAGTTGGCACGTTTCCTTGAAATGGCGGTCATTTGTGTAGCTGCTGCTTCAAGAGGGAGGACTTCATATTTGACTACTACTCAGTGAATTTACCAGTTCCCTGCATGTTCCTGGTCTGGTCTTTGGGATTCCACAAGTCCACTGAGGGATCTCCCGGAGGATTTGGCCATTTGCTCATGACCAGTCCAGACAGCCACCCCCATGTGAGCTGGAACTGCAGAGCAAGTGTTGCCTGGGCAGCCTGGGCTTTGGCCCAGGTGTCTTTTCACAACAGGGGTGCAGTGGTTCAGATGCTGTTTTCTCAAAAATCTGAAGTTCTCCAGATTTTCCTCTCAGCACACTGTGCTCTGACACCAGCACCAAATATGAATATGCAGGTCAATAACTCTCTGGGTTCCCAGAGTTCAAGCTCCCAAGTTACAGCCACTTGCCTGTTCCTCCAGAATCTGGACTCAGTCATGGCAGGAAATCCACTACAGCCTTCTAGGTTCAAATGCAAAGGACCAGGTTCCAAAGAAGCTAAGAAAGGCTTGAAGAAGGTGCTACCCCTTATAGTAGGAAATTACCAATACAGAGTCAGGTAGAAATATAAGGGTATTTAATAGGAAAAAAAGCCTTACTTACAGAGCAACCTAGCCAACTGGCGTGGCAGCAGTCTGTCCAGCAAGTACCAAAGTGAAACCGAAAGAGAAAACGCAGTCACTCTACATCACCCTGACCACGCCCTTGCAAGCGTGGTCAGGCACACCTGTAGCCAGCCCCTAAGTAGGCGTAGCTACAGCTTCCCCTACAATTCCCCTTTTAGTCTAAAAGAGGATTAAAATTTAACAGTGTAAAGTATTCAAAATTAACAATCATAAAGGTAAAATATAAGAAGATACAACAATCTGCTTATGTCACATCCTAACTATCTATTTTAACTAAACCCTAAAGTCATCTGAAAGAGGTGTCCAAGCCTGAACACCTCCTTCCAATCCCAACCATAAACAATAGGAAGCTATCCCTAACTAGGTATATACACTATCCTAAGTGACAACAATGGGGAAAGGGAGTATAGCATCCTCCAAGTTACTTCCTGCTGAAATGGGATGATGATAGTCATGTGGGGTCCTGTAGGAAGAAAATATTAGTGTAGTAAAAGTCTTGAATGGATTGTATCCAGTCCATTCTCTTGATAGAAGATCTCACTTAAAATCCTCAACTTGATTGAAGTCAGTACCCAAACCTCTGGCCTGAGTGTCAGTTGCCCAATGTTACAGAGGAACTTTGGGTGACTGTCCAGGTAGTAGATGTCCTGTCAATTCTAGAGTTTATATATTTTCCTTCTATAGTCTTTGATAGAGTTGACGACAGATAGTTATGGTTATAGTTTTCTTCAGTTATTATAAAAGATAAGTTATCCTTTTATTTTAGACAGAAAAGAGGAGATGATGGGGGAAGTACTTTTGTGTATGTTTATCTTATTGATTGTTAAATAAAATACTGTTTGGCCAATGAGACAGCAAGTAGACAGGACTAGGAGTCAAAGAGGATTCTGGGAAATGTAGTAGAGAAGTGCTGATCCAGGCAGGAAGTGACATAGCAAGGAGACTCATATTTAAGCAAAGGAGAAACAGGAAGGGCCCCCTTTTTTCCCCTCCACTCCTGCTCCAGCGGCAAGATGTGATCCCAGCAAGGAGGGACGCCAATAAGGTGTCTGATAAGATAAATCTTATAAAATATATAGGTTTATGATAGTTAAGACTGAGCTAACAGATGATTATCCTAGCCATTGGCCAAGCAGCTTTGAACCTAATACAAGTTTCTGTGTATTCATTTGGGCCTAACTCGGGCAGGCGGCTGGCGTAAAGCTCACACATGGCGGTGGGGCTCAGGCGGCATTTGGCAGAAAGATTTATCATAACAACCCCGGCCTCATTCACATAGAAGCCCCTTACATCCTAGAATATTCCTTGGAGTATTTATATCAATCTTTTCTCCTTATTTATTATTTTTCTTCAATGTCATTCCTACCCTGTATTCTTATTTCTTCTTTTTACAAGCTTTCCCCCCAAAAAACCCCCGAAGACTCTTGACATATAAAGGTGGTTATTTTTGGCTCTAGAGCAGTGGTTCTTAACCTTCCTAATGCTGTGACCCTTTAATACATTTCCTCATGTTGTGGTGACCCCCCAACCATAACATTACTTTTGTTTTATATCATAACTGTAATTTTTCTACTGTTATAAATCATAACAAAAATGCCTATGTTTTCTTATGGTCTTAGATAAAAGGGTTGGTGGGCCCCAGTAGGGTTTCAGCCTACAGGATGAGAACCACTGCTCTAGATGAAGCCAGACTGTAGTCCACTGTTCAACAATACAGACCTCTGTACCTTCTCCTGCCACAGATACTCCTGATGGGGGATGTCCTTCTGTATATATGTTTCTCTTATTGCTTGATGAATAAAACACTGTTTGGCCAATAGATGCAGGAAGATAGGTGGGGCTAGGAGACGAGGAGAATTCTGGGGAGAGAGGCAGAGGGCACGCAAGAGATGCCATGTAGGAGAAGAAGGAGTAACAGGTCCAGACTCTTCTCCAGTAAGATAAGACCATATAGTGTCTGTGTGTTTGTTTGGGGTTGAAGCAGTGGTGGGACCTATCCAGCAGCATCCTCCACATAGCCAACTGTAGTGTGACACGATTCCTGGGGAGTTGTGAACAAACCACTCACCTTCTATAGGGACCCAAAATAAACCAAAGTACCCAAACTGCTTAAGTCCAACTTGGTGAGGCAGTAAGTTCTATTGGGTTTCTTGCAGGACTATGGGTGAGGGTTACAGGTTATAGGGATATAAAGGACTTGAAGACAGAAGCATCATTGAGTGTGGGCCACAACTCACAAAAGCTGGAAACCTAGAGCACACTGCACAGCCCGCAGGCAGCTCAGCAGTTTGGAGAATGTCTTTTCTGGGTTGGTCAGGACCTCTTTCAGGCAGCTGGTCTGGTCTGAGTGTCTCTCTGAAGTCCTTCCTGCTTATATAATCTTGGAGAGGAGGGGACCTAGTGAACCTGGTCAATTTCTGGGACTTGCTGGAGCAATTGTGTGTTGTTTACTTCCTGAGCTTGAAGATTGAGACTTTGTTGAAGGACAGAAGGCTTTACCCTCACTTAAGCGTCTGGTGTGTTAATGGACTTCCCTCAAGACAGGAGGTTTTAATCTTGGAGGAAACCGATATACAGCACCAGGGTTGGGGATGACTAAAGGGGAATAAAATCAAGAGAAATAAGATCACCTATGGAAAAGGGAAGCTTATTTATCAAAAAGTGGGCAACTCCACCAAAGAAATGAGACAGTAGCAGACTTGCTGGAGTTTGAACCTTCAGTTTTCCTAATGGCCACATGTTAAGTTGGTTCCCAATCCCTGGTGCTATTAGAAAGCAGCAAAGCCTGTAGGATGTGGGATCTACTGGGAATGGGAGGAAGTTAGGATATTGAGAGCATCCCATTGAGGGGGATCTTGGGATTACGGCCCCTTCTGAATCCTTTTTTTTTTTTTTTTTTTTTTTTTTGTGTGTGTGTGTGTGTGTGTGTGTGTGTGTGTGTGTGTTGCTTTTTATCTATAAAAAGGTGAGTAGCTTCCTTCACTACATGTTCTCTTCATGATATTCTGTCTCAGCACAGGCCCTAAACAGTGCAGTCAACTGACTGTGGACTGAAAGCTCTAAACCTATGAGCCCAAATAAATTGTTTCTCCATAACTGCTAATGGTCATACATATTTTGTTACAGCAATGGAAAGCTAACAGAAGGGTAGATTAAACCTCTCCTCCCCTCTGATGAAAGCTCATATGTACGTATTCATCATCTTTAAATGTATGTTTTCTTTTAAGATGGTCTCCTTATTTCCTTCCATCTCATTCTCCTCTGGGATGAAGTGGTGGAGTGAGCATTTAAATGCCTGATTTAAGAAAACTGGGCTGAATAAGGAAGGGCTAGGGAAACCCAATTTGAATGAAAGGCTGGAGACTGTAGGGATAATTTCAGATCCTAGCCACCCCCTACTTGACCACTAGAAACCCCTGTGACACTGATGATAATTTTAAGAGCCCAGAATCTTGGGCAATATCAGAAAGTGAAAGATATTCTCAGCAACTCTTATTCCTTCTGGAATTCCTGAATTCATTGTCTTAAAACTCTGTCCTTGATCAAAGTCCCACGACTCAAAAGCTGTGTCTGCTATTTCCTGAAGAGAAACTTACTCATTATTGGAAAGGCCTAAGAACAAGTTGTCAGCCATCTTTGCCATCTTGGAAGTGATGTGTACCATGGATATTGGAAGCACAAATGTTCGTTCTTACACTTAATATCTTAACCACATGTGGAGAAATTTAAAGATCTCACAAGCCCGCAATCCCAATTACATACTTTCATTGAGTAAAGTCATTATACACACACATATGTTATGACTAAAATATATAAATTCTGTGGAGTTGGTAGAAATGTTTACGCCAAGGTACATAACCATCAGTAAATTCATAGAATTCTGGGAGAATTTAGAGAGCCCCCAGACTGCACTTCTGCTTTTGCAGATGAGGCCAGGAAATAGAGAGGCTGTGTGACTTCTCCCAGGAACACAATTGAGGGTTCCGGCTTCCAGTCAAGTGGTATCTCTTGAAAGGTTAACTACTTAAAAGCATCAGGTGAACTGAGAAGTTGACCCAACTGATAACAACTGTAGAAGTTTCTGATCAAAAAACCCACATGGCAAACTCTCTTGTATCTACTCCTTCCAAATGTCAGGGAACTGACCCCACATTCCCACTTTCCCATCCTATAAAACCCCAAGACCTGCACACAACATGCACACAGTCTTCTCTTCTGTGGACAGACTGCGGCCCTTCAGTTATTCTGATTAAAAGAACAATTCCGCTTCTGGGTGGAACAATGCCTGCTTGCTCTCTTTTATCTCTAATCAAATCATTTTATTATCCTTATTGAATTGGGCATGCTTCAATTTAATGCATTTTTGAGGAACTTTACTATTTAGGTGTATACTATGTATATATTATTGTTCTAATTTTTGAACAACACTGGCCCTGTCACTATTCAGTCATGGAGTGGGGATATTCATGAGGCTTGTTCTCTGTGGGGAGCTATGGACAGTTAATAGTTACTGTGGAGGGGGTGTCATTGTCTTTAGTGGCACAGCCACAAGTCAGTTACCCATGCTCAGTGAATAGCTTTACACTGATGCCTGCTCAGGTGGTCCTGGTTAAATTCAGTGACTGATAAAACCAAAATAAAAATACCTACTATTTAGTAGGAGGAGGGGAGGCTTGGCAAGGAGGACAGGATAAGGGAACCATGAGTTGTGCAAGCTACTTGGAGGTGCTTGTTTACAATGATGTATTTGATGATATCGATCCTGTGTCTCTCTGTAAATCCACTGATTCAGAATCTCCAGGAAAATGCAAGCAGGATGCAGCATTTCTTCTTTGGGTACATACACAACATCTTCGTTATTTGAGACCATATGTCTCTCCCATTTAATCAAAATTCTATCACGTCCTGACTAAATAGTAGGTCATAACTACGTAATGTCATGATTCCAGGCAACCTCCACTCTAACCCCCGAGAGTGACTGCTTCTGTCCCCATTACTCTGTCCCGGGCATGAGCATTTGGGAGATGATAAACTAGCCATGCCTCTGCAAGTTATAGATGTGGGGGCTTAGCATACTCTGTTTCACTCTGTCTCCCTGTACATATATCCATTTTCTCTCTCTCTTGCTGCTAGATGTAGCTCCCAGACACCTCTTGAATTTCCCAGATTAGAAATTTTTAGCTCCATGAAATGTATTGTTTTTAGTAATATATATATATATATATATATATATATAGTATATATATATTGTGTGTGTGTGTGTGTGTGTGTGTGTGTGTGTGTGTGTGTATTGTCACTTAATAAGTATATGTGATCAGGCTTGAAAGATAATTTATTCATGCCTACTAAGCTACTAAACTTTAAGAACATTTATGTAGCTAAGACCCAGGGTACACCTCACTTCCAGCTGGGCAATGATAACTAACAGGCAAATCTAGAGTTCACTCAGAATCCCACAAGTAAGCACCCAATTACAGTCTTTCTGGCCTTTTCTTGTCAATCTGTCTTCCCAACTGGATTGCAAACCCAGCTGAAGCAGGGACCACACAGGGAGACTTACAAATTGTGAAAGTGAACAGATTGGTTTTATGTTTAACTATGAAAGACGACCATGTAAATGAAAGAGATTATCAAATTCAGCCTTAGTCTTTTCACTAGAAATTGATTTTTTTCTATGTCAGTTTAGAAGTGGGGAGGAGATGGAAAGATGGACATCTCAGCTGAAAAGAAACCATTTCCCAATGACCATAGTTGGGTTCTTGGGGGTCTCAGCCTCTGGAACCATGATACTCTGTGCTGCCCTAGAAACTGTGAAAACTGTGGTCTTGTAAAATCTTACTTCTTTTCTTGGCTCAAGTCAGTTCCATATGGCAAAGCACTATAAGCTGCTTTGCAGGCATTCCACCCCGAAATGGCATACCCTTAATCTGTTAACAGAGACTGGGGAAGACAGATCTGCTGATACAGTCCCAGACCTGAGCCAGGTCAATTTTAAAAAATGGATGGATTAAAGTGTGTTCTCCTCTGTCTTAGGGGAAAAATGTAAATTTATTGGTACTTACCATACTTTCCTCAAGATTAATGTTGACTTCAATGTTAGTAACCTAATGTTCAATTTGAAGAGTGACTTTTAGTTGGCTTTCTGACCCGAGCTGAATTCTACCGGAGGACATTAAAATCCCAAGTGGAAATGAAAGATCTACTGTAATAAACACATACAGCATACTACTGAGAAATTTCTAATGTTAAAATGTGCTTGTCTCAATGGTTGGTTCTCTCTCTCTCTCTCTCTCTCTCTCTCTCTCTCTCTCTCTCTCTCTTTTTGCAATTGATTTTTTTCCTAGTTTATTTCAACGTGCATACAGAAACGAACTAATCATAATGTAAGTTATCAGTTTTCTTTCTCCAAGTATTTGGTTTTGGTTTTATTTTTTTTTTCAGTTTATGGTGCACTGAAGATTTATTTTGTTTAGCCATTTCATCATATGCCACTTTTCATTGCTTTGAGAAATTCATAGATCATATTGTTTGTTGTGAGATGCCTTGATTTGTATAGAACTTGATTTTGATGTTGCATATTTTAATCAGCTAAAAGTTAGAACTTGCCTTTTGCATAGTATAAGGAGAAGGGATTTTGAGCAAGGGTTCTGTTTATGCCTAAGAATTTCTTTCTTTATATGGTCTATTGGCTCTAGATGATCTCATCTTCATCCCTTCTCTGGGGGAGTTTCCTTGGTCTCTCAGATCAGGTGTGATGTGCATGCGTTGCCAAACTTCAGCATTGGAGATCTATGTTCCTCCCTTAGAAGTCTTAACACATTCACACTGGTTTTCCTCAGGAGTCCATGAGAGCAAGGCCCAAATTTTATTCATAGACTCCAATTGGTCTCCAGCATGGCAGGCACTTGCTTTGACTGAGAGTTTGGGTTTTCGGGCGAAAGAAATGCAGCTCACACCAACTTATATAAACACCAACAAGTCAGTGTCTAATGCAAAAGGAGACCATAGAGATGAAAGCGGATGGCTTCATTACAGCTTTATCCCCACAGTCAAGCTGTCTCTTTATGGGCTTTTCGTTTATTGAGTGTTATGTTAAACGTACCCTGCTTTCATACTAGACGAGTTCTCTCCGATGCTCTAGACTTACCTCATCCCCTACAGAAAGAATTCTGTTACCAGAACAAAGGAATTGATGCTGGACAAGCAGAAATGCTGATGACAATTAAAAACATATTTTTCCAGTATTTCATGTTTTTTTCTAAAATGCTCCAAAAGTGATATTGAGGGGATAAACTCACAGATACAAGATTTCTATGTGGCAATATTGTGATGGATGGTGATGATGGTGATTTTTACCATTATTATTATTTTTTTTAGTAACTGCTAAGAACTTAATGAATTTTCAGCCAGATCCATGTAGAGATTATTCTCATCATTTATTAAAACGCAACATGAAGTTTCTAGATAAGATGTCAGAGTAGAAGCTACTCCAAGGGACCCATTTAAGGAGACATGTCTGTGTAATAATGAATAGACACTATCTCACAGACAGAAAGAAAGAGAGCATCCGAAACTCACAAGGGTAGTGAGTGACAGAACAGCTACAGGGTGCTGAGAAAATGACAAGCAACACACTGAACAGAAACAAGCCCAGCCTAGCACAACTCCAGCTGGGGGGCTCTTGATGGTGGGAGGAGAAACAGAAGCTTCATCCAAAATCAGGGTGTTTTCTCCTTCCTGAGTGGCACCAGGGACTAAGTCTTTGAGAGTAGCCTGCTCAATAAGATCTCCAATTAAAATGGGAAAACATATCTAAACAAACAGATTAACAAACTGCAACTCAGAGACATGGAAAAACAAGGGACTGGTGATGTCTCTAAGAGGCCACAACCCCAGTCCTCAACTGCCAAATTCCAGGATTCTGAAACAGCAGAATGCCAGATAAAGAATTCAAAAGTCTAGTGAAAATGGCCAGTGATCTCAAAGAGGATTCAAGCAAGCAGATAAACTCAGTCAGCATCTAGGGAGGGAAGGCAGCCACACAGAAAGAACTTAGCAATGTGGATAAAAAGGTCAGCAAGAAAATGGAAATTTTAAAACAGACACAAATAGAAGTGTTGGAAACAAAGACACAGGGAAGAAAAATTAAAAAGAAAAAAAAACAGTGGAAAAATATCACCAATAGCCATGACAAAACAGAAGAAGAATATTACAGATAAAGGATAAGGTTGATGAAATACTGCATTTAAATCAGTTTAAAAAAGCATGACTGTAGTACCCAAGAATGCTGGGATACAAATAAGAAAGCCCCACCCCTAACCAAGAAGCTAATTGCATTTGATACCTACTTGGAAAAGGAAAATCAGTTTCCTCAGTGGAGTGTCACTATGTATATCAGTCATATTCCAGGGCAGGCCCCATGCCTGGGAGGAGCTGGCCAACACAAAATGGAATTCATTTGTGCTTTTTTTCTTTGTTTTTTTGTTTTGTCTAAACTTGTTTTTTTTAAAGAGATTTCTTGTTCACTTTTATATTCATTTATGTGTGTGTGTGTGTGTATAAGAGAGAGAGAGAGAGAGAGAGAGAGAGAGAGAGAGAGAGCGAGAGCATGAAGTTAGGTAGTTATGGATGTAGGGAAGATCTGAGAGGAGTTGGTGAAGGGAATGACTAAAATCCAAACAAATTTTTGTAAATTTAAAAAATAAAAACTCAAACAAACAAACAAAGTATGGGATAGAAGGAGCTCAGATAAACCTAAAGGTTCAGAGAAGCTCCTCATCAGAATTAGGGCAGAAAACCTTTCCAGATTTAGTGACAGAAAAGAACATCCTAACAGGAGGCATTTAGAACCTCAAAACGACATGTTCAGAGAGGAAAGTCAGCAACATAGGAGAAAAAGTCAGTAAAGAAATTGGATTTCTGGAAAAAAAATTGATCAGAGGACAACATTTCCACAATTTTGTAGAGGAGGAGGAAGAGGAGGAGAAGGCGTAGGGGTTGGAGAAATGGTTCAGTGCTTACAAGCACCAGTTGCTCTTCTAGAGGATCAGGGTTTAATTCTTCCCAGCACCCACATGGCAGCTCATAACTGTCTGTAACTCCAGTTCCAGGAAATCTGACACCCTTTTCTGGCCTTTGTGGTATGCAAGCACACACACAGGCAAAACACTGATGAGCCAGCCTGCCTTGGTTATAGGCTTAAAAGTCATCTTACAGTAAAGACAAACTTTGCTATTTATGATTAAACCTCTGTTTCTCAGGAACTGGGCTATTACCCATCTGGAACCTTAACTACAATTGGTTGTGTTCCAGGAAATGGAAACCATCCCTTGTTTTAAAAGGCTAATTTGATCATCTATGACTACCTTGTTATGACCACCTTGCAACCATGGCTTTATTTCAGGACGTTGTTATGACCAACTTGTTATGCTTAGTTCTGTTTCTATAACTCAGCCTATTAGTAAACTCTCTACCCCTGAGCTATAAAAACCTTGTCTTCACTAGACAGTGGTGGCACATGCCTTTAATCCCAGCACTAAGTAAGTAGAGGCAGGTAGCTCTCTGAGGCCAGCCTGGTCTACAGAGTTAGTTCTAGGATAGCCAGGGCTACACAGAGAAACCCTATCATGAAAAACCAAAAAACAAACAAAACAAAACAAAGCCAGTTTATCTTCCTCACTCTGATGCTGATCTCTTGAACCCTGCTTTTAGGGAGAGACAGTCCATATGCAAGAATAAAAAAAGCTTGCTTTAATTAATTTGGCTGTGATGATTTGAGTTGGTAGTCTTTCTTCTTGCATCTTTGAGATTAGTAACAACCATACACATAAAATAGAGTTAAAATAAAAAATACTATACATTATTGAAACCAACTTATATACAAAGGAAAACATGAGAAAAAGATGAGAGTTCTTAACAACACTAAAGGTCAGGGAAGTGTGGCTCTCAGGAAAATCCTAGAAGTAAATAATTGCCAGAGAAGGATGTTATATTCAGCAAAGTTACCTTTTTAAATTGATAGAGAAAAGAAGCAATTCGAAGATAAACATGAACTAAGGCAGTTCATAGCTATGGAGCCAGAAGGTACTGAGACAGATGGTACCCACAGAATGTGGAAGTCCCACTCAATCGAGCACTGGAAAGCAGCCACACAAAGAGGAATGAAAACTAGATCCATATCTCTTCCCCTTACCCCCAGATCAGTTCAAAATGAACCGAAGACCTTAATGCAAGTCTTAGAATCCTAAAGGTCAGGCAAAACATTTCAAGATAAACATATAGGCAACGTCTTTTTGGAAAGAACTTTAATAACAGAAAATAATACAAAAAATTGACGAGAGAGATTTGCCTAAAAGCAAAGAGCTTGCCAAGTAAAAGAAAATCTCTATAATGAAGTGACAGCCTATAGCCTGGTGGGAAATATGCTTCAAGAATTATCCATCCAAAAGACATATTTTGTATCCAAAATATGTAAATAGGTATGAAGTTAAATACAAACCCCAAAATCACTCAACTAAGAAATGGGCTAACTACAATGGCCTAATAGTTCTCAATGGAAGAAGTGCGAACAATAAATAAGTACTTGGAAATGTGTTCAACATCTTTGACCATCAACAAATGTCAAGTAAAAGTACTTTGAAATTCCATTTCACTCCAGTATGAATGGCTATCACATGTGGTTGGCAAGGATATAAGGGGAGGATCTGTATAAGCGGCCAGTGGGAAGTTGGTTCAGCCGCTGTAGGAGTCATTGTGGAAGTCTCTCAAAAACTGAAAGACAATTAGCATACGACCAGGGTTTATTCCCGAAGGACTGGAAGTCAAGCTACCATAGAGGTGCTTGCATATTCTTGTTTATTGCTTCAATATTCACAAAGGAAGTGGAACCAAGGGAGGTGTCCATTAAACATTTGAATGCATAAAGAAAATGTGGTACAGATACGTAATGGGGTTTTTATTTACTCATGAAGAAAATGATACAGCACTTGTAAGGAATGAATGTGACTGGAGACAATTATGTTAAACAAAGAAAGTCAGACTCAGAAACACAAAACGCTCATGTTTTCTTTAGTAAGTATAACATAGATTGAAGTTTGTGTGTGTGCGCGCGCGCGTGCGCGTGCTCACGAGCAGGTCATTCAATTAGAAAGGGGATGATGAGATGGTAGAAGAGATCTTATAGGAAGGGTGAAAGACAGATAATGGGATGCATGTGACATCAAGGCAGAATGGGGGGTTATTTGATGGAGGGAGGGGACAAGGGTTTCATTGAGGACGGTGGGCCAGTATGATGAGTCACAACAAAGAATAACAACATATATGTCTGAGGGTTCCATAATGAAACCTCTAGTTTATATGGTACTTAATAATTTAATAATACAATAATATTTTAACTTAATAATAATTTAAACTGAGGACCCTAAAAGGCCAACCTTCCTGTACCCATCTCATTCTGTCTGTATCAAACAACCATGTGAGTTTGTGCCTTTATTTGTGGCTGGTGATTTGCCTCTCACACCTGTCTTTGGCTTTCCTATCTTGCTACAATTACTGGCTACCCTCCTGTGTACTCACTTGAGGAAGCTGACCAAGTTTCTCTTGTAATTTTAATTTGTACTTCAGCTGTTAGCATAAGTAACTCGGCTTTATTTCCACTCCTTTCTTATGTCCTAGGGTCTTCCCATAGTTCCTTTGAGGGCCATTTGGATTTACTAAATGAGGTTTCTATTTAAAGTCTTGTCCAAGGAGATTGTGTTAGTTTACTAAGATTATTAATTTTGGCTTTCCCTGTGTTATTAATTTTTTCTTATTTCCCTCAAATTTTTTAAACATTCTAAATTCCACAGTAAGAACTCCTCCCATTTATCTATTTATTTTTATTTTTTAATAAATTTAAGAAATTTTTAAGGATTTTTAAGAATTTTAAGAAATTTAAGTTCCTAAAGTGAGTTCTCAAAATATCTGGGACCATGCCCCCTTCCATGAGAGCACACAGCAGACACAGCTGGGAGGGTAAAGCACAACAGAGTTCAAATTTATGGCTTGTGAGTTTTTCAGGTCTACAGTTCCCATGCCATATTGCCATTGATAATTTAAAAATTTATCTGCTTCTCCCAGAAGAAAAATGAAGGCTAGGGCTTATTTCTCTGATTGCATCTTGTCTTTGGCCCATTCTTGTATGTATGCTGGGTGTCATTTCAGAATGGCACCCAGATTATCTTGCATCAGTGGCTGCCCAGAAGTCAATTTCTCAGCACGGCTCAGTCTGTGATGGCTTTCCCACCATAGTGAGGCAGCTCCTGAGGGTGCAGTCCCTCCCCATGCCATGCTTATCTGAAAAGGTAGTGCTTGTTTCTTTCCCATGCTTCCCTCTCTGAGAGATTAGACTCATTACATTTATTGTCTTCCTCTTTGCTCACAGGGAGCTCCAAGTTCCTCTTAATTCTTGGACTTAAACACATGTGTTTTGAACTAGGATGTACAAACGCCACATCAGGGAGCAACTTCCTGTCCTTTCTAGAGATACCTTTAATTTCTTTCACAAAAACAATGCCACCATGCTCTGGGTAATCTCGACTGGTCTAAACCTGCCTTCTAAATGCTTATTCTTGTAGGGTGCAGCCCTCAGATCTCAATACAAAGGATTTTTTTTTTTTTTTTTTTACATGGAGGGCAGTTAATGAAGAGGCCCACAGTCAGTCAGAAAACAGAGAATAAGTGACAGTTGAATGTTCAGCCCTAAATGGGACATCTGTATCACAATTCCTGCCCCCAAGACTCAGGGCTCATCATGGAAGAGGGGGCAGAAAGATGAAAGAGCAGCAGTTGAGAAAGACTTCACAAATCAGTGTTCTCAGGACATGATGAGGTCACCACACACAAGAACTCACGGTGGCTGTGGTTGCTTTTATAAGATCAAGCCAGGCAACATCCCAGCATGGATGGGGAGGGGTATATAGGGCCCCATCCTACTGGCAGTTGGTGTGTGTGGGGGGGGTAGGAGAGAGCCAATTTTCTTATGCTGGTAGGATGCCCACTTTCTAGTGGATGGTCCCCCATCTGTGCACATACTGGAATCACTAATTGGCCTCTTTAGGTTAGAAGAAGAGGAAGGAGGAGGAGGAAGGTGAAGAGGAGGAGGAGGAGGAAGTGGAGGAGGAGGAGGATATGAGGTTAAGAGGGAGAAGTGGTGAGGGATGTCTGGGAAGAATGGAAGTGGGGAGTGAAGGGATAAATATACCGAAAATGCACTGCAGATACGCATGAAAATCCCAAAGACTAAATAAAATATATTTTAAAATAAAATGAAGTGAAAGGCAAAGACATAAAACAGAGTAGCTATTTTTAGTCCTCACTGCATAGTTTGCAGACTCCTGATGTTTAGATAGGAGCCTCAGACTCCCTTGTGGTTTCCTTGTGCTTCTTGGGGCCAGCCTCCTTTGTACTTAGCCATCACTGACCAAGCAGATGGACTCAGGGGTTGGACTGGGGCCAAAAAGAAGAATTCCCACGGAAGTCTCTGTGCTGGTGGAGTCAACCACGCTAAGGTTCATCCACAGCAGGCTATGTGTGCACACCAAGTTCTTTGTACTACATGGGGAACAGAAAGGAATGTTCCAAAGCTGCGTGTTGTGAGGTTGGCAGTGTGAGGGGCAAAGGGCTAGTTTGCAAGGATGCAATGGGTCAGAAGGCTTGAGATGAATGACTGTGTCAGCCTGAGTTAAATGTGAGAAACGAATAAAACATGTGCATTCTATAGTCTTCTGCTTCGCTGCCATAGGACTTCTGATCTGCTATTGTACACTCTGTGTGGTGTGTCTCTGTGTATCCCTGCAACAGTGGGAGCTATGTAACTGTGTTACCAGGCAGTGTGATTGGAAGGGTATATAGTATCACTTTTGTGTTTATTAATTAAGCACAGGGACACATTCCTTAGAGAATGACTCTCCTGCAATCACATTTTTCCAGAGCTAACCATTGCCAGCAGCACAGACTCTATTCTCTATGCATATATTAAACAAATATAATACACATGCACAGAAATGTATTTCATATAGAAACTGGGCCATCTCCAATCCTGCACCTTGGTTGATATTCAGTTACCAGAGCACTTCAAATACATATTAAATATAATTGTGGAAAACAACATAGAGTTGTTGCCTGAAATCATGACTGAAGGGGATGAGACCTGATTACGTCTCTAAGGAAGCTTAGGTGGTACTAATGACTATTCTAGAGCCATGTCCTAGAATCAGCTATCATATTTTATAAAGTTTCTTTTTTTCTAAAGTACAGCAAATGGTGGTGCAGAAGTAGAAATCACCCAAGTTTCATCAGTGCAGCCGTCACCAGCTGAAAAACTGATGAAACATGCATGTCGTTTGGGAACGTTATCTGTCAAAGTTCCAAGAAGGTTGAGTTTTGATAATATTTTCAACTATTTAGCAGGATCTGAATCACAGTAGAAAATATTAGAGTAGGTCTAATTAATGTTGGATTAAGAACAGAAATTCTAACAAGTCCCATGGAACATGCTTGATATTTTCTCTGAATTCTTCAAGTCTATTTTTGAGAACTACAATTGTTAAGACATTCACACTCTGAACTGTGATATTAATTTAATAAGTAATTAAGCTGACACCGTCAAGTTCAAAGGATGAGGCAGTGTGGGTAGCAGAAACTGAAGAACTATGGTTGCTGTGATTTGGTTCCCAGCCAAACTTTCTTTTTGGTAAAATAATTCTGTTTTGAAAGAATTATAAACTTGCAAGTTTGGCTGGAGAAATGACTCAGTGGTTAAAGAGTATTTGCTGAGCTGCCAGAGGTTATTCCCTATACCAGGGGACTCATGGTCACCTGTAACTCCAACTTCTGTGGGGGCAGGGATCTGACACCTTCTGTGGCCTCCAAGGCACCAGCTCTCACATTTATGCATCTGCCTACACACATATACATAAATAAAACAAATGAATCTTAACAAAATAAAACAATAAAGAACAACATGGCCATGACTCAGTTTCCCCTGCTGGTGACTTGCACCTCTGTAACTGTAACATTATCAAGTCTAATAAGCACAGAGACAGTATAACTTAGACTATTGATGTTTCTTTTGTTTCACCAGATTTTGAGTGTATCAGTTTGTACGTGTGCACAGCTCTGTGGTTTCATCCACCTGTTGGACCTGTAGAACCACAACAGTCAGAAGAAAGAGTGTTCACCTGCATTAGGAGGCTATACAGTTCTACTCCCTGTCTAGATCATGGCAACCACTGACCTGTTCCCATTTCTACAACGTCATCCTCTGCAATCTATTATCTTTACTGCACTCCTCACTAACTTTTCATGAATACTTCTGGGGCAATCTCTGAAATTTCCATTGGGTCTTGTTTAGTCACCAGTCTTTTAAGATCTGGAATTCCTTGACCTAGTGAGCTACAAAGGTCCCAGATAGTCAGAGTCTGATTCTGGGATGAGTGAGGTCGTCTCAGCCATAATCCATTGTCAGCAAAAAACCTGACTTGACCCATGTATTTATGGAGTAGCTGTAACAAAAGACGATGGCCTGGGTGTCTGAAATAATTATAATTTATAATTTATGAGGGACTGAGGATAAGACCCAGTAGAAGGCCCTTGCCTACCATGTAGAAAGCCCTGTGTTTATTTATCATTACTACAATAAATAAAGAAATGTTTGTTTAATGATATTTTTTAAACTCATAGTTCCAGAGGCTGAAGTCTGAGGTCAAGCTGCTGGAAGGGCTGTGTTCTCTCTGAATGTGCGAGTACATAATCTGTTCCAGGTCTCTCTCCCAACTGCTAGAACAGTGGTTCTCAACCTGTGGGTCATGACCCTTTTGGTTGTGTCAACCCTTTCACAGTGGTTGCGTGTCAGATATCCTGCATACCAAGTATTTATACTACCATTCGTAACAGTAGCAAAATTACAGTTATGAAGTCGCAATGAAAATAATTTTATGGTTGGAGGGTTACCACAACATAAATAACTGTATTAAGGGGTCACAGCATTAGGAAGGTTGAGAACCACTGGTCTAGAAACTCCTCTCTTGTGGAAGCATGGCTCTGATATTCTCACAGTATGCTCTGAAAGCATGTATTTAAATCATGCTCCAGAAATGCAGGTCTCTGTGTCCAAATTCCCTGTATCACAGGGATACCAACCAGGGCCCACATTAATGACCTCATTTTAATATGGTACCTGTATGTGCATTGATGTCTGTGTGAGGTCCTCTGGAGCTGGAGTTACAACAGTTGTGAGGTGCCATGTCGGTGATGGAAGTTAAACCCAGCCAGGTCCTCTGGAAGAGCAGCCAATGTTCTTAACTGCTGAGCAATCTCTCCAGCCCCTAAGAACCTTACAAAACTCTAAATAAGATCACATTCTAAAGTACTTGGGGGTCAGAATTGTAACATACTACCCAGGCATGCTGGCCCATGCCTTCAACCCCAGGATTTGGGAGGCAAACTCGGGTACATCTCTAAGAGTCTGAGGCCAGTCTGATCTACATAGAGAGCTCCAGGACAGCCAGGGTTATGTAGAGAGAACCTATGACATATTCCCAGCAAAAGAATTATAACATACATTACAGAAATATTTTATTAATTCTTTAATTCCATACAATATATTTTGATCATATTCACCGTCCAGTTGCTTCCTTATTCTAATTGAGGAATAATACACATATTTTGACTAGTTGAAATACACCCCAAAGCAAGTATTCAGGTAATCAAAATATTGGTAGTAATTTAAAAAAAAAAGAAAAGAATACAAGGGAAAATGTAAAAATAGTAGGAAAAAGATGTCACGCAATGAGAGATGGATACTTTGTAACCTATTACACTAAAACCTCTGAACCTTCAGGACTTAGCCTGAATGGATCTTCTCTAGATGGAGCTGTGGCTGACCCAATCCAATAGATCTGAATTAGACCCCAGTGTTACATCCCTCCCCACTAAGTGGCTCTCTCTATGTGAAGCTCCAGGACTGAGGGCTGCATTGCTCAGTTCTCTGGCCCAAGTCCACCGTAGCCCCCTTCCCTAGCTTCATCTGAGTGTAGATGGGGAATACTCAGAGTGAACTTGGAATGCATCTTGGGACAGCAGACTAGAAATAAATCTGGAAATTCATAGGCAAAGATCAAACGCAGCAGGTGTTCCAAAGCGTGACATTCAGATCCTACCCAGCTGTGCCTCTTGCAGGAATAAGAGCTTGGGTAAAGTTCTAAGTGACTGCAGAGAGGGGCCCTTTTTGACTTCTGCTTTCGATTCTGAAGGATGTGGATGAAGGAAACTGTCTTTTGCCTGCTTGCCTTCACTCTTGTGGCAAGTTCATCTACTACTGCTATGGTGGTCCTTTGTCTGGTATTAGGACAAATTTCTTTGGACTTCCCACTTAGAGTGAAGACTACAAGTTCTCCAGCAATCCTCCAGGTCCTCATTGTCAGATTGGAACCGCTCAGACATCCAGCCTCATGGACTGTGGAGGAAATGAATTCTTGGCTTCCCTAGTATGAGATGGCCAGTGTTGAACCGCCTGGACCCCATCCTGTAAGCCAATCTAATAAATCCCCTTTTAATATCTATGTATTTATTTGATCCATTCTGTTGCTTTAGAGACCCCTGACACCATTTGAGAACCAAGTGAGGAAGTGGCCCTCTGCCAGAGAGAAACCCAGATTATAAACGGCATCCACTGGCATTTGATCCTGGACACCATATCTGTGAAGAAATACATCTCCACTGTTTAAGCCATGCAGCCTGTAATATTTTATCATGGCAGCCAGAGTAGATTAATACAAGTATATTCTCTAGCTCCTGAGGTTGGCATTGTTCTTAGTAACCACAGTCCACGTCCTGGTGACATCCTCCTAGTACCTCTGCCATAGGAATTTCTGCTTATCTGGGGACACTTGGAAGGACAGAAACTAAGACAGACCAATTCTCTGGAACTCCTTTGGGTTCTATTTCTCTTATATGATACTCATTT
Organism: Cricetulus griseus; assembly: GCF_003668045.3. NCBI lineage: Eukaryota > Metazoa > Chordata > Mammalia > Rodentia > Cricetidae > Cricetulus > Cricetulus griseus. Next base: position 432,759,605 of record NC_048595.1, on the reverse strand, counting down.
ATCTTTCTTTTAGCCTCAGAAATGACTTCACCCTTATAATAAGTAGCTGACTCCTCTAAAGTGACCCACGAAAATGAAAGCTTTCCCAACCCAACAGGGAATATAACCTTTGAATAGCAAGGAAATGGAAAATCTGATTGTCCTGATGGAACGACTCAGATTTTATTTGTTTAAGCTAATTTGTTTGAAGCTGGAATAATTGCCAAGCTGCATAGTGAGTGTAGACTAATAAATAAAGGGATGTTATTTTCTTCTAGCATTGTTTAGAGGTAGCAGGCAATGAGGGTTAGAGAATCTCCAAAATCCCTTTTCCTCAAAATTAGTTTTGAATTGCTGTTATTGTGTCTGTTTTCTGTAGGTGAAAGTTTTCTTTACAAAGGGAACACAAAGCAAAATATGCAAAATAGAAAACTGAAAGTCTAAACCAAGCAATTTAAAAAAAATCATACTTATACAAAGTGCTAAGGGGAGAGAGCCAGCGGAAGGCACTGTCAGTAATAGTAGCCCTCCTCTCCTAGTGCTCATTTTGAGTCAGGTACAATTCTAAGTATCCATAACAAATGCTTCTTTTATCACATAATCAATGAGTCTTGAAAGCAGGATGGTAAGGAGGGATTTATAGCATCCTAAGAATTTTGCAAAAGAAAATAACCTTGGCAGGGTACAGTAGGTGGTGGAAATGAATTACACAGACATGGAAGAGAGTCAAGGACAACTAACAATATACAAAAAACACAAAGATTAACATTCTTCAGTCTCCCACCTCTGTGGCCAATCCTGACTTTATAAAGTCAATTTTCGAAAAGAATTCATGGCTGTTGATCAACAGCACCGCAAGCCTCTTTATTTAATTTCTGCCTTTCACTGTGTTGTTTGAATGATATTTTCAGTTTCAATGCACCACATTTTTTAAATGTACCACATGTTTTTTAATGTACCACATGTTTTTTTTTTTAAATGTACCAAGTGATTCTAAAAAGTGAGTTGTTCTAATGGAAAGCATTTGAAAGCAGGAGCATTACACAAAGTGTTATGAAGCAGCATTTGTTACTCAAATGCTGGGTGCAATTACAGTCATCAAGATACTTGAAAAGCTTCAAAGTAGTGACCACCACTTCTTCTGCAGTGGAAGCATTTTGAAGTGATCTGTTATCCATTCATCAGTGTTGTTTTCGACATTTAAGCTTATGTGATGTTAAATACAACTTTACTGTGCATTCCCATTTTCCACAGATTATGTGCGTCTCTTGAAATTACCTCAAGAACGGGAAACAGACGGAGACTATTTCCTAGGAGAGTCGACACTGTCTTTTATGGAGGCTGCTCAGTATAATAAAAGGGAGTATTGTTTGGGGTAGGGAAATGAAGAGAGAAAGGGGCGGAAGATAGCTGAGTACAGAGAAGGGAACTCAAGTTAGCATCTGTCAGATGTCTTGGTGCTGGGCACCAGAGAAATACACATATGATGTGGATATTTCCCTAAATAGATAATGGCCACTAAATAGATAATGGTCTTAGCACCGAGAACCCTTCATGAGGGCAGATAGAATTCTGCAAAACCCAATGCCAATGGCATGTATACTGCAAGAGGAGTCTAAAATCCCACAATTTCTTATTTTTTTTCTAAATACATTTAGGCATTATTTCAAAATGATAGAATAAGGGACTCAATGAGGGGCAAATGGAGATGTTTCACTATAATCATGTATTTAAAAAATGTTAGTCTTGTCAAGTGTGGGTCCCTCGAAGTTGACCTAGTACAGTAACAATTATAAGTAAACAGAGAAGTGAACCGAGCCTTGTGCAGCCTGCAGCGGGAGCCACGGCAAGTTCTAATAACATGAACAACATGTAGGAAATTTAAAAAGAAGCCTGAATATGGAGAGAACACTTTTTAATCTTTTGTTCACTGAGTCACGGAGTAAAAAGCTGAAAGTGCTGAACCCTAACCACCAACACACCAAGAAGCACTGGAGCCATTGTAAGAAACATCTTAGAAAACACAAAAGTAGCCCCTCTTTTAAGGGGTATCAGAGCGTCGGGGGCATTACTAGACCCAGGATTTCCCCTCATAGGGATCTCAGGCTGTTACGATTCAGTCAAATGACTGAAAAGAGCAGTGGAGCATATGACATGCTTGGGAAAGCCTTTTAGTTTAAATGGATTCTGAACTTCCAGCAAGAGTGACAGAGAAGTCCCATGTTCCTTCATCCATTTTCCCCCACTTTCCTTCTCTAGCACAGTATCTAAACCAGAGGACAAGACTGAGGATAAAGCTCCTTTGGTAGAGTGTTTGCCTAGCACACACGAAACCCTGGGTTCCAATCCCAGCCCTGCTAAAAACCAAACCAAACCAAAGAAAGTGAGTGGTAGTGCATGCCTATAGTCTCACCATTTGGGAGGGAGAAGAAGAAGGATTAGAAATTCAAGCTTGTCCTTGCCTACACAGGGAGTCCAAAGCCAGCCTGGAACTTAGGATACATGAGACTCTGTTGCTAAAGAAAACAGCAACAAAAATAACCAGTAGACTTGTCTTTGCAGAATGCAATGAACTGGATAACAGATCTGACCCGGTGTTTTTAAACTTTCTTTTTCATTTGCTCTTTGTGTCTTTCACATCGTGCGCCTCCATGCCATTCATTTCCTGTCCCTTTGTATCTGCCCTCTGTCCTTGCAATGCCCTCCCCCCATAAAACAAAATAAAATTTAAGAGGAAAACAAAAGAAAGAAAAATCAATCTCGGCATGGAAGTTGTAGTGTGACACAGTGAGTCACACAGTAAACCCTTTACCCATGTATCTGTCCTTGCAAGTGATGATTGCAAAGAGTCATTGGTCTGGTTCAAGGCGTCTCGTTTCTGCTACACTATGGATGCTGGGCCCTCACTGGGACTCCTCTTGGATATCTTGTTGTTGCCCTGGGTTGTGGAGATTCTGCAGCTTTGGGTCTGCAGGACTGGTCCCTTCACGTGCTCCAGCAGATCACAGATGGGGTGGATATTAGGGTGGGCCAAAATATAACCCTGGTTCTGGGCCTGGATAGTTGCAGGGTTAGTCAGTCCAGCAGCTGTCCCTTGTCCTCACCACCAGGGTGAGCTCTCGTGCACTGTCGTGTGAGTTCACCTCTTACAGGATAAGCAAGGGGCAGGGCCAGCTCTCCTGCTTTCATGGGATGTGACCAGCTCTACATGTACAGTTTTCTATTTTGATTGGTATATATAAGCCAGGAATACTCAACACAAATCTCAAAGTCCTAAAGGACAATGTCTCCGATGCTTGCCTATAGGGAGAGATCTTACTAGGTACCTGTGGCGCTGACCACACCCATTTGGGCGTGGCCACAGGTACGTACAGGGGGAGTGGGATTTAGGCCTGAGGGGAGGACAGGCTTGGTCTCTCGGAGTTCAGGTCGGGTCTCGGAGGGCAGCTGAGATTGGATGCTCGGAGCAGTGACCCTGGGTTATCGATTTCTCATGTAAGTGATTTCTCCCCAGTAAAAGTAACCTACGTCACCCCTCTCCTGTGTATGGTAATTTTACTCCAACACTTGCCCCTGTTCATTTCCATCTTTCATCCCTCCTTCCTTCACCCCTTCCCCACCTCTTCCCTATCTAAAACCTGCTGTTCTGCTTTGAGAACTAGTCTGTACCAGGCTGTACATTCTGTGCTAGGAAAGGCTGAAGATGAAACGCAAAGGCCAAGATCCTTCTCAGAAGACCTCAAGCCTCACAGAAGCCACTGACCTCCTGCCCCTCCCTAACCTTCTCTCCTCCCTTGCAACTCTGGGTCCATCCTCATCAAGTCAGTTTTGATGTCACTGTTTTCTTTGCTAATTTTTCCCCCCTAAACTAATGTGTGTCCAGCCTTTCCGGAATTCTTCCTCCCTTTGCTCACAGTGCATGCATGTTCTGGTCAAACATCTATTGTTTGTTTTTTTGGGACACCTGACATTTTTCTAGTTCCTGTTACCTCGAACCTCTGAAATGTTACCCATGTCCTTTTCTATCAAAATACATTTGGTACTTTCAGATGTCACTTCTCCCAGAAAGCATCTTCTTATGGCTTGAGGTGGGTGCAGATTTCTCCCTTCCTTAATCACCCTAGGTCCCAACACTTCGCTACAGTCTATTATAGCTCGTGCAATATCAGGTGGACATGTCCTTGTTCCTGGACCTCACCTTTCTTCAAGACAGAATCCCGTCATTCGTTCAGGGTTTTCACTCGTGCTGAAAACAAGCCTGTATTTGAGGGTCAAGCTCGATCTTCCCAACCCCTTTCCATCTACCAGACAACACTTGTCTGTAGGGCAGGCAGCAGGCTGCTGCCTTGGGTGGCTGTGACTAGCTCTAAGTCTTTCCAGGCAGGTGCATCTTCACTATGGTCAACCAAGGAAATGTGACTGGAACATTCAAGTACAGGCTTTAGTAGAGGAAATATCCATGAAATTGTTTTCCTCAAAGGTTGGTAGAAACAATCCTTCTGAAACAGAAAGGGAATTTCATAAGTATGGCTGTCACATTCTCTAACCTGTCCAGGAGGATGACCCAAGACAGCCGGACACCTTGCCTGTGCCTACTGGGGCCCCTCCCCTGGAAGCCAGTGATAGTCACTCCCTATCTGCACCAAAGTACAGCCTGAGTAGAGCTTCCAACCTCTCCCCCAAAGCCCACCTCTCCACCTTGATGCTTGTGCCTTCTCCACTGGGGACAGAAATTCCTACAGGTCAAAGGAGAGCTCTAACCTGACCAAAGGCAGGGGGCTAACTGGCAACAAGCCCCAGGTGAGGCAAGTTGGGGAGAGGTTCCTGGATTTGTGGCTACTTCTACAGAAATCTAGAATCAGCCTTGAGAATCTTCTAGAATACACAATTATTCCCAGACAGGAGATGCCACTAATTCTTGACAACATGAATATTGAGGTCAGCTTGGGGAAGATAAACTCTCACTTTTTCTCCCCAAACATCATTTATAATGGGCAGAAATAGCACAATTAACCACATCTACATTCTCTCTGACAAGAAGTTCATCCTGTATCCTTGGGTGTTCCAGTTGTGTGGAACCCAGTGAGAACTACACTTCCTCCTCAGACCCTTTGGAAGACTGACAGAGACAATGGTTGATTTGTTCTAAAGAATAATCCAAGAATAACCTGGTTTATGATTTGCAGAACGTTTCCTGATTTGTATAACACGTATAAATCTTTCTTCTGCCAACCCAAATTATTGAGTGGAATCTATATGCACTTTAAGGGTAAGCAAGGTATATATTGAATCATTATTAAAGAGGTTCTTGGGTGTATAGGCATTTTCTTGTGATTTTTTTTTTAGCTAAGGACAATTGCGTACCTGCCATACTCAAAGGCTCAGGGCTTTACTTAGTTTTTGACCAGCTTGTTGTGTCTCCAGCTCAGTTGGCAGAAGCTCTCTGCAAAGATGACAATTGTTTTCGGACTTAGAAGCCAAATTTTATGTTGGCATCTTCTAATGATCTGGGAAGGAGTTTAGAGGTTATGTTTGACACTGATAAAGTTATTCCACAAGGCCAAGCTGCTGTAATTTGACCCTCAGCAAAACTATGAGGTTTAAACTGAAGTAAGAGAGGTTTGAAAGAAACATTGACCATCATGGACCTCAATCTCTCCATAGAGGTAATAACAAGATAATGAAAGGAGTAACAAGGGCTTATCTTGCCCTGGAGCTTCTAATAAGTCATCTCCATGTTTGCTCCTGGAAGTTCTCATACAAGCTCTGGCTTGGTCCCATTTTACAGACAAGGAACCCAGGTTTAAAGATTTGACATTGCTTTCCTGAAAGCACAAGATATCTCATGACCTGTGTCAGGACTTAAATCCATATTTCTCTGACACAAAGCAAGCTGTATCTAAGTCACTGGCACCACCCACAACTTGTTTTCATCACTAATCAAGAGACCCCACTACAAATTTATTAAATCATTTCATTACCTTTGACAAAAGGTTTTCACTATCACCAGGAAGCTGTCGACCTTCTTGTACATCCACTACGAGGTAGACACTGCTAGATTCTTCACTCACCACTTCTCATACCCTCACTTGTAGGTAGACATTGTTGGGACTATGTCTGAAGTTATGGGCCCTGGGTCACTAATGTGATGCAGAGTGCAGGTCTGAGCCTATTTTGTACCTTTAAAAATGGTTCATGGGCTTGTTAAAATTCAAACCCTACTGTTTAAACTGGGGATTCTTTCCCTCAGCCCTTATTGGCTTGTGATTTACTTCCTGGGAATTGCTTTGGAGTTAGGAAACAATTGGAGGAGGTATAACTGAGAATATACTTTTCTTCCCAATGTCTATTTTTTAAGTTCCTGAGATTATTGTTATTTATAAGTGGTTTTATTATACCTTTCGCTCCATGACTGAAATGTCACAACATGTTTGGAAATGTGTGGGTTGGCAACCACAGATATAAAATCTTTACAGCTTGGGATTTTCTTAGGTTAAAAAATATCTAACTTTTATTTTGAGATAAGACCAGATATGGGGCACTTTTTCTTGCTTCCTAAGGGGCTAAAGTATATTGCTGTGGTTATATATTGTTATATATAACAGTTGCCCTTTGTGGAACTTAGTAGGGATGGAGAGAGTATGTCAACACTCTGACATCTGCACCAGGTAGCATCCAACACTTGGAAGATTATGGATGTTGAGGCTTTTTGCTTCACACTGCTAATTAGATACTGCTAATATCTACCTTATAATAACAGGCCGTCAGCTATCTCCAACCAAACAAATCCCCTGAAATGCTGCTAGATAAGTCATGTAGTTGAGATTTCTCTGTTTTTTTCAATTCCAGCATCTAAATTCCTCTCTCTTCCCTCCCTCCCGGTGTTATGAATGTATGTGCATACACACACACACACACACACACACACACACACACACACACACACTTATGTTTGTATGTGTGTGTATACCATCAATCACATGACCTACCTAGTAGAGGCCAAAGGTCACTGCCAGGTGTCTTCCTCTATCACTCTCCACCGTAGTTTTTGAGACAGAGTCTCTCATTGAATCCAGGAGACCTTGTTTTAGCCAGACCAGGTAGACAGCAAGCTTCAGGCTCCCCCAGTCTGTGCACACTCCCAGTGTTGGGGTTGCAGATGCACCCCAACATACCCAACTTTTACATGAGTACTGGGAATCTGAACTCAGGTTCTTATGCTTATCCAGCAAGCACTTTATTCACTGAGCTCCCCCCCACCCCCGCATTAGGACATCCAGCTCTACCAGAATGTCTCAAAATCTAGACCAAAGACCAAGTGCATCCAAAGTAGCTGGAATGTGTGCTGACAATGCACTTGGCCTCACCACTGAATCTCTAGAGTGGGAACCAAGTGCTGGGTTGTTGGGGGGTGATCTCCTGCTAAGTGGAGTTTAAGACCCTATCCTTTGCAGGATCCATTCACATGTGCCCATCCCCCTTCCCGAAATCCCAAAGTAGGGAAGTCTTAATTGCCTGTGAGGAGGCATGTTCATAAAGGATTGCATTTCATTCCATTGCATTGCATTGCATGACCTTCTGTTTCCCTAGCAAGTTCACTGGCTGCATAACTACTCTGTAAGGCAGAACTAGGGATTCCCAAGCACACGGACAATTCAAGTGCAATCATGTAAGTGCAGCCATCTGTGGAGGATGGGGCCTGGGACCATTGCCTGCTCAAGTTCCTTACTTGAAATGGTCTAGTACATGCACGTGGCCTATGCCCTTCCCCCTATGTGCTTTCACTTACGTCCCAGTTTAGTAACTAAAATAGTGTTACTGATTTGTAAATAGTTGTTCCATATTGTTCCTGCAACAGTGCAAACAGAGAAGCCTTTATGTATATTCAGTGTTTATGCAACTTTTCATTTTCAAGTTCTGTCTGAGACTGGTTGAATCCAAGGTTATGGGATCTAAACATCTAGATGGATCATGCTGTAACTCTGCCAACACTTTTGACCTTCATTTATACCAAAACTTTTTAAGTGTTTAATTGAAATTTTGAATTCTGTTACCCCTCTAAAAACATTCCTCCAGTGAAAAGCTATATCCCATTGACAATGATAATAAGCAAAAGTATAAAATTTAGACATTAAATGAAAGTGGTGAGTGTGTGTGTGTGTGTGTGTGTGTGTGTGTGTGTGTGTGTGTGTGTGTGTGTGTTGTGTGTGTCCTGCTTCGGTTAAGACATTGCACTGGATATAACTGGCAGGAACTCAGCTTGCATTCTTCCATCCAGTAGAATTTCTTTTTCTGTATGAAAGTACAGGAAATTGGTTAGGAGTAATTTGTAATTTCGGAGAGTTTTTTCCCTTGGCGATAAGAGATGTTGATCTGAGCACTTTTCTGTTGGGCGAATCTAAATGACAGACACCGAGAGAATTATTAAGCTGGAAAGTAACACAAAGCCTTCCCCAGCTTGTCCCCAGGGTCTAGCTCTATTTTCTGTGCTTGCTGGTGGAAATATGGTGGGTTGTGATTGGAAAACCAAGCCATCATCTGTAGTTTGGTCTCCTGATAATGTGAGAACCTGGGAAAGTAAGGATGCTGGGTCTGAGCTGTCAGAGCCTGCCAGGACCACATTGCCCTGATTTACTGCTCAGTCAAACAGACTCTACCTGCTTCCAAATTAAACCCATGTGTCCTATTTGCCATGTAGGACTATTTCATCTTCAAGTTACTCCTTTTATTGCCCTCCTTTAAAAAAGCCAACCTAAACCCAAACATTACCCCCAAAACTCCAGAAATAGCTTTGTCAGCATGTCCTCAGTGCTATAACACCACAGCTAAAAGTGATGCTCAGAACAGACACGCCAGGCTCTAATTAGTATGTTGTTCCCCAAACATATTTTTCTTTCTAAGAATAACAGAGAAGGGACATTAAGGCCTTTGACTAGTGAGGTATGAAATGTGGATTTCTGCCCCCATCCTTTTCTTGGTATGATGGTATTTCGGTTGGTCATTCTTCCTGAAAGCATGTATTTAAGTGAACAAGATGGGCAGTACAGACTGTTAAAATAGCCCCTGCCTCATGCACACAACCCAAACTCACCTTGCCTGATCCTCCAAGCCTTTCCTTTCAAAAATGTGTTATCCTGCTTTCTTTTTATTCCTCGTTATTTTATCTCCAGCCAATAGCTCTTGGCATTGTTTTCACACTGTGTGGTTGTCTCCAGGAAATGATGAAGTCACAATGACATTTGTAATGGTAGACACAACAACAATGCTGTCGTGTATTGAGTGCCCTTTGTCCTAGACCCTGTTCTAAAGCTGATTGTACTCCCTCCTCACCACCACCCACAGCACGATTCTGATCCATTTCTTCCATTGTCTCCAGTGAACAGATGAGCAAACACAGAGTGACTGAGTGACATGAGGCCAGTTGTATGGTCCTCTTGAACCCTATTCCTCCTTGACACTGCTTTGACATAGTGCTGCTGTTCCTTGTTTGTATTTTATGTGTGTGAGTGCTTGGCTTGCATGTACATACGTACACTCCATGCGTGTAGTGACCACGGAGCTAAGAAGAGGGCATTAGATCTCCTGGAACTGGAGTTACAGATGGTTGAGAGGTTGTGAACTGCCTTGTGGATGCTGGGACTGAACCCAGGTCATCTGCAAGTGCAGCCAGTGTGCTTAACCACTGATCCGTCTATCTGCGCCCCCCCAACAGCTTTATTTTTGTTTTAAGTGTATGAGTGTGTACATGTGTGTATACATCTACAGCATATGCCTGCTGATGTCTGAAGGGGCCAGATGAGAGCACCACATCCTCTGGAACTGCAATTACCGGCAATTGTGAGCTGTCTGATGAGGGTGCTCGGAATCGAACATGGGTCCTCTGAAAGAGCAGCCAGTGCTTTTAATGGCTGAGCGGTTATTTCAGTCCTACTCCCCATACACACTCTTATCTCTACTTATCGAGACCTTGCAGGCCAATTCTATTCCTACCTACTTCAAGAAGCTTTCCCCATGTTTCCACCTCTTCCTAACCACTTTCACTTCAGGGTTCCCAGGGAAGGCTGCCACTGCTTGTTATCATATGTGCCATGGGGTCTTCTTCTCCCAGAGCTTGATATCTTCAAAAGTTTCTACCCCTGTTCTGGCCACATAATGACACATTCAATTACAGCTTTTTTTTTTTTTTTTTTTTTTTTTTGTAAATTCTCCCCCAAGGCCAAATACCTCTCTGCCGTCCAGAAAGTCCTTGCAGAGACGAGTGCTTTTATGTACTGTGCCATGCACATAGGGTAGCAACTTTTTCTTTAGAACACTCTCAAACCTTTTCAGGAAAGTTGGTGATTTCAATGTGTTGATTTCCAAGCAACTCACCAAAGAATATCTGCTTTTTGCTTGAATAAAAGCAGCCACTTTAAGCATTTGAGACCGTTTTTTGGAAATGAATTTAGCTTGTGACTCCAAACCGCTCAAGTTATTACTCTTTTAAAGATAATCAAAGATAAATGTTTGCAGGGAAAAAAAAACAACCAGATGTCTCATCTTAGTATGATCTTTGTGATGTATGAAACATGGCATCTCAATGGGTTCACCCTTTGATGGATGATGTTACAGACTCGATGCTTCACAACTGTAACAGGGCTCACCTTCCTGCCAGTTACAAACAGTTGGTGAAGTTCTTGTCTAATTCCTGCTGAGGGGAGGAAAAATTTCTTTTAATTTTCGTCTGTCAGTGCTAAGAAACATGTACACAAAATCCCAATGATATACATTAAACATTCTTCCAAGTATGACGCGGTGTCAAGCATTGTGGAGGCCATCAAGAGAGACATTTACAAAAGGATGGAAAGAAACAGCAAGTAAATCTAAGAGCTGGCTACACACAATGATGTCCACTTGATGAAGAGAGAATTCAGTATTTCCATAAACAGAAGAAAGAAAGAAGTCCCTTTGAAGGGACCAGCTCCCCATTTCGGCAGCCATGACAGTAACACGTTCTCGCTAAGACATTGTCTTAGTCACTAGAGGTTAGGTGTCTGCCTCGTGACAAGGAACCAATCAGAAGTTAGCTGGTGGTGCTATGCTTTACGACCCTGGGTGTACTTTACAGATAAGCACACAGCAATGACGCCCAGAGCATAGCAACCACCCTGGGAGGGCCTATGGGCCATAACAACCAGTTGGCCAATCAACACAGGGCAAGCCCTCCAAGGCTGGAGGCACACCAATCGTGAGCCTCTGCGTACCCCTAGACACTCCCTTTACGCTGCCCTACAATATCTTTCTCTGCAGCAGGTTCGAGCTGTCTTTAGCTAGCCATCCACCATGGCGGGTGGGTGAAAGACCCGAGCTAACATGGGGTTAGCTCATTAAATTACAATAAAGCCTCATGCAGTTTGCAGCAAGCTCTCGAATCTGCCTGGTGATTGGGGTGACCGAGGTCGTGGCCTGGTACCCCGGATACCTGAGTTTTCCGGGGGTCTAACATTTGGAGGATTGTGTTATGGATACTGGGAACATCCCTCATTTAATCTCCAGTTCTGTATAGAACAGTTATCAAACCTGCCTGTACTCAGAGTGGTCCGTAGAGATTTGAAACATTAATAAAGTAAACCAAAATCAATGCCAACGGTCATTTTCAGATGGACTAAACTGAATTGCCTGGGCCAGAGCCTAATAATCCATAATTTTGAAAACTTCCCACAGTGTTCTGAAACACACTAAATATAAGATCTTCTACACAGTTGCCAGAACTTGGGTGTTCGGAGAGGTGGGGTCTGAAGGCTTCCTATTTGCTAACTTCTGGCATATGCTAACACGATATGGTTGTGGAGACTTGGAAGGGAGCTTTTGTGTACTGGCAAAGCTCCCATAGCTTTAGGGGCATAGAAGAGCTCAGATAGCAAAATGTTAAAATGGCTTCCAAACTAGTAGGTATTTGGAAGCCATTATTCATAGGTATGCTCCGAAGGGAAATAGTGGGGCATGCTTGTAAGGAAACGTGTCTCCAGCCAGGGAGCTTGGATTTTACAATTCCTTTAAAGAGAGGGTGGTTTGGACTCACACCGATAAATTCTCTTAGTTTTAAAGGGGTTTGGGTATGAGCATCCTTCTTTGGTTATTCTGAAAACCTGCTGAAGGCAGAGACAGGAAACTTACACTGAATTTGGATTCTATCCAACCATGGTTTTAAAAAGAAAAAAAAGAGTCTTTCTCTGGATTCTCTCAAGGCAGGGAGGTCTGCCTTCCATTCTGTTTACTGCTAAAAGCCACGATTTCAAGCCATTTCCATACTTGAGGCTAAGTGTAAATTGAGCAAATTGGCCATCGGTAAAGTGATAAAAAAAACTTAAGAGAAAAAGCTCTTGGATGGGAGCTTGGGAAATCAAACATTCCAATAATATCTGTAGAACAGAATCTCAGATTTCTGGGACTCCCTTGAGGAGCAGCTGCCAGGAAATACTTCTTGTTCTAGATCCTGTTTAAGAACAAATACACCAGAGGACTCCATTTAACACTTGCTGGCATTACTGGGCTATTTTATTTAACACTCTTTTCCAAGGAAGGTACTTTGCATGATTTTTTTGAGTAATTTAAGAACATACTTGGCAACATGGAAACAAGGAACGTAGTAAGTCAGGAATAAAGGAATCCAAGTTGTCCATTTTCTTTGAATTATAGATCAGCTGCCATTTGCTGGGCAGCAGCAGGACATATCACTGTTTGCCAAACTCATTCTGGTCAGTTTCCAATCCTTTATGTTTACCAGGTTCATAGAGAAATATATGGCTTCTGATCTGTAGGGTTACCTACTGTAAATAGAAACTACCAAATATGAACTTAAAGTTTGTGAAAAGCCAAAGTAGGGAGAGGGGATTATTTATGGGTATGTAAGCGTTGACAGATAGGCTGTACTTTATATAAAGGTAGTAAAGATATTACATGCAAAAGTACACTCTTGGAAAACCATGACAAATGTTTATATCACTGGCCCCTATTTTTTTCTTGTCCAAGTCCTTGTGACATGGGATTACCATTTAGTCAAAGTGTAGGTTGGTAATTGGGCCAAATTTTACAAACTGGCATTTATGGTGACAGCATCTTTCCTTGGACAGATACCTGCCATGGTCCTGCTACTCTCTGGGTCTTCTGCTCTCTCCAGGGGAGAAAGTTCATTTCTAGTCTTGGTTTCCTTTGCGATTTGCTCCTAGGATACAGGAGGAACAATGTCATTTTCCGTGGCCCCCTACTTTCATTTTTCTTTTAGTCTCTCAGTTCTCCAGGGTTTGGCCAGCTGGAGCCAAGCAGGTTTGAGTAGCACTGAGGTGGAACTCTCAGTCTCTGTCTATGGCCAGGGCTCGTCATCCTTGAAGAGCCCAGCGTGTTCTGCCTTGAGCTTTGTTCCTCCACTGTGTCCAGTTGCAAGCGAAGGCTTAGCATGAAGACAAAGAATGGTCCTCTCTGCTTTGTTTACTTTGAAGAGGTAGTTCCTAGTCAATAACAACTCATACTTAAGGGCTCCATCACTGAGGCCAGGGCTGGACTTGCCCCCAGCAAGGTAAGGCCTCTGTCGAGATGCATTTCTCCATACTGAATTGTTTACTACAGGATCTCATACAAAGAGTAGCCAGGCTAGAACAGAATACAGGTAGGTATCTTTTGGACCTCTGGATGGAGTCCACTGTAAAGGATCTAATGCAGTGGTTCTCAACCTTCCTAATGCTGTGACCCTTTAATGCAGTTCCTCAGGTTGTGGTGACCCCAACCATAAAATTATCTTAATTGCTACTTCATAACAGTAATTTTGCTACTGTTATGAATTGTTTCCCAATGGTCTTAGCTGACCCCTGTAAAAGGGTCATACAACCCCAGAGGGGTCACAACCTCCAGGTTGAGAAGTGTTTCTTATAATGTATGAATTTAAGATTGTAAAGTAGGCAACTTTAAGTGAATCCCTATAGAGTAAGACACTATAGGAAATACTGTACACCCAAATATATAACTATGAAACATATTTATAAACCTCACCAAAAGCCCATTTTCTTATATGTGACCTTTATTATTCAACTGTAAAACATGTTACTGTGAAGACAGTTCAGAATTCCATCTTGTAAACACTGGAAAATCTGCTTTTCTTAAATAACAAAATCCTATCCAAATAGTTATATTTTAAAAAATCATATCAGGTAAAATTCATGTTAATATTGAGAATTATGAAGAGAAGGTTGTTAAGCTTATTTATTTATTGTTGTGTGAGACAGGGTCTTGCTGGGTAGCCCAGGATGGCCTCAGATTTAGCAATCTCTGTCTTAGCCCACATGCTGGGATTTCATGTTTTCACCACAGTGCCCCGGGTAATTTTTGCATTTTTATCGAAAAACTGTGATTTTAAAGGAAGGCGTTTTACTAATGCAACTGAAATGAGACAGTTCTCAGCTTTCTGTTCAGTAGCAGTGATTCACAGTATTTAGACACCATTGTGGCCGGGCATGGGGGTGAGTCTTATACTCCTGCACTCAAGAGGGAGGCCAAGGAGAGGAGGTCACGTGTATAAGGCCAATCTGAGCTACACAGCATAAGTCCATAAAAAAAATAAAAAGAGAGAAGAAAGAAAGGAAATATATTTTTAATTCAGAAAACAATCCTTCCTTACATTATATTCGAGAACTTGTTTAGATCACCGGACGCTAATTCTAGTGCACATGTATGTAGCTAAGTAAAGAAGCAGATAAATATATCGGATGCACAGACCAAAGAAAGATGCCATTTTGCTGTCAAAAAATTGGTAAATGCCAAGGAATTGATAATTTAAGCAAATCAGAGAGAGAGAGAGAGAGAGAGAGAGAGAGGCATGAAATTAACTTCTTAGAAATAACATACTTAGAAATGGCATACTTGAGGGTGTGTGTGTGTATGTGTGTGTGTGTGTGTGTGTGTGTGTGTGTGTGTGTGTGTGTGTTATACATATGTATGTCTGGGGATATGCAGGCATGTGTGTACCTGTCGAGAGCAGAGGCTGATGTTATGGTCTTCATCCACCTTATTTTCGAAAACATACTTTCTCACTGCCCCTGGAGCTAAGCAACGCATCCAACCTGGCTAACCAATCAGCGATATACTTATTTTTCCCCACCGATGGAGTTACAAGTGTGTACTTCCACACTTGGCATTTTACATGTGTGATGCAGATCTGAACGTGGGCCGTCATACTTGCATGTAAGGACTTTACTCACTGAGACATCTCCTCAGCCCAAGGCACGCATTTTAGTTATTCTCTTTTTACATCGAAGGCTCCCTTTAGGTATTTTAAGGCAATCCAGATTACCTGGAAGAAAGAAACCAAGTGATAACAGCAGTGACCAGTCTTTACATATCTGTCCTTTACTTATCGGCACTCACCCAGCACTGGCAAATTTTTTTGTCTTTTTCTCTGCAGCTTTTATCTGCACCAGTGTACAAGGAGCTATGACTTACTAATTCTCCAGTAGTTTACAATGTTCAGCCACCAATGGTTTCTACAAGGGATTAGGTTCTAAAAGAAGTGATGCTCCCTCCTCCCAGTGATCCTCTTGGATCTGGGTGCACTCTGGGGATCACAAAGGACATCTGTGCAGACCGAGTTACTAGTTTGCTCAAGGGTAGCACAGTTGTGACAAATCACAGATGCCCCCAAACAATGAAAACCACCCAGAAGGACAAATAAATTGCTACTACTATTGTTATTACAATGAATGCAATCATCTTTTAAAATTCTTTTAAATTTAAATTCTTTAATTACTACACATATTTACATATCTATCCCCCATTCCCTCACCTTTCCATCCTCCCACGTTCCCCACCAACCCCCCAACCCATCCCCAACTCATCCCCAGGGACACTGAGTCCCTCCACCAGGGACCTTCAAAGTCTGTTATATCATTTGGGGGAGGGCCTAGGCCCTTCTTGCTGTATCTGGGATGCAACAGTATCCCTCCATAGGGAATGGGCTCCCAATGTCCATTTGTGCTCTAGGGTTAAAGACTGGCTCCACTGTTGAAGATCCCATAGACTGTCTTGGTCTCCTAGCTGGCACCCACATTCAGAGGGCTTGGTTCCGTTCAATGCTGTTTCCATAGCTTTATGACCAGGGTCTCCATGCTCTCAGTAGGTCAGGTCAAATGTTTCTGTCTGTTTCTGCAGCACTGTCTTGGCTCCTTTGTTCATCCCTCCTCCCTCTCCACAACTGGATTCCAGGAGTATGGTTCAGTGCTTAGCTGTGGGTGCCTGTTTCTGCTTCGAACAGCTACTGGATGAAGGCTCTAGGAATGGTAACCAAGGTACACATAAATCTCATTATAGGGGAAGGGCATCAATGGCATCTTCTCCACCATTGCTTGGATTCTTAGTTGGGGTCGTCCCTGTAGATCCCCTAACATTTCCCCTGTGCCAGACCTCTCTAAAAACCTGTACTGTCTCCTTCTATCAAGGCATCTTGTTTCTTGCCCTCCTCTATTCCTCCCCTGTCTCAGTCCTCTTGTTCTCCTCCCCCACCCCTTCTTCCATTCCCACCTCCTTCCTCTCCACCCATGCCCTGTGATCCCACTTTGTTCAGGGGTTCTTGTCACCCTCCCCTTCTTTGAGGGACCATGCAATCTTCCCTTGGGGTCCTCTTTGTTTCCTAGCTCCTCTGGCAGTGTGGATTGTAGACTGGTAATCCTTTGCTCTATGTCTAAAAATCATATGAGTGAGTACATACCATGTTTATCTTTTTGTGACTGGGTTACCTCACTCAGGATGGCTTCTCCTAGTTCCATCCATTTGCCTGTGAATTTCAAGATTTCATTGCTTTTTCCTGCTGAGTAGTACTCATTGTGTAAATATACCACATTTTCTCTATCCATTCTTCAGTTGTGGGGCATCTAGGTTGCTTCTAGGTTCTGGCTATTACAAATAATGCTGCTATGAACATAGTTGAACATATGTCTTTATTGTATGAATGTTCATTCTTTGGGTATATGCCCCAGAGAGGAATTGCTGGATCTTGAGGTAGACTGATTCCCATTTTTCCGAGAAACTGCCATCCTGATTTCCAAAATGGTCTTACAAGTTTGCACTCCCACCAGCAATGGAGGATTGTTCCTCTTTCTCCACATCCTCACCAGCATAAACTGTCATTGGTGTTATTGATTTTAGCCATTCTGATAGGAGTAAGATGGTATCTCAGAGTGGTTTTGAGCTGCATTTCCCTGATGGCTAAGGATGTTTCTCAAGTGTCTTTCAGCCATTTTATACTCCTCTGTTGAGAATTATCTATTTAGTTCTGCACTCCACTTTTTAATTACATTGTTTGGTGTTTTGGTGACTAGCTTCTTGAGTTCATTGTATGTTTTGGTGGTCAGCCCTCTGTCAGATGTGGGGTTGGTGAATATCTTTTCCCATTTGGTGGGCTGGAGTTTTGTCGTGCTGACTGTGTCCTTTGCCTTACAGAAGCTTCTCAGTTTCAGGAGGTCCCATTTATTGATTGTCGATCTCAATGTTTGTGCTACTGGTGGTATGTTCAGAAAGCGGTCTCCTGTACCAATTTATTCAAGGGTACCACCTACCTTCTAGGAGGTTCAGTGTGGTTGAATTTATGTTGAGGTCTTTGATCCTAATTTGGACTTAAATTTTGTGCATGGTGATAGATATGGATCTATCTGTAATCTTCAACATGTCTGAATCCTGTTATGCCAACACCATTTGTTGAAGATGCTTTCCTTTTTCCATTGTATAACTGTAGGGAGACACTGTAACCATGCCTCCTAAGGGCTGGCTACAGGTGTGCTTGACCATGTCTATCAAGGCATGGTAAAGGTGAAGTCAGAATGACTTGGCATAGGCTCTTAAGCAACCACGAGCATGTGGAACGCCTCTCTTCTCCTTCTGCTGCCCCTTCTCTCTGGCCTCGCTGCTCTGGCTTGCATTTGGCTGGCATTTATCTGAATAAAGGTATCTTGAATCTACAAGCTTTTTCCTTCATATAACTTTAGCTTTTTGTCAAAAATCAGATGTTCGTAGGTGTGTGGGTTAATATCAGGGTTTTCTATTTGGTTCCATTGGCCAATCTGTCTATTTTTGTGCTAATATTTTCAGGAATATGGCTCTATATACAGCTTGAAATCAAACTAAATGGAGAGAAACTCAAAGCGATTCCTCTAAAATCAGGATCAAGATAAGGTTGACCACTCTCTCCATATCTCTTTAATGTTGTCCTTGAAGTTCTAGCTAGAGCAATAAGACAACAAAAGGAGATCAAGGGGATACAATTGGAAAGGAAGAAGTCAAACTCTCACTATTTGCAGATGATATGACAGTCTACATAAGTGACCCAAAAAACTCTACCAGGGAACTCCTACAGCTGGTAAATACCTTCAGCAAATTGGCAGGATACAAGATTAACTCAAAAAAATCAGTAGCCCTTCTATATATAGATGATAAATGTGCTGAGAAAGGAGTCAGAGAAACATCACCCTTTACAATAGCAACTAACAACATAAAAATATCTTGGGGTAACACTAACCAAAAACGTTAAAGACCTGTATAGTAAGAACTTTGAGTCTTTAAGAAAGAAATTTAAAGAAGATACCAGAAAATGGAAACATCTCCCATGCTCTTGAATAGGTAGGATCAACATAGTAAAAATGGCAATCTTGCCAAAAACAATATACAGATTCAATGCAATCCCCATCAAAATCCCAGCACAATTCTTCACAGGCCTTGAAAGAACAATACTCAACTTCATATGGAAAAACACAAAAACCCAGGATAGCCAAAACAACCCTGTACAATAAAGGAACTTCTGGAGGCATCACCGTCCCGGAATGCAATCATCTTTAATGTGGCAGGAGTTTAGCCTCCATCGTATGTGTGGTAGTTCTTTTTGCCCGCAGGAGACATGCTCTAAGACTCTCTCTGTGTACCTGAAACTGGAGATAATATTAAGCTTCATACCCCTTTCGAATCTGTACATATTCATGGTAAAATTGAACTCATAAATTAGGCACAGAAGTTAACAAAAGAAACTAGTAATGAAATAGAAAACCCTTAAGAATTTGCTGCAACAAAAGCTACATAAATGTGATCCCTAAAATGTCTAATTATATTACATTCATTTGTCCTGTGATGATGTGGATAGAATACACACATGGCGAAATAACTCGAGGTGAATGACTACAGAGGGCTTATTTGAATGCAAACTTTGAAACATAATGGCAGTTTATTTGTTAGCATGGATGACTGACTACTAAATAAATGTCTGTTGGGAAGGCAGTATATGCAATGTACTCTGGGCTAAAGGATAACTAGTGAGTTGAGTAGGATTGATCAGGATGGTGGCGGATTTCACCAAAGCTTTCAGGAATGGACCACAGTGTAAAATGTATGTGTTGCTTACTTATGGGATATTCCCTTTAATGTATCCAGATGGTGGTTGATGAGGGGTAGGTGAAACCACAGAAGGAGAACTATGGATTAGGGATACTATGCTATTGGATCATTGGTGCTTATTACACCTAAGACCAGACAACTTGAAAAGACAGCTTTCAGCACAGGAAAAAGTACATAAAGCCAACCATTTGTCTACTGCTGTCCATCTTGACTTTCTTTTAAGATTAGATGATATCAAATAGTCATGTGATATGTAACTTATTTTGTGTGAATCTTGTCACTCACTAAAAGGTTATTTTTGCCTAAGAGGTCAGAATACAAGGCAAACGATGTGCCTGACAGCATACAGGCTAAGTTCTTAGAGGGGAAAACTCCCCTGCAAAGCCGGGTCTTTCTACAGGAGCCTTTTCACGTGCTGCAAACACTGAAGTTGGTTTCAAGATAATCTCAATAATCTATTTTTAGCACTGGATAAAATGTGTATTCCCACTGCAAAATCAGATCTCCTGCTTATTATGCTAATGTGATATTTACCGGCACTATCACCATGGTTTCCAGCTCAAAGTCCCCAAGAGCCTTAAGTCTTGGTCAATGAAAAGTCAGACTCATAAACAAGCAACTCCTTTCCAAAAGAATTATTAAATAACAGGAAAAACCTCAAGTAGAAACAGCTTGGTGGGGATGCAGTGAATGCATGTCTTCCCAGGACTAAGTCAGATGATAACCATAGATGCTACTCCGATGTTAGTGTTCTGATCACTGGTGAGCAGTGGGTCTCTAATTAAAACACATATTTACTGAGAATAATATTCTGTTTGATTTGTCCTGTCTGGTGTAATATTTTGTGGCAAAAAGATGAGCAAAACCTCCCCCCATTCTTTACCCTAAAATTCTCCCCTTTACGGCATGATTGTTGTTGTTAAATTCCAACACTGATTTTTACTAAATAATATCCCAAGCTGTCAAATGTCTGCAGCAATTTATGGGTCCCAAGTAGATCAATTGGTTCTACATGAAATAGTTCCCTATCCCTCAAGGCATCAGTGATTTAATCACAGAGTTCAGAGGGAACAATACACTCCCATGACTAGAAATGGCTTTCTTTGTATCACAGGACAGTTAGCTGTCCCAAATCTCTGTCAGTGAAAAGACAGAAGATCTTCATCTTTAAATCATGGATTTAAATCATGGATGATCATTTTAAAGGTGTTTATTAATTCGTTGAATAACTGTGGGTGATTCAACATGCCAATAGTGTTGTCCTTAAATATGATAGTAGGATAGATACAGGGGTGAGGCCAATGGATAATAAGCCATATTATGGTAGTTGGAGTTGTCAACCTGAAAGGATGTAGAACCACCTGAGAGGCAAGCCTTCAGTCTCTTCTATGAAGGGTGGTTTAGATTGGATTAATCTCTGGACATGCCTATAGGGGACTTTCTTGACCATAAACATTGAGACAGGAAGGCCTGTCCACTGTGGATCTGGCTGGGATCCTGAACCCTACAGATGAAGAAAGGGAGCTGAGCAGTATGTACACACCCATGTGGATTGGTCCGAAGCTAAGAGTACTGTGTCTTCCCAGTGGATTGGTAGAAGTGGGCCATGTGGAAAGTTACTGGTATTTTAACTAATATGTGGTGACAAAAGGCATTGGATTTATGGTCTAGCCCCTCACTGAGATCTTTGATGGAGGGGTCACTGGAAGTGAGATTCAAGTATAATGAAACGCAGGATGGGGGTCTATAAAAATGGCAGCCATAGTCAACTGAGCAAGCAAGTGGGGAGAGGCAGGCCAACATCAGGGTGAAAGTGGAGACCAGGCCAGCCTAGGCATGGGAGTCTTCCCTTCACAGTTGTAGAGAAATAGTTACAAAGGTCTACAGCTGTGGCATAGTAGTTTGAGAAAAGTCTAGGTTGGAAATAATCTTATTGATGTAGTCCAGAGCGTCTCCAAAATTTTGATTATAAAGCCTCTGCTTACCTGTATTCTTTTGTTTCTGGTCAACGGCTCCACCCAGTATCCAGCCCCTATCCTCTGTCTGCTTAACCCAAAAAGTTCTATCCACCCCACTGTGTCCTCTAAGAGGAAGAAGATGCCAGTTTGGTGGCTGGTGAAGACAGGAAATGGAGCACCCTTTTGTTCTTTCACAGATGAAGTTCTAACATCAATTATCCAAAGTTCACAGTGGTTTTCTTCCTTTTGGCTCCAGGTCAGTGACAAGAAAATCTCAAGTTCCATCTTGTTTTCACAGAGACTACATCACATTAATGTGGCCTCCACGGTGAGAAGACGGTGCTTTGTTCCTCCTTTCTTTTAACCCTTGCAAAAATGCCAAGGATTAGATCCACTCCTCCAGGAGATGGCAATCCCTTTAGGGATTAACTCCATTACAGTGTCAAAAGACTGGGTGGGGAAGTGTTCTCAGCGCCTCAGTCAAGAGAAGAAATGCTATTTAAGTAGCTTCATATTTCACAAGTGGGTGGCTGAATCTTAGGAGCTTAATGGGATTAGAAACACTTCCCAGCAAGGTAAGGCTTTAGGGGATTTTCTAGATCTCTGCTCTCTCTCCAACAGGGATTCTTGCATTTTTCTTGTCAAGACAGATCAGATAGTGTTTGGATCTGAGACCCATTGTTATGGACATACCCAGGCCACTGGTTCTCACTGAGTCTGTGACACAGACACTTTGACTATGGTTATTTATCAGTCCAGAAGGACAATTTCATATACATGAGTTCAACATAACTTGATGTCTACTGCAAATAACACATGTGGGATACTATATACCATGTTATTTGCAAGCTATAGAATTGTGGTGTTTTTATAAGATTGTGAAGGGTAGAAGGGCTTAAAACATAGCAGATATATATTACATGATATCTCTGAGGAAGAAAAATGGGTCACTTAGGACTGCCAGCCAGAAAGGACAAAAGATACTGAACTTGTTTCACAGTACCCTATCAACCTAAAAAAAAAAAAAAAAAAAAAAAAAAAAAAAAAAAAAAAAAAAAAAAGTTTTGTTTTATCTTTAATTATGTGTACCTGGGTGTGTCTCTATGTGGGAGTGTGCACAAGAGTAAAGGTGCCTGAAGAGGCCAGCAGAAGGTACCAGATCTCCAGAGACTAGAATTACAGGTGGTTGTGAGCCACCTGACATGGGTGCTGGAAACAGCACTCACTTTCTCTGCAAGAACAACATAACTCTTAACCACTGAGACATCTTTTTAGCACTGTATCAGTCTTTTATCCAAATAGCTTGGGATTGGGGGTATTTCAGATTTTGGGGACTTTTTTGTTTTTAGATTTTGGAATGTCTATGTAGATTTTACTATGTAGATCTCCAAAATCCACAATGTTTCAAAACATGTAAGCGACATAAAAAAAAATATTTTACTTAGAGTACTTCTCAGTTTCCAGTGTTAAGCAGCCATGTGTAGCTCCTGGATACTGTACTGAGCAGTGCAAGTTCATGCTTTACATGGAAGACCTCATTAAAACATCTTCCCAGTCAAAAGGAGATACTATTACTTCCTCCTTTTTACAGATGTAGGCAGTATATCACATTTACTGGCCAGAAACGTGATGCATATGAAGCAGTCAGGTACAAACACAGAATATGGCTGTAATCTTGTCCTTTAAATATGGTAACACATGCTTTACAGGAATTTCAAAACTATGGGGTCTTGGGCTTTCAAAAGTTCCTTGAAAATTCAAGGAGGCTATTGAAGATTTGTTTGAAGGGATTTCTTTTACCATTTATTACTGTAAAACCAAGGACAAATGTAAGATAAGAACCTGAGACAACTACCACAGCTGCAATGCGCCTGCCACCATTCACCTTCTGGCTCAAAAAGGCCCATACAACCTTCTGGCCCAATGATTCTCTCTAGGGTCACCATTTCTCTTGTCCTGGTTCCTCTGAGAACTCGTTTGATCCATTCTGGCCAACTAAATGTTAGCTTTGCCTATTGAACCAAATGTTCTATTCAACTGGATAATGGACCATGACAATAACAAAATTCCTATAATGTTTCCCTCTTTTTTGTCTAACTAAAAGGAAAGGTTCTAATTCTAAGAAGTAAAACTATATACAATAAGAATGAAGAAAGGTAATAACCTTAACAAAAATGAAACTACACATAACAAGAACAATTATCAAGTCAGAAACACATCCTCAATGTCTAGTTCATATGTAATTGCCAAATTTAGAGAGATAACTCCATTAGCTATCCTCTCCTGAAGAGTGCAAAATTTTGTGCCAAATGTATTTTATACCATGATTCAGGAGAACTGTATCTGTATAGTCTTCAACTCCATCAAAGACCCGAGGAAGATATAATATTACCTGAGTAAGCAGGAAAGTACACATTAAGTGGTTTCCAAAATTAAGAGAAATTAACAGAAATAGCTGGCTGCCTGGACAGTCACCCAAATTTCCTCTGAAATACTGGGACATCCATCTTTGGCCTATAGGTTTAGAGTATCTGATATATTTTTTTCTGAAGCGGAAAATTGAAGGACTGTCCTACCCTGTCTTGGCAAATTCAGCAGTCACTTTTCTTTATGTCCTGCTTGTGCAGTTTGGGCAGCATACTGTCAGCAATTAAAGCGAGGACAGTTTCTTTCCCAAATGGCTAGCTTTTGGTTCAAAGAAAGCAAACTCCATATGGAGTTTCTTTGATGCCCATCATCTCCTTTTTTGAAGTAGATAGGTGCTGCCAAGAGCAGATATGTCACAAATCAAGAAAAACTTACGTTACTGAAACATTTTAAAAGCCATATTCTGTAGATCTTTGATGTGTTTGAAGATCACCTAACTATTGTAACGATAAGTCTTTACTCCATCTGCCCGAGCTATGCTGCCATGTGGGCGCTTGCTGCCAAGCTGCCTGAGTTCTGCCCAAGTTTGACCCGCCATATTAGGGCCCCAAATAACACACAGAGACTTATATTAGGTACAATGCTGTTGGCCAATCCCTAGAATTTCTTACTTGCTAGCTCAGTCTTAATTATCAACCATAATCATAAGACTTATTTTATGGAGGATGCCAGTGGAAGGTGTCCTGTCTTCCTGGGCTCACATGGCAGCTTCACAGAGAGGAGGAGGAAGCGCAAGAGCAAGAGAATGACTTCCTATTTGTCCTTGCTTAAATTCTGAATCCGCCTGCTATGTCACTTCCTGCTTGGATCTCTTACTACATTTCCCAGAATGCTCCTTGACTCCTAGTCCCACCTATCTTGCTTTCCTATTGGCCAAAAGTACTTTATTTATCAACCAATAAGACAAACATATACACAGAAGGACCTTCCCTATCAATCTATCTAAACTATATCTCTGCATGTCCTTGAAAACATAACTAATACGACTATAAGTTTGATAGTTATGGGTGACTATTAATCTGTACTTCTTAATTGTCCTAAAAAGCTTTTAAGGACTAAAACTTCACATTGCATAATTAAACAAGCTGTATAGGTATGCGCTTTATAGATAATACCTTAAACAAAAATAGAAATATATGTAAAATGTAACAAAAATAAAATTAAATTTGTATCAATATGCAAAATATCTTTTAAAAAGTAGAAACATATATGCAGTATAAAAAACATCCTTAAATTTGTTCTAATATACAAAAATCCTTATTAATGTAAAATTTTTTTTTTGAGATCAGTAGTTGTTTTGGGGATGGAAGTAGATTCAATAATCTACCCTTTTTTCTCATCATTCCTATATTCCTCTTTCTCTTTTCAGAATGAGATCCCTGAAATCTAACATCCTTTGAATAGTAACCAGCCCCCCAACAACAACAAACATCTATAATCCGTTTAATGACAAAAAACCATCCATCCCACTTCTTGGGAATGTGGATATTGTGTTTTGTAGACTGTTTTCTATTGGCAGAGGGTGCCGGCTTCTTTAGGGGACTCTGAGAAAATAGAGACAATTGTCAAGTCCCAGGTAATCCAGCTGTGGTGCAGTCTGACATAATAGGACAATGCAAGCCTATCTGAAGTCAGATAGGCTGTACCATTTTAGCTAGCTGTCTTGAAATTGTCCTGAGAAGTTTGTAGTGTAAAGCTGATTTTTTTGTTTTGTTTTGGTTTTTGTTTTTTGAGACAGGGTTTCTCTGTGTAGCTTTGGAGCCTATCCTGGCACTCACTCTGGAGACCAGGCTGGCCTCAAACTCCACCTGCCTCTGCCTCCTGAGTGCTGGGATTAAAGGCATATGTTACCAACACCCAGCTTTCTAAAGCTGATCTTTGAGTGTTGATTGTCAGCTTAGTGGTGTTATTACAATCCAGGGGGAATCGTCGTTGTGGGGCCCATCATCTTCTGAACAGAGGTCACTATTAGGAATGTTTATTGTTCACTGAGGAAAACTTAAACATACTAAATGTCATATGCTATAAATCCTGGGGAGGTTAAAGGACCATGATTTATTAAATATATCCAGGGTACACAGACTTAATTCCTAAGTAGCTGCTTCAGACTCAAGCCTAAAATCAAGTACAGGAAGCTACATGAAGCCCAAGGTTAGAATTAGTATTCTATAAGACCCTTAATATCAAAACAGAAAGTTTAAATTTTGAGATAGTATTTATACCTTAAGAAAAGTTTTAAAGAGTCAAAATAAATACATGGGATATGAGATTAGTGACAATATAATAGTCCCTAGATTTTGGTTTTCTTCTTCTGTTTTCTTCTGATATGAGACCGAGACTTTGAATTTTCTTTTAACAAACATGTTTGGGTTTAAAGGAAAGAGACATGCTCCAGCTCTAAAGCCAGCGTTAGTTTTCAATTGATTTGGGAGTACATAAAGACCATCTGTTTAACATGTCTGTAGAGACTAGCAAAAACAGACATTTTGAAAGGTTTACGAAATGTTACCCTATTGGAAGTATCCTGTACCAATTTGTTCCTTTTCTTGTGTGTGTGTGTGGTGGGGGTGGGGGTTCTCCATTCTTCTTCTGATGCTTTGTTTGTCAAAGGTCTTTAGATTCCTCAGTTGGATGTTATTCTCCTGGAAAGATAAAAACAAAACCCTTAATTTTGTCTTAATTTGGGGGAGTTTTTCTTTTTTCCAGATTGAATTCTCATGGCATTTTGCCTGTCCTAATCAAGAGGTCTTTCATGTTGGAATCAAATCTTTATCAATTTTGATGGTATCCATTGCTTTTTTTCTCCTATGAAACAAAAGCAAAACCTTTTTCCCAACATAACATATATGCTGGTTTCCACTTTGAGGTCAATACACCTTTATAATGGCTGATTTAGTTCAGCTTTTTTTTTTTTCCATATGAGCCAATGTCTCTCTGCAGCTGTTGTTCCCTTTTCATTAGCATTTAAAAAATTTAAAGTTAATAAAGCATTATGCAACCTATCTTTAGGTGTCATTATTACCCATTTCTGTTTATTAAGCATTTCTTCTTTTTTAAAATAGTTTTTTCTTCTTTACTTTTAAAATTTGAATTAGAAACAAGATTGTTTTACATGTCAATCCCAGTTCCCACTCCCTCCCCTCTGCCCCTACCAATTCCCCCCAACTAATACCCTACCTATCACATACCCTTTCTTCTCCCCAGGGGAGGGTGAGGCCTTCCATAGGGGGTCATCAGGGTCTATCATATCCTTTGGGATAGGGCCTAGGCCCACCCCCATGTGGGATACTCTTGGCTCAGGGAGTATTCCTCTATGTGGATTGGGCTCACAAAGTCCACACCTGTGCTAAGGATAAGTACAGAACTACTGCAGGAGGTCCCATAGATTTTAGAGGTCTCCTTACTGAAACCCACATTCCTGGGGTCTGGATCAGTCCCACGCTGGTATTCCAGCTATCAGTCTGGGGAGCAAGAGTTACTCGATGTTCAGGTCAGCTGTCTCTGTGGGTTTCACCAGCCTGGTGTGGACCACTTTGCCCATTACTCATTCTTCTCTGCAACTGGATTCTAGTTCAGTTCATTGATTAGTTGTGGGTGTCTGCTTCTACTTCCACCAGCTGCTGGATGAAGGCTATAGGATGGCATATAAGATAGTCATCAATCTCATTATCAGGGGAGGGCATTTAAGTTAGCCCCTCCTCTAGATTGTGAGGATTACAGGTATGAGCCAGCATGCCCAACCTTCATCATAACTGTGTCTACGAAGATCCCATTTGCAAAGAAGGTCACTTTCTGAGGTTCCAGATGGGCCTGGATTTAGGGATGATAACAAATGTTTGCTTGTATCTGCTATTCTGTAGGGCATTAGCCACTTAGCACTTAATGAGATGCATAGGTTCCCTGCTGCCCAGGAGCCATTAGTCATAAATGGGGACAGAAGATAGACAGCACAACACTGTGGCAGGAGATGTTGAAACAGGACCTGGCAGAAGATGGAACCAGTCTCACACTACAAGATGCACACTACTTGGCAGCCTCAACTAAATCTTACTCATCCTGAATACCCAGGGCCTAGTATGCAGATGGTATTCAAAGATGGTATTACAAATAAAAATATTACCATCTTCTCACAGAAATGGACATAGGTTAAAAATATTTCCATTTATTTCTAAGTAAGGAAAATTGAAGTTGAAGCTCTGAGCAAATTTTCATACATGCATCCCTTCCTCTCCATCATAGCATTTTTCTTACCATATATCAGTTTGGCCTTGCAGTCAATTATTTTTTATTGCTTATTGAGAACAATAATTTAGCCTCATATTAAAGTAACACAGTTATTTTGGCTCAGTAACTTGCTCTTAGAAAGCCACGGTTGCAGACTATTATTTTCAGATGTTTAAAATTGATCGTTGGTGCTCAGCCATCATCAGTGACGCTTCCTGCTGTAGTAGATGGGAACAAAGACAGAGACCCCTCCTACCCCCCACCCGACTGAACAATGTGCAGTGAGAGACCTTGGAACACTCAGTCCTCAATGGAATGGCTTCATCAAGCCTCTCCCTCTCTTCAAGGCTCAGGGAACAACTTGGAATAGGAGGTGGAAAGATTGTAAGAGCCAGAGGAGATGGACAACACCAAGGAAATAGAGTTTTCCAGACGCAAGAGGACTGAAGCACATCTGAACTCACAGAGACTGTGGCAACATGTACACGGCATGCTCAGGTTCAAGCTAGATGGGATCCAGCACTGAGAGGAGGGGTAGACAAGCTTCCCCCTTCAAAGGATAAAAGAATGAAACTGGTCTTTGCATAAAAGTGCTGTACGCCATTGAGAACACTTGAATGGGTGGAATTTCAATGTTTGCACAGGAAACAAGAAGAAGAGAGTGAAGCCCGAGCTGTCATGGTGGAAGGGCAGGACTCATGGGTGTTCATGAAATATGGCTACATTCATGGTTGCATGATGCCTTTTTCTTCCATTTCCTTCTTCATTTTTGTAGATGTTCAGACGTGATTACAAAGTGGTCTCTTTTTTTTTTTGTATTGGACATCATCTGACATTGAAATATGTGCAGCTGACTATATTTATAGGAACATGCTGGATTATTACCAGTCATCAGTGGTCAGAGCCCTGATTTCATTTTCAATGAAGAGATATTTTGCCTTTACCAATTTTTTTCTGTCCTTCCTCCTATAGCAATTAGACTCCTCTGTAAGGTTTTTGTTTATTCTCCCCATATTTATTTTTTGCAAATATAGTAATATTTTTCTCACTTCATAAAAACCTGGCACATCCCAAACAGTGCTTTACACCTTGCTTATTTTCTGTACCAGTGTGCACCGAGGAGCTTTCTATACCGATGCACAGAAGTATCTCTTGTTTTTTAATGACTCTGTAGTGCTCCCCTGCTTGGATGTTTCACAGCCGTTACAGAGCTGTGGCACTTTAACTCCCCATGCATCATAGCCCTAAAATGGCATAGTGTGGATAGAGACTTACATTGTTTGATTTTATTTTTAGGACCACCAGCCCCCAAATAATGATATGGAGACTTATTACTTATTATGAAAGCTTGGCCATTAGCATAGGTTGCTCCCAACTAGCTCTTATAACTTAAATTAGCCTGTTTCTATTAATCTATGTCTGCCATGTGACTTGTTACCTATCCTCCATAATGTAAGTACAACGTCTTCAGTGTCTCTCTGGCATCTCCCCATCTCTTTTCTTCCCAGAGTTCCTCTCTCTCCCAGGAAATCCTGCCTATTCTCTCCTGCCTAGCTATTGGCATTCAATTCTTTATTAAACAATCAGATGGCACCTTGGCAAAGACACATCTTCACAGTGTACAAAAGGCTTATCCCACAACAGACTTATTTGTAAAATATCGAGCTCATGTTGAACTGGAGGTTTGTAGGTCACAATCAGAACTGATGTGACAGACACTCTGGTGGGTTGATATTATCATTTCCACCAACAATTTTTTTTTGACAAGTCACCTAAACCCAGCTGCAGCTTCCATATCTGCAAAAGATAAGGTTTTGCTAAAAAACTGAATCCCAGTCAGACTTCATCCTCTTGATCTTTTGCTCACAGTTGGAAACCAGCTATTTGCCAGTAGATATTTGTCAACCCTGCTCCCTAGAAGTGAAGCCCTGATCTGACTCATTTGCTGATTACCACGGTGTAAATATGAACACAGCCAGTCCTGCCAGTCAGTGTCAAGCTGCTAACATTTTAATATCCAGTTTGCAAAATTTCCAAAATTTAGCATCTGGCTGATGGACTAGGAAAACCCTTTGAAAACGAGCATGGCAACCAGACATTAATTCCTTCAGATAGAAGGTACATCCTCAGAGCTCAATTTACATCTCACTAAGATTATGAGGAGGAAAATCTAAAAAAGATTATCTCGTGAACTCTGCCACCTTTAGCATTCCCTGATGCTTCCATTAATTTGTGACACAAAAGAATTGCTTAGAACAAAGAGACTCACTTTTATAAATGTCTTATTGTCTATAAAAATGTTCGCTTCATTTGGTCAAAGTTCGTTATGATAGTATACTGTGGAATTTTGATTTGTACCCAAAAGCTGCATATTTAATCAGCTTTTGAAAATACTGCTACCAGTGCCTCACCCTAGGCTAATGCAGCCAGAACTTCAGAGAAAGGGGTAGGGGAGAGCCTGGTGTGCTGTTAGAGGAGGGACACCCATGTGTCCTTGCTATGTAGCTCATCTGGCCCTTGCTTTCTTTTCCACTCTGTCAGCTGTGCACCCACAATGATGTTTTGATCCAGCTGACCTAATTCAAGCCTGAGTGGGGAAAAACATTTAAGACTCTAGTTAGATGGCTCATATTATAGCCATCTCTCCAATGGGCTGACAGAACTCAAAATTTTATTGCTGACATGGAAAAACCAACAAGAGTGACATCAGAGTGTGTCCAAAGAAAGCTATTTGATGTCCATTCCTTTGTGTAAGATTTCTAAGAAAGGTTACTCTCTCCCCTTTCACTGGTGTTGAGGAGCAGCCGACCATCCCAGCACACAAGAAATTAATTACCCCAGAGGACCAGGTGCAACCAGTTAGTTGGTTGCCATGGTAACAGAAGCTCTACATCTTGGATTTTCTGGTACAGTGTCTTATTTCATAAAAATCTTCTCACAGGGCCTTTAGTAAAACATCAACACAAGTGTGATTTGATTGCTTGAATGTGTGCATTAACACATAAACAGGAAAAATACTTTGCCAAATAATGAATCCTTGCTGTTGTTAGTGAGCTAGTTAAGAAAAAATAATGAGGGAAATTTTAACAATCCCATTGAGAATGACAACTTTTGGGGACTCTCCCGTCTCTAAGAATGACACTGCGGGGCCTGATGGAAATGGAAGTTTAGCCCAACGTGAGAGGTATCAAGGCTGTCATCCGAGATGACGTCAATATAAATTTAGCCCAATAAGCCCATTTTTAATTCTTCTGAGGAGATCCCATTATAGAACCTTTCCCCTCAAACTTTATTACATTAAAAAATAAGCTTGAAATCATCACTCAAACTGCTTAAGTTATTCTATATAACCAAAGCTGTGTCAACAGTGATATATCAGGGTCAGCCTGGTGGTGGTGGCACACACTTTAATCCCAGCACTTGGGAGACAGAGGCAGATGAATATCAGTGAGTTTGAGGTCAGCCTGGTCAACAAAGTTGAGTTTCAGGACAGCCAGAACTGTTACAAAGAGAAACCCTGTCTCGAAAAAACCAAAACCAAAACCAAACAAAAAACTAAGAAAATGCATCACTGTTGATGTCTTCATTCTGACAAACACTCAATTATTATTCATGTTAAGGGAACGTGTGGGATGAGGACCTAGGAATACTCTATGTTGTTCTTCCAACTTGTCTGGTAAACTTCACACTAGTCCAAAGCAAGGGTTGATTAGCAAGTAATTCATGGTCATTGATTGAAATGGGTCAACTAATTAATTGTAAGTGGATACATTGTGTTGGGTTGGTAATGGAATTAATTTGGGAAACTTTGGGAATCTCTCCTTTAGGCTTTTACACTGAATTTTAATTATATTCTAATGAACGAGCCAAGCCTTCAGTTTGGGGGCTGTTTTTGCCTTTTCTTTTACAGCAGCTTTAATGTCAGCAAGACCATCACTTTCATCATGAACAGGGACTTAAATGACAGCATTAGCTGTCTTTGAAGCACTGACTGTCTCAAATTCAAGTGTCTGATATGATTATTGGAGGCCAATTAGTTATATATTGACTTTTTTTAAAGACAGGGTTTCTGAATGGCCATGGCTGTCCTGGAACTCACTCTGTAAACCAGACTTACTTTGAAGTCACAGAGATCCATCTGCCTCTGGCTCTGGCTCTGGCTCCGCCTCTGCCTCTGCCTTGCCTCCCGAGTGCTGGCACTAAAGGCATACACCACCACTGCCTGGCATATATTGACCTTTGAGTGAATAAGTGGATCCCACTTGATATTTGGCTGACACATTCACAGTAAACTCGAGTTTGCTCCCATTGGAAGAAAAGTGCCTTCTTCAAACTTCTCAGGGCAAATAGCTCCTGAGATGAAACCCAAGTCTCAAGTATTAAATAACTCTTGCTGCTTACAACCTTCTAACATTGTAAAGAAAGCTAGATGTCAATGGTTCATCCTCTTTGGGGCATATGTTAATAATGCTATTTTATGTCTCATGTTAAATATTGAATGACATTTCTTGTATCTATAATTTGCCATACATTAAGTGGTTATTGATTAGATGAAGAGATGAACTTGCTGATTAAATGTAATGATTTCATATTTCACCTCTTTGTAAAGAGCATATGGAGACATAGACCTAGCCTATTTGCAGAAAAGTTTACTCTCAGGAGTGTACTCACCATGGTCCTGTTGCTGAACCATCCAGCTAAGTTCCTTGAGTCTATTGTACATAGAACTTGCCAACCATGGAACTAGCATGGCCTGGGTCTATTCCAGGGTAGGGAACCCTCTAAGTTTTATGCTTTTTAATGTTCTTCTCTTTGACATGAGCTTTGCAGCTGATGTTACAAAGATCAAGTGAAATGTAGCCTCCAGTCTGTAATACAGGAATAAATAAAAGAAAGACTTCTGGTCAAGATATAGTAACAGGAATTGAATCTTCCCTCCAGTAGGGAGCAAACTAAACATCACAGAAAAGAAGGAAGAAAAGAATTTGAAGGCATTGACTATCAGGAAACAAAGGACAGTGATCTTTGGAAATTAGAAAACAAGTGAGGTGAGGGTGGCAGTTACCTGACAACCAGGTGCTTGGTGAAAATTTCAGGAATTGATACATGGAAGAGAAGCAGAGAGGGGTCCAGGTGTCTGTCTGAGCTGAAAGCTTGAAGTTCTGCAGGGTCCAGCGAGGCCAGGTTGTTATCGGAGAGGAGAGAGTAGCCCAGAGAACTCTAGATCTCTAGAGTACCCCTGTACCCCTAAGCCATCAGTGAGTACTAGGCAGGGACTGTGTGGACGATGTTTCTTAGAGTAGGGAGGAAAGCCATACAGAATATTGTAGGGCTGGGCAGCACACACAGCTAGGCCTAGTTCCTGTTCAAACAAGCTAGAGTAGAAAGTCTCAAAATGAAGGGAGCCTTAAGTGTCGAACCCCGGAGGAGTTTGCCTCCATAAAAAGATACAGTAAAAACAGCTCAATACACGGAAGAAGGTAGATCTAGGCTAAACATTGGTAGCACAATTTGTGAAAGCAAGACCTGAAAGCAGTTTTCCAGTAACTTAATTGTACTTCAAAACCAAAGCTCAAGGATATATGTAGGAAGGAATACAGAAAGACCCAGTTCCTAACAAGTTCAAAATCATGTTGTCTGTTGACCAATTAGAGCTCATTAAAAAGCAACACAATAGGATTTCTAGCGACAAAAAACTCAATTGTAACAGCCTAGAAATGACATTGTTGGTAGTGGACAGTAGACAAGAATGTTAAAAGCCATTGAGACTATATTCCATAAGTAGCTATAGAAGAGATCAAGCATGAAAAGATAAAGACTTTTTTAAAATTGAACTTCTCAAACTCCACAAGGTCTACAATGCCTTTGCTCACTTAGCTTTTGCTCTTCTGCCGCTGAGTTGATTTATCCTATTGGTGATGGTGATGATTACTTTGATGCTATTAGAACCAGTGTTTCTAGGCTTCCATCATTGACTGAGGGCCAGTGGCTCCCCAGGAATCCCCCTGGTTTGGGGCACTAGACTGGGACTGCTGAGGTACCCAGTCTTGTGGACTGAGGGACTACAGCTCCTCGGCCTCTTCAGTGTGAGACACAGATTGTGGCATTCCTTAGACTCTGCAGTTTTAAGGACTGGGCAAATTACAGCATTCTCAGCCACTCACATGTAAAGATGACTGTTTGTATTTTGATGAAAGCTTACTTAACATATTCTTTATGTTTTTCACCCATTCTATTGATTCCATTCTTCTTGAGAACCCCAAACCCTGACTAACATGAATTAAATAAGATTAACAGTAGATTAGATAGCACAAGAAAAAAATTAATATTGCAGACTGAATTGTATCCCTTTCAAAATTCACTTGTTGAGGCCCTCATCAACAGTGTGATAGCATTTGAGATGAAGGCTGTGTGTGTGTGTGTGTGTGTGTGTGTGTGTGTGTGTGTGTGTGTGTTGGGGGTGGCAATTAGGGTTGGAAGAGATGATGGAAGGTCCTTATAGGAAGAGAGGGGGCAAAAGGCTCCTCACTCTGCATGTGATAACACAGAGAGAAGGCAGGAAAAGGCCCTTCTGGAACCACAGTGGTCTTGTAGCCTGCAGCACTGTAAGAAAGGTACCCCTGTCATTGTTTTGGCAACTTGCAATGAGGAAGAATTACTAAACTTGAAGACTATCAATGAAAACATCCCAGAGCATGGGGGAGGGGAGAGGGAGCTAGGAGAATGAGAAGAGAAGGGGAGGGAAGGACATGCGGGAACAGGAAGGTTGAGTCAGGGGAAGAATAGAGGAGAGCAAGAGAGGAGATACCATAATAGAGGGAGTCTTTATAGGTTTAAAGAGAAATCAGGCACTAGGGAAATGTCTGGAGATCTACAAAGATGACACCGACTAACAATCTAAGCAACAGTGGAGAGGCTACCTTAAATGCCCTCCCCTGATAATGAGATTGATGACTAACTTATATACCATCCTAGAGCCTTCATCCAGCAGCTGGTGGAAATAGAAGCAGACACCCACAGCACTGAACTGAACTGGAATCCAGTTGCAGAGAGGAAGGAGTGATGAGCAAAGGGGTCCATACCAGGCTGGTGAAACCCACAGAAACAGCTGACCTGAACAAGGGGGAGCTCATGGACCCCAGACTGATAACTGGGAAACCAGCATAGGACTTATCCAGGCTGCCCCATGAATGTGGGTGTCAGTGAGAAGACCTCAGAAATCTATGGGGCCTCTGGTAGTAGATCAGTACTTATCCCTAGCATACGAATGGACTTTGGGAGCCCATTCCATATAGAGGGATACTCTCTCAGACTAGACATGTGGGGGAGGGCCTAAGCCCAATCCCAAAGGATATGACAGACTCTGAAGACCCCCATGGAAGGCCTCACCTCCCTTGGGAGCAGAAAGGGTTTGGGATAGGTAGGGTGTTAGTGGGGGGCAGGGGAGGAGGGGAGGGAGAGGGAACTGGGATTGCAATGTAAAACAATCTTGTTTCTAATTTAAATTAAAAAATGGAAAAAATGAAACAACAACATGAAAAAGAAAACATCCAAAATGAGGTTCAGGGATGAAAGAATTGTTTTCCAACACAAAAGAAAGCACCCGCAGACTAAGGAATACGCTTGCCCTCCACCCACCTCACCCCTAAAATTTGTGTTTTTTGAGAAGGAGAGAGCACTGAGAACTTGGAAATCAGTGTTTGGAAAATGTCCAAATTTGATAAAACTATATACTTACATATAAGAGTAACCAAACACTCCCAGCCCAAGAACATGAAGAAAAATACAAGGTAAATCATAACCAGATTGCTGGATACAAATGATGAGATCTGTCTTGAAAGTAGCCAGGGGAAAGGGATAAAAAAAAAAACAGGGGAACAAGGTAGAGGATAGCAAATTTCTCACCAGAAATAACCCAAACCAGACACCCTGTTTAACACACTGAAAGAAGAAATAGAACATGTTTAGCCTGTGTGAGACCCTGGGTTCAATTCCCAGGGCAAGGTGGAGGTGGAAGAAAAGGAGGGAGGAGATGGAAGAGGAGGAGGAGGAGGAGGGAGGAGGGAGGAGGGAGGAGGAGGAGGGAGGAGGGGGAGAAGAGAAGCAGAACGAGCAGCAGCAGCAACAACCAAAACAACCCCGTCAACCTAGAACTCTAAACCCAGTGAGATTATCTTTTGAAAACCTAGTAGGTATGACTTAGTGGTAGAACATTCCCCTAGCATGCACGCCACAGTGTCTTGGGTTCCAGCACAGCACTGCAAAACAAAGAAATGAAAAAAATAGGGGAAAAATCACAAAGCTAAAAAAAAAAAAAAATCAGGCCAACACTACATAGAATACTGGAGCAAACCCCTTCCATCAAAGGAGAGTGATGCTGGATAGAAGCCAGCAGCTTATCAAGGGAGCCTAAACACAGAACACAAGAGATGGCAGGCAACAGGGGTAACTAGGACAGTGGTTGTGTCTTCTTTGTTATTAACTCTGTTTAAAAGATAATTGTCTAAAGAAAATTAATGATGTCTGTGGAGTTTGAGGCCCACATAGGCCAGCATCAGGGCAGAGGGGTGTCCTAAGGTTCTTATAGCATGTAAAAATATGATAGATGCTGTGATGGATAAAATACATCTTCTACACAAAACAGCTACTAGGTAACACAAAAAAGAGTTAGAGCTACGAAGTAACACAGTGGATAAAGCAGAATCATAACCAACCTTCTTCCGTAAAAGGTGGACAAATGGAGAAAAGGGGACCAAATAAAGCAAAGAGACACAGAGAAGACAAAGAAGACATGGGGAGTGGCGTGACTCTACACCAACGCTCACACAGCACACGGAGGCTCATCCAGAGGAGCAGGCTGGATTAAAGTGTAAGACTCCTGACTATGGCTGCCCACAAGAAGAACAGTTTCAACACAGACACAAAGCAAAAGGCAAAAGGCAGGAGAAGAGCCACACTCCTGTGTGTGGTTGACCCAAATACTCAGTAGGAGCAGATAACCAAGCCAACTACAAAATAGTCATAAAAACAGGCATGCTGCACTTAAAGCAATACTGGTGGAGGAATATATTAATTGAATTGGGAAATGCATTAAGTGAACTGTAGGAAATGAGGATAAATTAGAGAACTCCCCCCCAAAAATGTTAGTGGTGGTTACATGTAGGTTATGGGATTTGTGTGATCTTATTGGGCTTGCTTTCATCATTCTTTGCTAACAGGAAAGTTTGAGAATCAGCTATCAGAACATCCACTGGGCTACATGCCTTTGTCCAGACCACACTACAGATTCCAAGCATAGGAAGTAGGTTGCAGTTTTAGCTATTTTTGTTGCCCTTTAGAAAGTTTAGTTTTATGAAAAATAAAGCTTGGGATGAAGATTGTATTTCTTCCACTCCCATCAGGCCATCCCAGACCTAGGCTGTGACTGCTTCTCATTCAGTGCAGGTTAACATTTGTACATCCCTGTCATGAAAGACTCAGACAGAGCCCAGTTTACTTTCACCTGGTTCTTTTGTTACTTGTAGTTGAATAAGACTTTCCTTCAGAGAGACTGTAGAATCACGGCAACCTTAGCTGCCCGAGCTGTTTCTTGAAGCTCAGTCTTCATTTCTGGAATGATGCTGGCAAAAGGTGTGATACCTAAGCATCACTGGTGTAAGCCTCCCCCATTGTGGTGGCTTTCTCATTAGTGTGGATAACTGACCTGTAAATTTAGTAAATAGATTGAGAGAGGTTAGTAAATGATGATAGCTTGGAAACAAGCTACAGTGTAGAAACTTGAATTATGATAGATTTGAAAACGAGGAATTGAGAACACATTATGAAACCTTAGGTGTTTTGGTAATGCCGCATCTTCCAGGCAGGTGCCTCCACACAGTGGGTCTCCTTGCTGTACTTTTCA
Source organism: Cricetulus griseus (assembly GCF_003668045.3). Classification (NCBI taxonomy): domain Eukaryota; kingdom Metazoa; phylum Chordata; class Mammalia; order Rodentia; family Cricetidae; genus Cricetulus; species Cricetulus griseus. The sequence continues at coordinate 432,721,715 of NC_048595.1, read as the reverse complement.
CTTTTTGCATATATTTGTGTGTGTGTGTGTGTGTGTGTGTGTGTGTGTGTGTGTGTGTGTGTGTGTGTGTGTTGAACATGAGTGACAGTCAGTTTATGTTAAAAGTATGCTATAGCGGGAATGTCAGTTCAATTTTTATTTCCTTTTGGAAATCATTTCCATTTTGAATCAGTGAGACATATCCATCTCATTTTAAGGAGAATGCAAGTGAGGGCTGGACAATTGTTACACGGAACCTGGATTCATGACTACCTCCCATCTCTCCCACACACCGAGGCATTTGTCCATTGTTGTGTATTGTTCCTCTAAGAGCTTTGTACATATTTGCAGAATGTTGAGGGTGAAGATGAATGTACATTCTCTCTGGTAAGGTGATCAAATGTTTTCGTTTTCCAACGATTTTTTTTTGTAGGACTCCGTAAGATACTTGAATAAAAAATATTTTTGCCAGCTCCTCTGGGCAAGCCTTACTCACCAGAGGAACATCACAGTTCAGCTAACTCTTATTTTCCCAGCCAGTTTCACTGCTGTTTCTATTGGCAGATGTTTCCCTTTTTAATCCAACACTATATTTTATCTTCAAAGAATGGGCTATTTTTCTGTCTACCAGTAACACTATGAGACATTAAAGTATTTTAATAAAATTTCCTCTCTTCATAGTCACAGCTAAAATATCTCAAACTATGAAGTGATTTTGCCTCTTTCTCATATCAGTTTTGTCAGGTGATACATAGAACTTGAAGTTTTCCCTGAGATTCTGGATACTTTATGTAGGATTAATCATCAGAAAATCAAACACTAAGTTCTACAGATTAATACATTTTTGAGATATTCATATATTAACAAGTGCAGATGTTTTCTTTTTTCTTCATTGGGCTGACATATCTGGGAGCCATTGCCATCCACAGCAATGCAGCCTCTTTTGTCTTTTCTTCTTTCTAGTCTGACCAGTTCTCATCTGATTCACCCTCTTTGTGTTTCTCTTGCATATGTTCTTTCACTAGCATTTGTCTCTCCAGCAAGAGTCCTCCAATGGCTAATCATGGAACTTCTGCAAAAGGATGCTGGTACAAAACTTGCTGGTGTCATTTGACTACAATTTGGATGTGATGAGAAATCATAACATTTTGGGTTTTCTTGAACATCATGTTCTTTGTGTTGTGCTCAAGAAGCTATCCTAGTGTTTCAAGACGTGATTGCCTGGAACAGGGAGAAAGAGAAATGATAAAGAAGAAAGGAAAGAAACATTGGGAGCCTTTGTTCTAGACTGTGCCCTGTGACTTGCAGAGTAAAGACAAAACTATAGTGTTTGCCTTCACCTGCCTTTAAGTCACTTACTTACTGAGCCCTGGAAACACAGTATTTATTCAGCTCTTTCATCCTCACAACGGAAATGTTTAATTTGGGTTCTCACAATTTTCACCTAAGTTTCCTAATACCCTGTTAGTTGGTCTCTCTGTCTTATCTGTTTCCTGTAATCTATCTCTTCCTTGTTGTAATTCTGATTATGTGTGTTCTCAAGATCAGTCTTCAGAGGGCCAGGACCTCCATTACAATCAAGATAAAGGCCAATCATTTTTATGTGTTGTGGTAGCCAAAATGTAGATGTAAGCAAAGTGTGGAGGCTTATAAAAATCTTCAGTCTAGAACCAAGACGCCACTTCTGATCACATTCTATTGGCTAGAACTCAACCACATGCCACACTTACTGCAAAGGAGTCTGGGAAATAGAGTCTATCCATGTGACCAGGCAAAGATACTCTTTGGAAGGCTAGTTAACCTTATCCATCACAATACATTGTTTTTAAAAACTCCTTAGCAACCATGATAAATATTCATCAATACAGACGTGCTCTCACTAGCAGAAGAAAAGAGGGATGACATTTATTGAATGTCTACCATGTATTTTGCATAGTTTTGTAGGAGAGAGTCTTAGTCTCTTTTATATCTGGAATGTAGCAGATTGTCTAGCAAACAACTGTCCCAGAAAAATCTTTGCTGAACTGATGTTTATAAAAATATGGAACTTTAAAAATATGAAATGTCTAAACAGTTCTCCTAATTGTGTTTGTCTTTTCTCCCCTTCATAGATGTATTATTATTTTTTCCACTTGATTTTTCTAGTATTAGTCTTTTGAGTTCCTATTTTCCTGCTCTATTACTAATTAAAGCAAGCAGTTAACTTGAAGGTTAATATTCTTCAACAATATTTGCACACCGATTCTTATTGGTTCTGTCTTTACCAGAAAGGTGATTCAGACAAGTTACTGATGTGTACACACTGGACTGCTGATGACTAAGGATCATTGTCCTGTGTTATTTCTGAAGACAGACATTTAGAAGGAAAGTGGGGATTGATGATGACCAAGTCCTCACTGTTCTAAGGAGTTGTTTTTGAATTGCTAAGGAACATGCTCTCACTAATTCCTCTTCACTGCAAAAATGAGTCAAAGCCACTTAGAGTTGAAACGTGACTGAGTGGTACAGGCTAATTTTGATGTCTTCTCTTCGAGAAGGGGAGATAGAAGGGCAGAAAGAGTAGTAGTATCCTTGGAAGGTTAGTGAAAGATGTCAGTCAAATTGGAGAACACAGGGTTAAAGAGAGAATATCATTCTGGAAGACAGAGGACTTGTTGGCCAGCCTGGAAAACCAGATCAGTCTCAATGATCAAATACAAAGGCAATATTGAAAGGGGCAATGTCACATTGAGAAGAGAAGTTGGGGTCTTCTGAGTCACATTACTACCATCCTTATACAGCCATGGGGGAGGCTGGTTTTCCCTCCCCCACCTCATCTGCAGTGCCATTTGACCATGTTTGGTCAAGACACAGTAGAATCTTTGGTTTATCAGACATTGAGTGAGAGAGTTCCTATATCCCTTAGCAGGCCAGTTATGGAATGATACTGGGAAAGTATAGTTTGTTATCCTCATCTTCATACTATTGACAGCCTAAGTGTCACCTCCAGAGACAACCCAGGGCTCTCAATGTGAGTGCTCAGAGCCAGTCAGGATTTCCTTTACACAACACAGCACTGTCCATAATAAGGTACCATGACCAGAGGTGCTGACCTCCATCTCCTAGTCTTTAGATAGAAGCTACTGAATTCCAGGAGATGGCAAAGCTCTTAGTGATGGGAAATGCATCTTTCTCAACTACATCTCATATGGCAAATGTCAGTTTCCTAATCATTCTGGAACTCTAACTTTCAGCTTCAATATTGAGTGCCTTTTCTGAGATCCTTCTATAAAAAATAACTAACACTGTCTCAAGAGATCCGTCCACAAAATGCCAGCATTTCTCCCTCATTTTTTTTTTTCAGAGAGGCAAATGTCTTACAGAAGAGCAGACCTGTGAAGCTGGATTCAGCCCTTTTTGTGCCTCTGCCCTGCCTCTGGGGAGCCCGGGGGTGGGAAGTGACAGAAGGAAGAGTTGCTTCCGATGGATGGAAATTATTGAGAAAGCCAAGATGGGGATGTGGGAGGCAGTGAACTCCGAACTCCATTTAGGGAAGCGAGTGACAATTTTATACTCCGTTAACTTTTGCAACTGTTTGGAGCAGTTTTCTCTCATGAATCCAGTCAGAACTAGACTGTCAGGTGATTATTTTATGTTTCCTCTCTCATCTTTTTTAGCTGCTTTGTAAGTGTTCCCCTGGGACACTTCCAACCAGTTAGCTATGAGGTAAAGGCTTACCAGGCAGACAGGTCACATGTGGCTCCAGCTGCAGGACCTGGCTCTGACACACAAGTGTTCTGTGGCGCTGTTACAACCACCCCTGACTGAAGCTAAAATAACCTTGCCAGCCTGAGTAGACTGTCTAGCTTAAGGTGAGCCCTGATGGAATTGGTCAGACAATAATGAGCATGGTTTCATACTCCAGAAACTTCTTGCAAAAGGCAGTACTTTTCGAGGAAACACAGAAAGGGAATTTTCAAATATTATTTGACAGCTGCAGCGATGGAATTTTTTTCTTTTAGCTGACAGGAATTGCATCTGAAAGTTGTTTATCCTAACTGCAGAGGAGATGTGTGAGACAAATGAATAAGTCCTTGTGTGTGTGTTCTTTTTTTTTTTTTTCAGAATTACCTCACCTCTGATGCTGGCAACAGTGACTGGACACTGATGCCCCAGGCACTTCCACATCCCCAAATCTGAACCCTGACTAAAGTCCTTCTCCTGAATCTTAAGTCTCAGACTTACTAATTATTTGTGCTCCTGATATCATCCTGGCTTTTCCATGTAGGACAGGTCTTCTTTCTTGGGCTTAAGAAAACTATTTTAGAAGAAGACCATAAAGAAAGCACAAGACATTTGTGTGACGTTGAATAGGAGTCCAATCTTTACATTTTCACATCGCAAACGTGAGGGTTCCTGAGTTAGAATGGGTCTGTTATAAAATGTTGGCCGGGAATTAGGGCTCTGATCTAGGCATTAGCCATCACTGGTCATGTGAATGTGGACATGCCGTTTGTTCTCTGTGAGCAACTTCATGGAGCCAGGAAGATGATTCTCTCCTACCATGTATTTCTTTGGAATCAAATTTTGGTCTTCAGACTTAGGTCCCTTCATCTGCTAAGCATTCTCGCCAGTTTCTTTTATTCTTTCTCCCAGTTTCCATCCTGAGTTCTAAATAAAGGGAAGCCAATGCCTGAAGCAAATATATATGAAGAACTCAAGTCTTTAATTTCAGCACTCAGGAGGCAGAGTCAAATAGACCCCTGTGAGTTCAAGGTCAGCCTGGTTTACATAGACTTGTAGGCCAACCAAGGCTACATTTTGTGAGCTGTAAGTCTGGCTTATCATTGTTGAACTTTTATGCCCTATCTTCAAAAGTATGATTTATTTTTTCTCTACATAACTATTGGACAAGTCTTTTATAGCTCTATGTGATTCAAAGATTTGTGCAAGCAGATTGTTCTGATAAATTTCTCATAAATCTATCCCACAGTGCTCATGGATCCAGCCAAGTTTAACAATAATCCCACCCCTGTCAGCCACTGTAAGTCACTGTTTGGGAAGATCTGCATTTCTTTCCTCTAATGAGTCCATAGAAATAACTGAAATTTGTGCACAAAGAGGGGTTAGAATCCTTCCTACCACATCAATATTTCATCTTAGATCCCATAAGCTTCCTTGGCCTCTCTGAGTAGTATGAACAAAGATAGTATAAACACAGTGTTCTGCTTATAAAAATATTACCCTGAATATCTACTTGTGATACATTGCTTCAGGAAAAGTGGCCACAATTCTACATTCCACCCTTGATCTATGCCCTTTGCAATGTGGCTTTGTCACTTGTCCCATCAAAAAAGTAGTCTCTTTCCTCGTTACATCCATCTCAACTGTTGTTTTGATTTGCTTTGGCCAAAACAATGTGGTCTCACCTCTGACCCGGGCCATATGGAGCTTTCCCATCTACTCTCTATTCCCTCTGTCCTGGGAACAAGCCTGGGCTAGCTTGCTGGGGAATGCGTGATCATGTGGAGCAAGGCCAGCCTGAGATGGCCAAGACCGACCACCAGACTCTAGGTTGAAGCCAGCCAACTGCCTGGTATTAGAGTGACCCTCAGCCAAGATGAGAAAGACTGCTTACCCAAGCCCAGCCAAGAACAGCAGAATGGCCTAGCCGACTCAGTCATGAGAGAAAATTATTGCTCATTATCGCACATCGCTTAAGGTTTGTGGCTGTTTGTTACAGAGAATAATTATTACAACAAAACTGATGTGTGAACAAACAAAGAAATGCTGTCTTCCTCCAGAATGGTCAGGGACATTTGTAGACGGTTGGCCTTGGAATAGGAGAGGAGAAATCTGTTTTGTTGGTCCTAGAACAGAGAACTTCACTTACTAATTTAACGCCAGGAGAAAAAGTCCTGTTCCCAAGCTTAAGAAGTATGTCTGTACTCTTTGTCTACTGATTCATCTCTCTTACTTAAGTTAAACATCTGAGATCAGACTTCTCAAACTGTATAACACCAATAACCTGGTGTATGAGAACCTTGTCAGGGGTCAGACAAAGGTCATAAAAACATACCTTTTTGTGTCATTTGAACTTTGTTGAGGACTTGAGGCAAAAATGATGTAGTTTTTATACAAACAAGTATATTATAAAGCAAAATTCAAAGTTTAATACACTTTGCAATATACCAAAATTATCCCCAAGTCACTCTCTTCTCTTGTTTCTCTCTCATAATTTTAAAAATATTTATTATTGTGGGGAGGCATGCATACTATATTTGTGGGGGTCATAAATCTGGGGGACAGGGAATAGCTTTGGGTTTTTTCTTCTACCACATGGGTGCTGAAGATTGAACTCAGGTTGGCAGGCACGTTTATCCACTGAGCTATCTCATCAGCCCTCTCCCCTAGTTCTCATGTTGAAAGCCTATCTCCCAGTGTGATGGTGCTTGAAAATGGGGTCTTTAGAGGTGATGATGTAATTGGAGTGGGATCTTCAGGGTAGGATTAATAGCTTAAAGAGGAGACACAGCCAAGTTTTTTCTCCCCACACCTGTAAGGATGCAATGAGAAAGAAGCCATCAATAGACCAGGAAGAGGACTGGAACCCTAACATGAACCTTGACCTCCGATTTACAGTTTGTAGAACAGTCTAAATTTCTACTATATAGTAAGATCCTACCCCAACAAAACAGCCACAGAGAAATGAATCACTGTCCATGGGTGTTGTGTGATATTTCATCTGTGTTCTGACAAATAAAGCTTGCCTAGAGAACAGAGGACCCTAGAGCTGGCCACTAGTTAACCATAGAGATCTGGAGGTCTGTACAGAGAGGACACAGGAAGTGACAACATGGGACAGAGATAGGAAATGATAAGCGGGGAGTAGACAGGATCTCTGCCTTTTTGGTCTGAGATTTGGGAGAGGTAAGAAGTGACTGTGAGTCCTTTGCTTCTCTGATCTTTCAGCATTTACCCTGAATCTGACTCCGGGTTTTTATTGATAAGCTAATTAGGATTTGCTTCACATAGGCTTAAATTTTTACTCCACCAGTTATAACTCACAATGAGGAGTTCCCAGAAATCAACTTGGAAGGGGGTGGGCAATTGGAGCCGTAAAACAAGTAGCAGGTAAGACTGGCTCACGGGTTCCACCAAGTTTCATTTCAGGGAGCTACTGCCTCAAATAAAAGGGTTTTGTTTGTGTTAGTGTAATTATGTCCCCCTGCAAAATTTGTGTCATACTGAAATTATCAGCTGTTTATCTGAAGTGTAAATGCATTGGCCATCTTAAGTTTTATTTGGCAGCTCTGTCTAAGAGCCAGTTTCCCACAAAGGCAAAGAGCTTTGCACAATGTAAGGCAGACCACCCCACTTTAAGTAGTCAAGTTTTCCATTCTCCTTAAAACTGGAGTTTCAAGTCCTTGGTGTGGTTCATCTCTCTCACCTATACCTCACATTCTGCCCTTCCCATTGCAATATTTGTTCTAAAGTCACTTTCTGAGAGAGCCCCTCACCTGGTGATCCTCTCTAACTGGCCCCATCTGATGAGCGCTAAATTCCTAGTCTAACAGCATAGACTAAGATGTCTTTCAGTGGGTAGGAACATTTGTTTTTTTTGCAGAGGACCAGGTTTAGTTCTCAATACTTTTGGCCAGTTACAGGGGATCCACCTCCCTCTTCTGGCCTCTGTGGGCATCACATTACACAGCACAAATACAAACAAGCAGGTACATGCATATAAATAAATTAAAAAGTAAATTTTAAAAAGAAACCTTAGCTAGAGAAATCAGCAAGAGGGACTGGTCAGTAATTACATTGTTGGTGTTTAGTTACTCTTTGTTGAAAGGATGTGAAAAAATTCTTATTTAAGGGTGTTGGCATTTTTAATATTTCTTCGTTATGTTAATTTGTTCTAACTCTATATTGTATAGCAGGATCTTCTTACATTTCCATAAATTGGGATAAATATAAGAAAGCTATTTCTTATGTTTCCACGTGGGCAGCTCTAACTCACTTTTCCCTTCTATATTCAGCCCATTTTTTTCCCCTCAGAACATGTACATTTCTCCCCCCTCCCCTTCAAAGAAGATATTTCATTTTATCAGCTAGAAGAAATACAGAAAAATAGCTGGAAGCTTCCCGTGGGAAGTAAAAACAGAAAAAAATTAAATCTGTAATTTGCAAAGCAACTGTAACTCTCACCATTGAATAAAAGAAGGAACCGGAAGGTCCTGTTAAAGGAAAATTTAACAGTCTTTTGGGCGAGCCCTTCTCTGCCTGAGAGCCTAGGGAAGAGAAATCAGCATCAACCTGTGGAACTCAGGAAGGCTGATCTTACCCATTTTGCATTCTTGTCTTGTAGCAATTGACTCTAACCTTCACAATCTAATGAATGAATTGTGTGGCATCACAGGGGTGTGGGGGTGGAAGGAGGTGGAAGATTTAGGGGAAAATGTCAGACTTGAGTGGGAGCTAAGAGCCTGTGATTGCATTCATTTGCTTCACACAGCTGAGGATAGCAACCAAATGGAACCGGGGATACAGCGAAAGAAGTGGGGAATTACATACTTTTTTTTCTTAATTAAATGCTTCTTGTGTTTTACTTCCTGGCCTTGACTGATAACTTGCTTCCCTCTCCTTATATCAAAGCAGCATGACATTGTCCACAGGGGGTGTGGGGGGTGGGTCACAGATTTCCTTGCGGTTATGATGGAAGTATTTCCTGGCAGCAGACACAAATATGTTTGTCCAAGGGAAAGGCTGTGCTTGTGAAGGATTTGCTTGGATTCGACTCCCCTCACTGGGAATAGTTATTTACTCTTAATTAGCCCTAAATACAGTTGAGCAGAGTCAAGGCCTTATTTTAAAGCCATCATTGCTGCTTCAAATCTGACTGCAGTAGAAAAGAATGACTGACAGTGATTAAAAAGGCAACTGATGGGCACATATTAGAATCCATCATCAATAATGAAATCCAATGAGAGGGACAACATGTATTTTATGTTCCCATAAACACAGATTTAGTTCAAGGAAGCCCACATAATAGGACTTGTGGCATGGGCTGAATTGCTCTGAATTTAATTTAGAACAACATAAAAGATCCAATATCAGCTGCAGGGCAGCATCCCAGCTTCAGCTTGGGGGAGGCATCTGTTATGAGAATGAAAGCAATTTCTGCAGTTTGCACTGAGTCCCTTCTAATCAGTAAACAGTGAAAGTGATCTCACCTTCCATGAGTGACAGCACAAACCACCTTCTCAGCTGCCCATTGCCCCTGTTAACCTCTCTCTCTTTTTCTCCCTCTCTGTCCATCTCTTTCTCTTCCTCTCTCTCTCTCTCTCTCTCTCTCTCTCTCTCTCTCTCTTTCTCTCTCTTACACACACACACACACACACACACACCACATACACACTCTCTTGTTCACAGTCATTCACGTTTGCACAGGCACACACACAAACATACACATTTTTGGGTTAATAGAATTTCTGTTTATTATTTCCCACCTATCAACCTGATTTAGGTAAATGTCTCTAGGGACCATGGAAGGAAATGATTTACTTCTCCTGGGGGTGGAGGAGACTCAGTGATGGAGCTTATTTTTCCACTCATTCCTGCCTTCCTGGGCCCGAGTCTCCTCTCAAGGCTATCCTCAATATCCTCAAGTTGTTTTCTACCACTGTATCCTCTGCATTGGCCAGCATGGCAATGTCTTTCAAACTTTGTCAAAGTATGTACTGGTTCACCTCTGTAGATCCCAGGCCACATCTCTAACACATCCAGAGATTTCTCTGATCACTGCCACATGTCAGTACTGGTCCCACCCCTTCCATCATTTTCTGCCTAGGCTGATGACCAAAGGAAGTAAGTATCTCTTGCTTTCACTCCCAAAGGAATGCTCACATTTCCTGTTCTGCTAATGGAAACCACCCTCCCTAGCCACCCCCAGCCTTATAATGAATACAAACCCTACCCTCCCAGTTTCTGGCAGTCTTGATCTAGGAGGAGCGAACCTGCTATTATTTAAATCTACCCTCATTTAAATAAGATGTCTATTCAGGAAGCTGATGTCATCCCACAAACCTTCCTTCCCTGGAGGAGGGAGCAAAGCCTCCCAAGGCTCCTATGGCTCTGCCAGCCACACTTCCCTGAAAGCTGCTTCCCTGGATTCTTCCTGGGCACAAAGATTCTGATGACAACAGTGTGAAGACTAGTATCTTGGAAGGTGAGTTTCCAGACTCAGGCAAGGTATTGAGAGAAAGATGGGAAAGGAAAAAGGGGACAATTCCTTCGTCTCAGTTTGCAAACGCTGGCATTTTCCATATATGATTCTCAGTGCTTGAGGCACAAATATTAGGGGAAGAAGAAAGAAGAAGAAAAAAGCAAGAAAAAGTGGCCAGCTGAACAACACGAATCTTATTGAGCAGAATGAACAAAACCCATAAGTCTCCAGTGGAAAAGGCTTTATTATTTATTATCATTATTATTGTTGTTGCTATAGCCCTGAAAGCCTGCTCTTTCTATTTGCGCCACTTAATTTCTACCTGCAAGAGCAGTGTGTAGAGATTTTAGCTAAACCTGCAATAATGCAAGAATAACCATAGTCCATCCTTCCCCAAGACAACACAGGAATCACACACTCACTCACACACACACACACACACACACACACACACACACACACACACACAGTACTACCACTATTTTGTGCAACTGCCCCTGCAAGTCTCTCTTAGATCTAGGGGAAATAAGCAAGATGCTCTTTGAGAAGTTCATACTAAATAAGCCAAATGTGGCAACAGGAAATCTCACTGCCTTCCATCTTGCTGTGCATAATCTCTGGTGGATAAGAAAGAGAAGGCTGCAAATGACCCAACACATACACTTACTATAATTCCAGGCACTGAAGTGTCTGACAGAGCCCTTTGGAGAAATTACAAATCGAAATATGTGACTTAGGTGGAAGCCAAGGCAGTTGAGGAAAGGACTGCCTGGCAGTTACTAATGGAAAAAATTTTCCAAAATGTAGCTACCTGGTCTCAGCTGTGGAGTGGTTGGCAAAGAGCAGCCCCAGAGGACTTCATAAGGCTATAGTTGGAATAAAACTAGCTACTTGTTCTGATAAAGAAGATTGGTCTAACTCTTAGAGCTAGACCCAGGGTATTCAGTTGCCTAATGTCTGTGATAATGGTCTGAGGGAACAGTGCTCTGTGGTAGAGTTCAGAGTTGTGTATCCCAATGTCGAGGTTCATGATGGGTGCCACCCTTTCCTTTTTCATTTATTTATTCAACAAATGTTGCTTATCGACTTAATAACTCGCAGACATCCTGCCAGGCAGTGGAGATGAGCCAGTGAGCAGAACAGAGGAAAGAAGCCCTTACAAAGCTGGCAGGAGACAGCAGTGAAGTAAACAAGTACCTTGTCATATGTTCATCACTGTGATGAAGAACACCCAAAGCAGGGTCAGGAGACACAGGGAAGTGACATCCCGGTGAACTGAGTTCTGGTGGCCTTTACTTGTGGCACTTAGTACTACTTGTGACACTTAGCACTGTACTAAGTATGGCTAGATATTTTCTCAGTCTAGTCACTGGTACAATAACACATGAGAAAAGGAGCCCAGAGATGTTAAGTGATTTGCCCGATGTCACTTAGACAAGATAGGAAGTACCAAATTTGTAAGTTGAGCCCATACTGACACTTCCAGTGGATACCAAACTCAAGTGGACATGGTAGCAGCTGTTCATATTGGTGACAGCTGTGTGCATGTATGACATGGGATGTTTTGCATTTATCAAAGAGATATCTATTGGAGCTCCTGAATAAAATCTCCTCCCCCTACTCTCTCACGCATAAGCACACACCCATCAGAGCTTTCTTTGCTTCTGACAATGTGCCCTCTCTACCTGGCATGTGACAAATTCTGGAAAACAGGAACACTCTATCTGTTTTATTACAGTTTGCACCTTCTCAGACTCCTCTCTGCTACAGCTGCCCTCACCCACACCGCTCTCCTGTACTAGCCTCCTGTCACTTACTAAATATGCCAAGCAGACATCAACCTACGGGCCCTTCAACTTACTCTTCCCGTTGCCTAGAACTCTTGCTCTCATGTACCCTACCCCTGCCATCTCCTTAAAGGAATACATCCCCTGAGTGACAAAGAAAATGACAGCACTTGGCCCCAGCTGTCCCATCCTTTGCTATCTCTCTCACATGGTTTCATTTTTCTCTACAGCTCTTATCACCACCTGACACATTTTACAAGGTGTTTTTTTCTTTTAATTGTCTGCCTTTTCCTATTAGAAGCTGAGTTTTGTATACCTCTATCTCCCCAGCAACTAGGACAATGACTGGCAAATGATAGACATTCAACAAATAATTTTAGATTAAATTATTAAATTATAAAGAATACATCTTATTAAAAAGTACTGTGCACCTTGAAGAACATTGCCAGCCTAACACAGAAAAAAAATGTACTATACAGCATAGGCTTCAAAGCAAGGTTAATGTCATTTAATAGAATAACAACTCCTTTGAGAGAGATAAAATAGGGAGCTATTTCTTTGGGCTCTTGTCATCAGAGAGTCATTGCAAGGCAGATGTCAGTATTGTTGAGGGACAGAAATCTTTAACCCTAACGTGGTCCTGGATGGTTTTTTAAATGGCACTGAGAGAAGAATAAAACTTATTTGTAGATGAAATAGACGGATGGAGGATGATGGGAAAGTTGAAGGTTACCTTTCTGGACTTGGTGAGTTTGAATAGCCTAGCAGACATTCAAAGGAGGATGTCAATGACTTAAAGCTTTGGGACTAGACTTTGGAGCTATCAGGATAAATGTCATGTGTAAGCCCTACAACGGGATGGAACCATGTGGTAGAACCTTGAAGTGCAGATATCCAAGTCCTGATTCCAAATGGCTTTGGTTCCATTGGTTCCATTGGCTTTGGTCTCTTCTCTTTCTGCCTTTCACTTGATTTTTCTGGAATCCAGCTACCATCTCTTGAGAGGTTTTATCCTACCAGAAGTGTTGTCTGCTTCCAGTCTCACTTCTACCCCACCTCTGAATCTTCCAGATGAGGCACTGGGCACAGCAGGGAAGAGACAATAAATATCTCTCTCTTCTGCCCTCATCTTAATTCATGATCATTTAATTGGGAAGTGGAAGATACAGGAGTTTTGTACTGCTCAGTTTTAGGATAAGTTTTTGTTGTTGTTGTTGTTGTTGGGGTTTTTTTGCTACTCATAGTTGCTCCCACTTCTCCCTTGAGGCATGCTCTTTGGTTTTCTTGAGCCAATATGTACAAAAGCTGACTGCTATAAAGATTCCATATTACTTAGCTCCTATGGAGGGACCACACAGATCTTCTGAGAGATGGCCAAGGAACCACAGCTGTTCCAGCGTCCGTATTTTTTGATTCTGCCTAGTATTTGCCACCAGGCATGGGAATGTGTGAACTTTCAGATCATTCTGGTCTCCACTCTCAAGCTGCCCAGCTGGCTTTGCTAAACTTGGTGGGAGAGCTTTTGTTTCAAACAAGGAAGTTCATATCCCACACTTGGATAGACAGCGTTAGGTGACTACAACATCAAGGAAATGCAAGAATTAGTCTGCAGTACAGTGGAAAGGTGGATAGGAGGTGAGAAAGCAGAAACCATGTGTGGACAGTTGGTCAATAGCTGGTGGTCAGGTGAAGAAGGAATGGAGGCAAGGTATGAGGAAGATGTGGACATATGGTAAGGATCCATTTTTTCTAAGATGAGAGATATTAAGATACATTTCTTCAAAGAGGAGCCATTGACTTGTGATATCCCTGAGTGCTGACTCAAATGAGCAATGTCTTTCAGAAGTCAGAACAGTACTTGTGAGACTGCCCTTTCCCTACACTAGGATAAAAGAAAAGCTATGTGGCTGTGACCTGAACATGGATTTGCAGATTTACTGGTGGGAAGATAAATTGTTTCTGTCTTAGTTTGCTGGAACAAAAATCAGAGACCTGATGGCTTAAAGAAGATCGGTTTATCTTCCCCCAATTTTGGAGACTGGGAATCCAAGATTAAGATGTCAGCATGTGTGATGACTGGTAAAGGCTCTCTCTTTGGGCTGCTTCTTGTTTCAGCCTCATTTGTCAGAGAGACAGTTACCTCTTCCTCCTTGCTTAGGGACTCCAGCCCCCTTGAGTGAGACCCCCTACTGTATGATCTCAAGTAACCTTCATGGGTGTCAGGGAGCACTTTATTCAGTGAGCCTATTTGTCAGCTTTTTGTGTAACTTTAATTACCTCAAAGGCCACCCCACATTTTCTTGTGGTCACACTAGAATGAGGAATCAAACATTTAACTTTTTGACTGTACTATCCAGTATCATCTACTGTCTTAACTAAAGTAACAGGGCTCAGATGGATTGTCGTGGGGGGGGGGCATGTACAAGCATTCTATAGGTCAAAGCGAGGTACAACCTCAAGGCAGGGGTTTATATACCACCTTCCTGAGCAATGCTGATGCCACAGAGTGCAGTGTGTAATTTGATATTGAGAAAGGGTAGGGGATTTGTAATAGCAATAACAGCTATCCCATGATGTGGGGTGTCCTTCTGTATGCTGCAAATAGGTGTTGTTTACATTGGTTGATGAATAAAACTGTTTGGGCCTATGGCAGGGCAGAATATAGCTAGGTGGGAAATCCAAACAGAGATGCAGATAGAAACAAGGCAGAGTCAGAGACATTCTACGTAACCACCAAAGGAGTAAGATGCCAGAACATTACTGGTAAGCCATAGCCACATGGTGATAATCAAATTAGTAAAAAAAAAAAAAAAAAAAAAAAAAAAAAAGGGTTAATTTAATTGTGAGAGCTGGTCAGAAATGTGCCTGAGCCATTGGCCAATCAATTATAATTAATATTAAGCCTCTAAGTGTTTATTCGGGAATTGGCAGGCAGGAGAGAAACCTCCATTTACAATCATGGATTCTGCAAACTCTATGGGCCTTGTTAGGATAGTATTTTCTCACAATTTGAATTAATCATTTTCGTCAGTTGGTTGACTTTCATTCCTCCTCATCATCCTGATGCCATTGTGTGGAATCAGCTTTCCTTAGTAACAAGTGAAGATTGAGTCCAAGGCAGCAAGTAGCCTCAGTTTTTGGTTCCCTTGGTGAACCATGAAGGTACCATGCTGAAGGAACCAGCCAGGAAAAACCTGGGAAATACTTTTATGCAACAGCGACCACCACGGGAAATAGGTGAGTCACTGTGGATGTTAGTTACCACGATTGAAGAAGAAGAAGACAGAACAGACTTCCAGTATGTGGAATGTTTATGAGCTTGCTGACTCACTGTTGTCTATAAAATTCTTGGTCCAAGTGTGGTCCATTCACTGTGACATCATTTCTCAAGTCTACACACCTCTCAGACCTCTCTTAATGTGGGATGAGTAGCTCTTCTTTAAATTTATTTCTCTATTTTAAGTGTTTTTAAATAATTCACATATTTATTCATTAATTTATTCTTTTAACAAGCATTGACCAAGCTTTAAGCATTGACTGTGCCAGGCATTACTTTAAGCTCTTGCGGACACCTCAGTGAAAACAGAAAACCGTGTCCATCATCACAGAGTCTATATTCTGGTGGAGAAAAACAACCATGAAGTAGGCCATTGAGCAAAGAAATACATAATCCGATGTTTTCCAAAGCTACAGAAAGATGAAAGCTGGGTGCTCTCTTACATATGTATGGTGGCTGGTGAAGTTTGTCCTGAGGTTTTCTCCTTTGAAGGCAATACTGAATAAAGTAAAGAACAAAGAAAATGCTAGGGAAGTTCTTCAGGAATATACAAGATCTAACCAAGGACCAGAACAATGTGTCTAGAGTAGAAGGAAATGGGGGGTGTGGAAATGGTTGTGTTAGGGGATAGTTAGGAGTCCTGCAGTGAAGACAGGTACCATACTCTTGGCATGGGGTGTGGCTTATGGCCCCTTTGTTAGTGAACATACTTCTGCTCTCTTGGACTGAACTCTAACAGTTCGTTCTCTTCATCTTGGCTCATTTTTTGAGGCTTCCAGGAATTTAAACTTCCTTCTTCATTTCACATGTCTCCTGCTATCACCTCTGAATTCACTGTTCCTGGTTCTTTCTATTTAACTTATGAGTTCATTTCCTATCTCCAATATGTTAATGTGGAAATCTGGCTTGTGTGTGTGTGTGTGTGTGTGTGTGTGTGTGTGTGTGTGTGTGTGTGTTTCACATCACATGTGTTTTGTGAAGTGAAAACCTTGCTGCATGTAAAGTCTTGAATCAGGAATAAGGATCTTACACTTGTCAATTAAAATCGATCTGGCAATTCAAGAATTTGCAATGTAATGCAGTTTCCCACTTGTTTCATACATGCAGACTTTTATTCCATATCATTTCTCAATCTCCTAGATAAGGTAATTTAACATACCAAGTATCAATTCATTGAGATTGAGGAGTAAGATGCCAGAACATTACAAGTGAATTAGTGAGAAGTTACACAATGAAAAGCTACTGCACATTCAACATTTCATACTTTCTTTTGTATTAGTGTAATGACTTCTGCATAGCATTCCACATAATATAAATGTGCACATAAAGCACATCATCCGTTCTATTGTTTGAGAGGGAGGTGACGATGTATGACCCTCTCATGATAACTCCACACCCGGGTGTTGCATTAGTTGTTTTTCTTTTTGCTATGACTAATTACCTTACAAGAAACAACCTAAAGCAGGAATGGTTGACTCCTATTTACAGCTGAAGGAATGTGACAGTCCACTGTGGTGGAGAAGGCACACTGGCTGGCAAGGAAGTCAGCTGGTTGTGTTTTGTCCATAGAAAGGAAGCAAAGAGTGGTGGGAAGTGGGGCCTGGGATACAACAGCTTGAGGCCTGCCCCCTAGTGGCATTTCACCCCCTAAAGACTCACACCCTTCCCAAACAGCACCACCACATGGGCACCAAGTGGTCAAACACATGAGCCGGTGGGGCCATATCAGATTCAAATAGCAGATGACTTAGGCTGTTTTGTGTTGTTAGATTAGAATATCAGAGCAGTGATTTACAAGGAAAATAAATCCATGTCCCACAGGCCTGGAGGGTAGGAAGCTCAAGAGCATGGGCCAGCATCCAGCAAGAGCACTCATGCCATGCTACTCACGCAGAAAGAAAAAATAAAAAGGAGAGAAAGAATAAGAGATGCCCCATTTGCTTTCACACAAAGCCCACTTCTGTAGTAATTATTTATGTCCATGACAGCAGCGTCAATCAGCTAATCACCTCTTATCAGGTTCCACTTGCCAACAATGCTGTGTAGGGCTTAATGTCACAGACCTTTGAACACTGAGAGATACAACCAGACCATAGCACCATGCTACACCCATGGATCTGAGGAGGTCAGAAACCAGAGCTGAACCCAGTTTAACACTAAAACTCTTTGCTCTGACAATAGGGAAAGAGCTCCAAGAATAGAAAGACATTTAGAACTTGAGTTACAAAATCTCAGACTTGAAGAATGTCCTAAAATAAATGCACACTTCCAGTAAGGGTCAGTGTGGTAAGAACCTATGAGTGACTGGGCTCTTGAATGACTTCCAGAAATCACAGGAAGGGATGTCTACATAACTCAAAGGGGCCAGTGCAAATTGCAAGTGCATAGTCCCTCATTCCGAAATGTATTAGGATTTTCAAGACATGAGAGGAAAGCACTAAGCCAGGTGCAAGTCCTGCATGACCTGGGAAAGCAGCCCTGACATATGCCAAGATGCACTTGCAGGAACCTGCATTTATTTTAGAACAGTACAATGCATTGTCATCTTGCAGCCTCAAGCCACAATGGGGACACCTACAAGGCACCACGGATTCTTCTTGACAACAATCTCACATTTAACTATTGTTCTCATTATGCAGATTGGTAAACTGAACCCCAGTAGAAGCTGCTAAGATTATGCAGCTAGTAAGAAAAGAGAGTCAGGATCTGATGCCATGGTCTCTGACTTCTGAATGCAAAATCTGACTCCTACTGTGGCTTCAGTTCTCTACTGTTTGTCTTGTTTTGAAGATTAAATGAGAATGTGTAGCCTGAGCATTATTTCAAATTGGCAGGTATTGTGCTAAAAATTATGTTAGTTACTGTACTAATGGTCATGGCTGCTGTGTGGATGTATGTTTCATTAGCACTGAGGAAGTTAAGGAATGGAGATGTTTGGTATTTCCTCCAAGACATAGCAAGTGTGTTACTGAGCTCAGATGTGGACTGAGGGGTTGAGGAGAAGATAGGTCATGCAGAAAAATGCGTGCAAGCCAAGCATGCTGCTGCAGGCCTGAAATTCTCCCAGCTCTTGGGAGTCATAAGGAAGAGGTTGGCAAGGTCGAGGCCAGCTTGGCAGGGGGTACAGGGAACCCATCTCAACAACAGGAGAGGGGACCCTGGTTACTGTACAGATATATGTTGTATATTTATTATGTGATAAGAATATTTTGTGGTCCTGGTGGGTGGATTCTAAAGGCATTTTTGTTAAAAGCGGTATTTTTATAATGGATAGAGAATAAAAGATTATAGTCAGAAGACATAAATGCAGGCTCTTAAGTAATATTTACGCTTTATGGCAAAGGTAGGAGCCTTTATCTTTTCTGAGTCTGCAATCCAAGTCTTTACTTTTTTATGATTTTGAAATCGATTCCCTAGCAGGATATAAATAAGGAAGCCTCTTCCCCACCTCACACCAAGGTTTCCTCCATTTTCATACTAATTAAAACTTGTCATCAGGGTGATCTTTAATCTTCCTCGGTTACCAGCCGCCCTCCCTGCTCTGTACAAAATTAGCACGCTGTGCACAGACAGTCTTGCCAAAGAGAGCATGAAGCGAAAGTGGCTTGGATACAGAGACAGTAGTCACAGGTGACAGTTAGTTCCTTGTGAAAACTTACAGTATGAATTGTTCCCATCTCCTGCCAAGAAGTAGGAGCTACATGATTTACCAAGACATGGACCAAACACCAAATCCCCATGGATGCTTTCACTTTTATTTCCATTGGAGAGCATCGATGAGCTGTTGAACATTAGCTGTTACAGATAATAGGATCACCCTCTGCTAATACCGGGCACAGACCAAATTGCTCTTTATGCTTCTACATGCAGCTTTGAAAGAAACTCATCAAAATGATGACATGTGTTAGCAAAGGTTATGGGAAACCTCTTAATTTCCAATGGGGCTAGCATAGACGAATCCAATCATCAATTTCTTGGAATCCGGTGATGGAAAAGCAGGTTCTTAATACTCTCCATCCCCTGGTGAGGACCACAGAAGCATAAAAAATGGTGTTACAAGCAGAATAGAAGAATCCTTTTCCCATGGGTTTGAGCTGGATAAAAATGGGGCAGTGAGCTGCTTCATACTGCAACCAAGAGACCTGTAACAAGGATGGGGTGGTGGACGGGGTTGGCTGTTCTCCAGGGAATGCTGAGTTCCTTCCCTGGCATGAACACAACCAGGAAAGACAGAAGACCAAATCATGGAGGAAGGAAAGAAACAACTTTCCACATTGGTAATGGGAGAAGCTTAGGGCTGGAAGTCTACTAAACAGACTTGGGCTTGAGTATTTTAAAAGGCTGTTGCATCCTTCTCTTTCTCACACTGATCATCTAAATACCCACTCCCAGGCCTTCCTGTTGTTTCTTCTCACTGTATCTTCTGCAAAAAAGGAGCCACCATCTCAGAGAGCCTGCTTTAGTCTTCCCTGTCTATGTTCCTCTAACCTTACTTCAGATCCAATGTCTTCTGCAGTTTTCTATACAAAATGGGGACACCCCCAAGAAGAATGTGTACATATTAAGAACAGCTAAGAGGAGTTTTAGGGACAGTTGGGTCATCTCATGTGTAATTAATTAAGCAATTAATTAATTGTAGTTACAGTAGTATACCTTTAATTGGCTGAGGTTCAGTCTTACCATAATTGGACATCTTGGGCAAGTTTGGATATGACTCAAAAGGGGGCTACTGGATTTATACTTGAGATGTTATGAGGCTGACTCAGGCCTCATCCCTGAATGTAAGAGCATTATGGATAAATGGTCCTTTGATGGGAGAGACATCTGTTTTGCCCTTCTCAGAGAACTAAAGCCTAAATTTAATTATGAGAATGGGAGAATTTAACCCCTTCAGTTAACTGCCTTGGTGAACAGAATTTGGTAGAAATGGCATTCTGAGACTGTCAAGGGGAATTCAGAAGAAGCCTTACATCTCTTGCCCAGGCTTCTGGAGATAGCCTGAGAGCTCTGAAATATCATGTCACAGTTTCAACTACCATGGAACAGCAAAGTCCACCTCCTTCAGGGACCACAGGGACTGACATCCCATCTGATGCACCAGACACAGGCTTCCATCACAGAGCTTGTAGAACCTCCCATCCACTGTGGGAATATGATGGAATGAGCTCAGCTGCCCATGAATATAGGTGTCCTGGTGAGCTTTGATTATGTTGCCCATGGACAGGGTTGTGAGCAATAATGAAATGGTGGTTTAAGTTACTAAGTTAATTTCACAAAACCATGAAAAGAGGAGCATTTAGAAAATTTTGGTTTTATTTTATATTTATAAAACTGACCTGAATTATGTGACATGTAATTGATCCCATTTATTCAGATGAGAAAAGGAGGATCCAGAGAGTCAAGTAGGGTTTCATCACTCCCTTGCATTATTCTTTTCCCACTTTAATATTGACTGGCTTCCAAGTAAATTAGAAAGGTCATTATGTTCTATCCCTGCTCATCAATAATGTAAGCACAACCAAAATATCTGGGGGAACATGTGAAGTGGAAAAGTTTTGCCTGCTTTATCTTCTACCCCACTGCATGGTGATCAGTGGGTTGCTGGTGAACAAAGAATGGATGGATGGATGGGTTAAACATTTCCTCTTTGAGTAAATGCAGATTTTTGCATAAAGATTGCTTGCTGTGATAATTAATCTTGATTTTCAACTTGATTATATTGAAAATTACCTAGAAGATAAGTAAAAGATCTGGAGAAAATTAGATGGTGAAACCACTGTTATAATAAATGGGCTGTCTCCTCGATGCACCGTAATATAATGGCAATGTTGGGAGGTGGTGAAAGGAAAGGTGCGGCCATGTTGGAGGAAGTAGGCCATTGAGGATGTGTCCATTTGTGTCTTTTCCCTTCTTCCTAAGGAACAGTCACCATGGGTGAACTGCATTGCTCCATCCAGTCTGCTATTCAGTGATGGACTGATACCTCTGAAATCCTGAACCAAAGCAAAAAGTTCCTTCTTTTATGTTGTTCTCAGTCTCAGTCTTGCAGAAGTAGCTAATACATATGTATTTTGCTTCAGATGCTTTATTTGCATAATTAATTAACCTCAGACTCCCAGAGAACCAACTAGAAATCTAGATTTATGTCATCCTCTGTGACTCCATGGTATGGCTTTCTGGAGGCAGAATGGCCTGTTCCTGCCAAGATTCAAACTCTTGGATAGAAAGTGGCTTTTCCTGGGTGGGTGAACCTCTCTGAGCTCTGTGTCATGTTTGCTTGTCAGTGGTATCTCTTACCTGGATGCCCTGCTGGTGCAGAGTTAGTCAAATATTTTTTTCAGGGAGTATATTCATTAGTATATTAGTCTAATCATTTGCATGGAAGAGCCAAGGTAACTCTATGAGGGAGGGTGTCCTGATAAACAGTTCAAAGTGTATGGGGTCTAATGGTGCTGTATCTTTGTACACAATACACATTCAATATAGAGGCCACTTTACTACTAGAAGCCCAACCAGCTGAATTTTGTTTCTTTGTGGCACTCAGTCCTTAGAAAATTGATGAGCACTTAAGAAAGAAACACAATTGGGGATGTACCTCTGTGGTAGAGAGGTTGCACGCACACACACACACACACACACACACACACACACACACACACACCACAAAATTTGTTAGTCACTAAGCTAGGAAGACTTTTCTCTCAAGTCACCATCAGCACTCACACCCATCTATGCCACAATTCATACCACAGTGCCACTTGGGAAACAGCAGCACTCACAACCTATGGCAGGAAGTTAGGTTTAGATGCCAGGAGACAGAAGGGTTGTTGGGTTTTGTTTGTTTGTTTGTTTGGCTGAACATCATTGACTGGGGTATCTTTCTGAAGAAAGAGTCTCTTGACCTTTGACCTCTGGAGCCCCTGGGACCACAGGCACTCTGCAGCTGTTGCCTTTCCTGGGCTCTCTCCCAAGAAACATAGCTCTGAAGGCCTGCTGTGAAGAGTCAGCATACTCTGATCCAAGAAGGATGGGATTGCAGCTTCTCAGGGAGACAGGCCTTGGGCCCTATATCTCAGGAAAATGACTGAACCACAGCCAAGCCACAAAAGTCAACTATTAAAATGGCTTCAGACAAATCCTAAAGATAAACAAACAAGCAAATAAAATAATTAAAGGGATATTGGAGTTTTCAGAGGCCAGCCCCCATCCCCAAGATGGAGGACGTCAGGTCATGCTCAACAGCTGAACCTATGTAGGACCTCGGCCAAATAAAAGCCCAGACACCAAGGCCAACCAACGTGAGGAGCGCTCTTCATGTATCAGATGAGTATTTATTGGGACCAGGAGTAGGTGCCACATCCTATGCTAATAAACCTGGTTCCTCCTCATGGAATTTCCAGGTTCATGAAGGAAGCAATCCCATGAAAAGTGGGTGGTTATAGTTATGATAAAAATAGGAATGTTATATGATCATCTATGAAAAGAGGAGGTGGTTCAGCCAGCGAATTTAGGTGAGATGGCTTAGCATAGGAGAAATCAGATTTAGGTTCTTAGAAAAGCTGATTATTGGTCAACTAGACAGTAAATAAAAAGAGAAGTATTCTAGTAGGACAAATTGCACATGCAATGGTCTCACAACGGTGAGAACATGGTAAGTGGAAGGGACGGGAGATGACTAAGAACTGGGAGGTAAAGGGATGATCATGTAGTCTTGTAAACTACTTTCACAAGTCTTCAGGACTCCAAGATGGGAAAGACAATGTATGTAATGCAATCAGATTGTTGTTTGAAAAGAAGGGGTCACTAGCACATTGGCATCAGCTGCTACTTTGCCGAGGGAAGCTGCTAGGACCAGCTATTAACGAGGAGGTTGAGCTTGGCTTATGGACATCAGCTCCTGTCCACAATGAATCTCATAGGACTCAAGTATCTACTGTCTCTTCCACAGCTCCTGGGACTTCCTGTACAGTCTACATTCCTGAATTCTAAACAGGCAACTCCCTTCCAATCCTAATCTCTTCCCTCTCCTTCTGGCCTTCAAGTGAAACCTGGCTGATCCTTGAGCACAGAGCCTTAAGATGTATCCCATTTTTACTTCCAGCCTCATGAATTACTGGCCCAGGAAGATGAAGCAGAAATCTTCCTTAAAGCCCAATGACACTTTCAGTTGCTTGTTCCCAGCCTGCTTGGAAAATTCCCCATTCTTTCCAAATTGAAAATGATCTTTATTTAGTACAAATGTATAGGCTAGTTCTTCTTCCAAGAGGACATTGAGCTAAGGGGAAGATCCAGCATAGGGAATCCCGTGTGAGGGAGAGGAGATCTGGAGGGCAACTCACCAGGAGAAGTGGGAGAATGCTGATGAAAGAATGACCATAGCTTCAAACACAAAGAAGAAAAACCAGGACCATGTTTTCACTTACTCAAGGACATCACTTGAGAAGGGTTCTGAATGAAGTAGACCTCCCAAAATAGCAATGTGAGCTGAAAGGAACAGCAATTGGAAAGGTTTAGTAATAAAGGCTCAAAAGAGTCTATATAAATGCCCTGAGAGGAAGGGTCACTATTCAATGTCTGCTACTCAGTGTCCCCCCTGTACCAACCAGAGAATGAAACCTCAAATCTTAATGGGGCCAACTATCCCTCTTTGCTGTACTAGAACCCCCCAAGTGAGAACAACTAAGACTATTAAGTAACAATACTGGTCCCGTGAAATAATGATCAGTAGGCTCCCACAAAGCAAAGGAAACCTCACAGTGGCATCATCATCTCTCGCTCTCCAAAAATCCCCACTTCACACATTGCCTTTTCTTAAGCTGAGGTTGTCTATCAATAACCTTTCTTTGTGGCTGGCCTCACCTCACACTTCACAGAGAAAGAAGAAACTATTAGATGGAGCCGTGCTTCAAAACACTATCCCAAGCTGCTATCTTCCTTCCTTCCTTCCTGTGATGGAGGGGGGATGCTTGAGAGGTGGATCCCATGACCCCTTCACTGCTCTGCTCAAGGCCATTGCTTTCATGCTTGATATGCTCTTGGTCTGTCTCTACTGATTTCGCCCTATCATCAAAAGCCTCTGGGCCTTCAAAAGCAAATGAAAAGAACAGCAAACTTCAAAGGTGATGTTTCCCTGATTCTCCCAATCCATGCCCACTTCTGATGTCTATATACTTTTGTTCACCAAGCTGACCTCTCTCACTCTCTTTATAACTTATACCTGGTACATGTAGCCATCAAGACACACACACACACACACACACACACACACACACAAATATATATATATATATATATATATATATATATATATGAGAGAGAGAGAAAGAGAAACAGAGAAAGAAAGAGTTCTACAAGAATGGTTCCCCCAAAAGTTTACTTTTGTCACCTCCTTCCTTAATTCATTCAACAAATGTTTATTGGATTGATTATGTTTATGAGACTATTCTGGGTGTGTGAAGCATAGCTGCTCTGCTCATGGAGATTACATTCTTAAAACATCTCATTTTGACACAAACGCCACCCGAAAATCTTGGTAGTCATCTAATACCCAAGGTCACTCCTCTTTGCTGATTCCCCCCGCCCCTCTATCCTTCAGAATGTATGTTGCCCCAGGGAATCACTAATGGGCCTCCTTCTTTTCCTATTTTATATTGTTCTTGGGCTCCACATTGAATGCTAGCCACTCTCATTTATGTGTCAAGCTCAGAGTCTAGTACATCTGAGATCCCTATATTTAAACGCCTTCTCTGCATCCCACGGACTGCCTCATCAGCACATCCTTCTCCACATGTTCAAAATGGATCCTGTCATCTTCCCAGAAACTGCTCCTCCCGCTGTGGTTCACATTGCAGTAAATGACATGCTCAGTCAATCCCTGTGGTTACCCTGTGAGAACCAATACCGCAAGACGGATGCTGCTACAAGCTCACGCCACAGCTTCCTCTGCACACAAAGCAACCTGCAAGTCCTATTTACTTGGTTCCCAGATGGATCCATAAGTCTACTCTCTCTTCTATACCTCTGCTGCTGCTAGCCCAGTCCAAGTCACCATCCTTTTCTGCTCGTCCAATTCCATGGCAGCTAGGCCTCTTTGCCAAAGACAGAATATATGAGAAATTCTCTCTCTTTGTCTCACTCTGAGGTGGGGGTAGAGTGAAATTGTATCTCCAGACAGCCTTTGAGGAGTGGGAACATCTTGTATATAAAGTTAGGACTCTCACCAGTACTGTCTACAAGTGATCTTTGCTCACCATATAGCCCATGATAGAGGTATTTTTTGTCCTTGTTAATGACATTTCCCTTTACTACTTTAGATGTCACATTAGCCTCTGTCCCAGAGGTAAGCATACTCCCAAATCCTGTGAAGGCCTTTTCTCAAAACCTTTGGTATTATAACAGATCCCAAGAAGCGGATGTTACTGAAGGATGTAACCCTGAGTCCTGACCAATACAGCATCAGGAATGTCACTCCATTGTCTATTCAAAGAGTGAGGATATTCCCCACCCAGCCCCCCAGAATGTTGCCCCAGAAATACCCTCTAACACTTTTCTTGCCTCTCTGTCTGCATCTCTACTTTTCCCTTTCTGGCATTTCTATCTCCCCATTTTCCTGGGTATCCTGTTTTCCCCCAGAAGCTACGAAGCTCCGCCTCCCTTTGTCGGTATACTTTTGAAGCCTTCAGGGTCTGCAATGAATCAAGTCCCTTGCCTTCTTTGTTCTGGGAATTGGGAAAGGCCAGTTTCAGCTCCCTGGAGTTGGGAGGAAGAACATCTGGCTTTCATTTGCTAGTTTGTTTTGTGAAATCTACCAAACAGATCAACACAAAACCTCAAAACAAGCAAATGAAGAAGAAAGCATTTGCCCAGCAAAGGTTAATTTTGGCCCCAAACCTTATAGCCTTTCCCTGTCTTTATTTCTCCTTTAAGCATTATGTTGAGTTTATTCTTGCTGTGAAACTTTTGTCTTACTCCTGATTTCTGGCTACATGACAAAGCTTCTTCCCTTCTCTGTACCAGAAAAGCAGAGTCAATCCCAGAGGCCCAGAAGAGTTCATCCACCAGGTCATCGTTTCTTTCTTGTGTCGTTCACTCCATCACATTTTCTTGTTTCCCCAAATCCAGCCTCTGAGGTTCTATGGTGGGGGGAGGGGCTTCCTCTAGTTTTAGTCTAAAGCCTATTGGTTGATGTTTCCCTTATCTCACCAGGATTCTCCTCTCACTGACCATACTCACAGCATCTTCTCTATAAAACACTACAAATGGCTCAGTAACCATTGACTGGCCATAATTATTGGATGACCGCTTAATTCTCATTTCCTCAATTAGATTGTAATGTCTATGAGGACAGGGGCTCTGTCCTCTTGTGTTTCTTAGTGGTTGCGCACAGCAGTTGTAGGTGAGTACTAAATGCCTACCAAGCACTTTATGTAAATGAGTTTGTTCGCCACACTTTTGCAAGGTGGGCCCTTACATAAGGGGGAAGGAATGTGAACCAAATAGAAGGCAGGGTGTTCAAGATTGCACTATCACTATGGAAGAGCTGGGATCGAACTCAGGAAGCATCGTGAAAAAGTTGTCCATTACATTGAAATACGCCTACATATGACTTTAGGAAACTCAATTCCTGGGGGACTTAGAGAGCTGTCTCAGTGGTTAAGAATGCAAGATGCTCTTGCAGAGTTCAGTTACCAGCACCCACATGGCAG
This sequence comes from Cricetulus griseus, assembly GCF_003668045.3. Classification (NCBI taxonomy): domain Eukaryota; kingdom Metazoa; phylum Chordata; class Mammalia; order Rodentia; family Cricetidae; genus Cricetulus; species Cricetulus griseus. The sequence goes on along the minus strand of NC_048595.1, from coordinate 432,694,763 downwards.
CTTACAACTATCCATGACTCCAGTTCCAAGGACTCTGACGCCTTCTTCCTGCCTTGGTCACCAGTCATATGCATGGTACACATACATTCATATAAGCGTATGCTCATAAACATACAGTAAAAAATAAATCTTAAAAATTACTTCATAATGTCAAAATAAAGACCTGATAGTGAATAAGCACTACAGAGTTCTCAAATGCAGTGATGAACTTCATTGTGCTCCCATTTCTAGATAAATTGTGCTGTTTTGAAATCAGTCTTCTTTTAATGAATATTCCCTCCTCCCCTTCTTCCCTTCTTCCCTTCTTCTCTCTGTCTCTCTCTCTCCCTTGAGATTTGAGGTCCATTTTTATTTGCCACTGAGTCCTATTATTTTGAAAACATGCTAACTATAATTTGCTGGAATAAATATTTACGTCCATATGGAACCAAGATGAACTTTTCTCAGTGGTGAAATGTCAATATGTTACACTGTGACTTTCAGTCAGCATCATTTTTTTTGTTTTGTTTTGTTTTTATAATTTGGGAATCCTCCTGACACATTGTATGCAGTTTAGGGACTCCTCTTGACATACTGTGTACCATTTGGGGACACTCCTGACACACTGTGTGCAGTTTGGGAATCCCCCTGACACACTATGTGCAGTTTGGGAATCCCCCTGACACACTGTGTGCAGTTTGTAGATATTCCTGACACACTGTGTGCAGTTTGGGGACTCCCTGACACACTGTGTACAGTTTGGGGACCTCTCTGAAACACTGTGTGCCGTTTGGGGGCCCCTCAACACACTGTGTGCAGTTTGGGAGCCCCTCAACACACTATGTGCAGTTTTCTCTGATGATGAGGTGGTAAGAACTAGTGTATTGACTCCCAGAAATCTAGGAGTTTCCAACTTGAAGCAGTCACTGGTTTAAGGACTCCTTAGGCCGGGTCAGGAAGCCTTTGCCAGCTCCAGAAAAGATAGGGTGGACTCAGCTGCTCCTCTTGGTTGTTTTTACAATAGAAATGAGATTCTCCAAGTCATTCCATAGAAATAGATGATAAAAAACCATGGCACTGGGCCAGATTGCCAAGTGAATGAACCTTTTTTCATTTTCTAAGGAGTTCTATGTCCCAGGGCTGTTTGGAGTTAAGCACTGTCTTTAAATAGCAGCCACTTATGGAAGCTCTGCACCGTCTCACCACCTCTTCATCTCTTCATCCAGAAAAAGAAAGCAAAAGGGAGTATTGATGTCCTGCTTAGAGAATGTCAAGAATCCTAGGGAGTTCAGAGCATCCCTTTCCAATGAAAAGGATGCTGTTCCTTTTCATTGGATGCTGAAGTGTGGGTGAGGGTGACGCTGGAGTGTTTTGTGAAAAGGACATCTCAGGGGAGAGTAGTGTGAGTCATGGAAGACAGCCCTTATGTGGGGCAAGTGACATGGTTAAAGACAACAAGTTTACGTCTTTAAGAGCAAGGCCACACCATGTTTGAACTTGTAGGGAGAGAGTTCCATGGACCTCTTTTGATAGTGGGGAAGGAAATGGAAGAACATACATTTTGGAAAAATTGAACTATTAGATACTCTTAATCATCTAAATATTTGGAAGACCAATGAAACAGTTAGGGGCGGTGTTTCGGCCCCTTTCCCCACGTGTGTAAGCGATAGGTCATGTTTAGGGAGTGGGAGGTGGATTATCATGCCTGTTTCATGTGAATATTATAAATGCCAGTTCCACTGTGTGCTGTCTTGCAAAGTAGGTTCATGTCCTTTGCCACTGGAGCCCCCAAGTATTTAGAGATTAGAATCTCTACAGCCACTGTCTAGGAATCTTCTTTTTAAAGTTTTACATACTATGCACACCTAACCTACATCTGGGATCTGAAAGTGACAACGGGTACTGTCCTGAGCTGACCCAATAAGTTCTGGAGCTCACAGTCATCAAAGCCAGGTCCCTAATATGTTTACCTCATTGCCACCAGCTAACACTGGCTCATTTGCTAGGGATAGACTGCCTGCTGCTCACATGGAAGGCTTCTTGTTTATTTGGCCTTCCCTCCAGTACAGTTGACATTCTCAGTCCAAATGTGCACTGTGGACTGAATAGATTCACCCAAAGTTGTAAGTTGAAGCACAATCACAAGCTATTATTTATTTGTAACTGGGAGAAGTTGGGAGGTGATTAGATAAGAGGGGTAACACCCATACAAAATGAGCCCTCAGGCTAGAGGTGAGCTGCCTTATGCCATGACGAGGTGCTGGTGGTGTACCGTTGGTGGCCAGCTCTGAAGTCACCAGCCACTTGGCTTGGACTTCCCAGCCTACAGAATGACAAAAGTAATTGTGTATAAGTCATTCGGAATATAAAACTAATAGCTGTTTAGCTGTAGTGGCCTCACTGACGTAACACAGCATCCTTGTTCATATGTCCCACGGATTAAAATGAAACTAACAGAATGTTTTTATTATTGATGTTCGTTCTTTGAGTCTCATCAAATATGAGTATGAATTTATTGACACCCCCCACTTTAAGTCTCAGCCTAACTCTGTGCTTGCTTCAATATGGGAAGGCTATCCTGTTAAAAGTAATAAAACAATTAAATTATTCTTTATTTTTTTCTTGGTATAATTGTATGCTTAGAATTAAAAATGCATGACCTAAATAAAAGATAAAATCAGAATAAATTCCATCTGCAACACACGTAGTCAAGGAAAGGAGCTTAAGCAAAGGCCATAGTGGACATTCTGATGCTTTCATGGCCATAGATTTCATCTCTTGTAATTGTCTTTAATTTCCAGCCCCTCTGGCCTTCCTTTTGTACTGTGGACATTTGTTTTCTCATGGCTTTGTTTGAGTTGGGTTTCCTTTCTTTGAACAACACAAGCAGTCCCTATTGTTATAAAGCTACCTCCCAGCTGGGCTTTTCAGGGAGGTGTTGTTAATTAGCTCACAAAGACTAGTTAGATTAAAGCCAGGCAGGTTTGAGCTTTGATCATGGTCAAGGCAGGCAACAGTGGACATGTTGTCATCTGTTGGGTGTAAGAGATAAATCATGATACTGTGCATCTGGGGCACTGTGTTCACCTTAGTTAGCATCGTGCAGATGTGCTCTGGGGGAATTACTAATGAAGACAGTTGAGGGATAGAAATTAAATACTTACTGCAAGGGATCCTGATAGGAGGAAATGTCACCCCACAGAGCACTGATAAACTGCATCAGTGGAGTTCTGCAAAAGAAATTCCACTCAGTGCCCATGGCAGAGCTTCTTAGAATCACCTCTGCTTTTTGCTTATGCCAGTATGGCTGACCTAGTACCCAGTTCCTTTTTCAACACCCCCACCCCTACTGCACCACTCCATCTCCTAAATCTCTGTTGCTGGAGTTTCTTGTCCCTGTCCTGCCAGACCCTGCCACCCTTCAGCCCCAAATTAACACACAGAGATGCTATATTGTAAAAGTGTTGGCTGATTGCTAGAGCTTCTTACTGGCTAGCTCTCTCTTAATTATTAACCCATTTCTATTAATGTGAGTATTTCCATGTGGTCTTATCTTACTGGAGAAGGGCCTGGGCCTGTTATTCCTTCCTCTGCTACATGGTGTCTCCTCTAGGCACCTCTCTGCCTACCTTTCCCAGAATTCTCCTAGTTTCCTAGTCCCCTCTACTGGCTATTGGTCAAACAGTGTTTTATTCATCAACCAATAAGAGGACATATATACAGAAAGACGTCCCCCATCAAATCTCAAGCCTTTGTCCTGTATTTTCCATTCCTGATAACTTTTTTCTTCTCTAAAGTAGCTGTCTCCCCTAAGATGCAAACACAGTGGGTTGGCTTTGGTACAATTCAGGAGTCTAAATGTAAGTTCAAAGGTCATGTTTGTTTTGAGAATGTGAGTCTCTCTAGGAAAATGTAAGTAAATTTATAGGTTATTGTGAAAATAAATTCTTGTTTATGAAAGTCTAGCTTATCACAGTGAGAGCTAAGAGAATGCTTGGTTGCCCCTACCAAAAATCAAAGGAGAGGTTAGAGACGCCAGCTAGAGTAGCATCCAGTTAGCAAAAATTCCATGTCCCATGAGAGAAGAGTTGATGGGGAATGTCCTTCTGTATATGTTTGTCTTATTGGTTGATAAATAAAGTACTGTTGGCCAATAGGAAAGCAAGGTAGATGGGACTAGGAGTCGAGGAGGATTCTGGGAAATGTAATTAAGAAGTCTTGGGATCCAGGCAGGAAGTGACATAGCAGGCAGACTCAGAATATAAGCAGGAAATCACTCTCTCGCTCTTCCTCTTCCTCTTCCTCCTCTTCCTCCTGCTCTCTTCTCTATGGAGATGCCATGTGATCCCAGGAAGAGGATGTCAGAAGAAGGCATCCTCAATAAGTCTTATAAAATATATAGATTTATCATAATTAAGACTGAGCTAGCATATAAGAAATCCTAGTCAATTGTCCAGCAGCACTGTAAACTAATATATGACTCTGTGTGTTATTCTGGGCGCCCACATGGCGGCAGGGCTCAGGCGGATGGAGTAAAGACATCATTACAAAGAATGATTGTTGGGAGGGGAGAGAGAGCAAACAAATGATGGTAATGAAAGGATGAAAATAATCAAAATATGTTATATGCAGTTATTAAAACGTTCAAAGAAACCTATTATTTCATACTCTTAACATAGGCTAAAAAAAAAAAGTCATGTCCCCAAATGCCTTCATTGCCAGAAATGGCTGACTCTAGAAGAATCCTTTTAGTGTCTACTTGGAGCAGTCTATTATAATAAAACCTCAAGGGGTAAACTAAAGATGGAACCAGGGCTCCCTCTTTAACTGAACAAAGTAGACTCATTGCTCTTGTGGGGCTCATAGGCACCCAGTAATTTCTTGCAGCCCCTTCTTTTCTACTGCTCTGCAGTGAATTCTTGTGATGGTGGCTAAGCCACAGATGCCTGCCTTTCTCCCAGCAAACACAGAAGGAAGCTTGGCGCGTACTTCGCTCAGATCGCCAAGTCTTGACCTTATATCCTGAGCACCTTGGCCCTTCTTTTCACTTTTATAAATGGAAAATTAATCATTAGCAAGATTTAAGGCACCTCTACATGGCTACTTCTCTACATGTATGAAACTAATACTTTTAACCTCCAAGTCATTAATTTTAGCTCTGAAGCAATTTAGCAATTCTTCCTAGAGGATGCCAACACATAAATAGATTTCCTCCTTCCCCCTCCTCCTTCTTGCCTCCTTCATAATTCTAATGACATTACAATAATAGCTTCTTCTTAATCTTCAGATTGCATTTTTAAAATAGTCACCCATGCTCCATCCATTCAGAATTTAAAACGGTGGTGTTAATGAATGGCCTCAATAATTTCTAATTCATCTTGTCTGACTTGGGGGGCCGGGTGTGCGTCAGAGAGTATATGTGTAGCTCTACTTCTGTCAACCCCAACCTGCCTTGAAGCTAACAACTTTGTCGCAGATGCATCATCCTTCCACTCTGAGTACATTCCCCTAGAGCATTTCCTGAAATGGTAATATTAACCAGGCCTCTTGGGGTTTGACGTCATTAGTCTTCATGATAGCCAGAAGGTCTGATCCTAAGGGGGCTGGGCAAAGAAGAGAAGCTGAAGTCTTTAAAGAGTCAGTCTTATTACTATTGGAAGAGCCTTTGTTAGTTTAAATTAGTAATGAACTTTGGCTCAATCATGTTCTAATAACTTCCCAAAGAAAGCCTAATGAAGACATTAGGTTTCTGAGGTGGTTAATCTTCACTGCTGATGTGGCTGCATGAAGAGTCACCTAGGAAACAGAAAAGCACCTCTGGGTGTGTCTGTGAAGGCAGCTCCTGAGACTACTAGATCATGGTGGCTCAACTGTAATGAGAGGATCAATCCCTTGGCAGAGTCATAGTAAGATGGCATTGATCGTAGGAGGGGGAATCAATGGAGGAACTATGTTACTGGGGACATGTTTTGTGGAGCTCTGTCTTGCCTTGGCCTTTATCTGTACTCCCTCTGTCTGACTCCTGTCCCTCAGAAAGTGAAGAGCAGCCTCCTCCACAAGCTTCTACTACTGTGATGTTCTTCCCAAGCTCAGGGGACCAGACAGCCATGGAGTGACCACTTTGAATCCATGGGCTCAGAACCGATTTTACCTTCATGAAATTATTCTTCCAAGCCTTGAAATTCAAGGGATTGGAGAGATAGCTCAGCAGTGAAGACACTTGTTGAACTTGCAAAGGACCCAGGTTCAGTCTCCAGCACTCACATGGTAGCTCACAACCATCCATAACTTCAGCTCTAAAGGATCCAATACTATCTTCAGGCATCAGCATGCACATGGTTCATAGATATATATATGATCAAAACACTCAAACACATTAAAAATTAAATATACAAATATAAAACAATATACATATAAATTGTTCTTCCAAGTATTTTTTGTTATTATTATTAATAATAATTATTTAGTCACTACTTTGCTCTACTTCTATATAGCATATCTGACTTACAGCATGAAGAAAATAGCTCAATTTTTAACTGGTATCCAGATAGAACAGTCAGGAAACAACTATTCTATATTTGATCCATTAAGAAAACTTCATCATAGCTGGGCATTGGTGGCTCACACCTTTAATCCCAGCACTCGGGAGGCAGAGACAGGCGAATCTTTGTGAGTTCAAGGCCAGCTTGGTCTCCAGAGTAGGCTCCAAAGCTACACAGAGAAACCCTGTCTTGAAAAACCAAAAAAAAAAAAAAAAAGAATAGACAAGATGACAACAGAGAAAAGCTTGAAAGTCTTACCCAGAACAGCCCTTGAGCCCTTGATGCAATGCTAACCATTGGCATGAACTTGCAGGACTCGGTCACACTTCACACAGTACTGCTCCAATTCTTTTTTACAAGAGTTCACTTTTCTGAACTTTCCTTAGCAGAGCCAAGCTGTTTACAAGCTGTACTGTAACAGTGGTGTAGGGCACCACTGGTTCTTGAGTGACTCCTTGCCCTTTTAACCAAGCAGAAGTCTTTGGTTTGAAACTGGCTCAAGCAAAAGGAGGTATATTGCAAACATGATGGGGTCATAACCTCAAATACAATTAAATAAGGACTTATGGGTTGCTGCAAGGACTTAGAATTTTGCACTAGTGCAGACCATTTTTATTCTGTGCATTTAAGGTCTGCAAGCCTTTGCAACCATAGGCTGGCCTTCTCTATATGGTGCGAATATGGCCATGATCACCCTGGGGTAGTGATGATGCAAGATTCTCGAAGAGAGGTCAATTCAAATAGTAAAACTCACGTAATGAGTCTGGACCATCTGTATCTGAAGTGCATGTCCATCCATGAGCCAGTGATAGAGGTCAAAGGGATGGAACTGATTCAATAGTAATCCTGTGGTCCTCACCTCATTCAGGAAAGCAGGATCTGTGACCAATAAAAAGTGGCAGAAAGGGAAGCTGAACGGATGGATGACGGGAACTAATATTGCTTGTATCTTTGCATCTTTCCTGTACTACTACCTTTGCTTTTTTGGTCTGTTATCTCCAAAGTCTTGAGAGGCTGAGGTGCAGTTTTTAACAACTATCACCACTGAACAGAGGAAGAGGCAATTAGATCAGTTGGACAGACTACCCAAATTCACATACCTGGTATACAGCAGAGTCAGAATCTGAATGTACACCAGTTGATCTTAGATCTAGTCGTTCACCTACCCAGCCACGGCCAGACCTGCCCCCCCCCCCCGCCCGCTTTTTTTTCCCTCCTCTGTAGAATGAGACAGATGTAAAGGTCAGGCACTGAGCTAAAAAGAATTCTCTGGAATCCTTTCTGCCCTGGCTATAAGTCCAGGCACTTCCATTTGCTCTTTTTGAGCCTTTCCTAGCAGTAGTGGTTGCTATTTCTTTTCTACTCAACCATTATCATCTCTTGGACTGAACCAAGAGCAGGGGTAGATTTTCTTCTGGCTTCCATGTAGAAAATATTTCTTTGTATCCCTCACCAGCCAAACCCTCCTCCTTGCTAGGAAAATGTCCACTGACTACCAAAAAGCAATTAAAAAAAAAAAAACCCAAGCCATCATGTATGAAGAAAATAAAGAAGGAAAATGCAGTAATACACAGACATTTATTCAAAATGATGAGTCACTAGAATTTTATCAGATTGCTGTCCTGCCCAGGGGCTACAAACGTGCTAAGACATAATTTAGCTCTCCACTGTAAACTGCTAGATGCATCTCTCTTGATTTCACATCTGCGGGGGTCAAGACCAAGTCCAAATGCCAACCACTGTGTGTGGCTCCCAGCAGTGCTCCCCAAGGAAGGTAAACCGGAGTGCTCCTTCCTTTAAGTCCTTTCACGCAAGCATCATTTCTTGTTTTCCTTTGTTGCCCTCCCATGGATAAATGTGAGTTCTTCAGAACAGCAGCTGTGGCTTGTGGAGCTCTATTTTCCTTCCTAATATGCCTGCCACAAAGTCAGTCTCCAATAAATATTAATCCCATGGATCCCACTGGCTCCCTGTTAGGTCTTCTAGTCTGCTCTGTGCTCCCTGCCTTAGGGCCCGTGGGCTCCTTCTGTCTGAGAGAGCATGCTGAACTCAGTGGGGCACTTTCTGCAGATAACAGTGGCATCACTCTTCTATGCCTCTTCCCAGGCACTGAGGAAGACCTATTGTGACACCACCAGCAAGACAAAAACTCAGGGAAGTTGCACACTTTTCTGTTTTCTCTTAGATCGTGAATGAATTGTTTCTCTTTCAGAGGTCCAGGGAGAGTAAAGTCACCGAGTGAAACTCACAGAGCTAAAAACTACAGAGCCACAGCCTGCATCCCACTGTTCAAAGTCAAGACTCCCCTTGCTTCTTTGCAAAGATGTTTCCAAAGATGTTCACATCTTGAAAAAGATCGTGTTTGAAACATCAATGCATTTAGAAGATCTTTAAGCACACCCAGCCAGGAACTTGCTTTGGGAAGTTTGTGTCCTTTCTCAGTTCCCACAGTGCACCAGGCAAAATTGCCAGCTGTGTTTGGCCCTTTCTAATTTTTGGTCACTCCTTAAGCTACAGTACTAGTTATTTTCTCACTGTGACAAATACCTGACAAGAAACAGCTGAAGTGAGGGAAGGTTTCTTTTGGGCTTACCTATTAGGATCGTATATAGACCATCATGGAAGGAAGGCAAGCATACGCATCCAGGAAGCAGACAGCCATGGAGCTAGGCTAAACACAACCTCAAGGCCCTCCCCCAGTGACCCACTTTCTCCTACAAGGATCCACTTCCCTAAAAGTTTCCCAGTCTTCCCAAATAGTGCCACCAGCTGGGGACAAATTCTTCAAACATATTGTCCTATGAGGGACATTTCATACTCAGATCATAGCACATTCCCTATCATGCCATACCGTTTCTGGTGGCCACGCCCAGGCATAAGCTAGTACCTGCACCTCCCCTCCAGGAAGCTTTAGATGTTTCAGGAACTGTGATCCATAGACTGTAAACTTTAATTGCTGTACACCAGGCCCTGGGCTACCTGCTATGGATATATAGGAATGGCCTTTGCTCTTAAATACCATAACGAATAATTGCAGCAAGCCCTTCCAGTTCACTTTGTCTGCTCCCACTATGAGGACACCTATGGGTCTTGAGGTTGCTCCTGTGTGTCTGGCTCCACAGGGACCTTTGATTATTTTCCATGTGGGCTCCCTAGCACATTGGACCTTTGAATCTCGTCTATATAGAGAGACTTGACTAGACACTGAATATGCCAGTCCTTGACTTTGAACTTCTCAACCTCCAGGACGACAAAAAATAAAGAGCTGTTGTTTAGCCACCTACTTTGTGACATTGTATTATGACATCCCAAACTAAGACACACAGCATCTGCTCTTAAGCATCCCTCTGTCTATTTCGGGCTCATGTCATGTACTACATGTCCTTACTTGAATCCCCCATTACGAAGTCCAAAGACCGCTCCCCTTCCTTGTGCTCCACTGAATAGTTTATTACTTCTGCACTCTGGAACAAAGGTTTCTAATCCCTGAAAGTGACCGAAGTTCTAACTCAGCTTTTTATATTTGGTTTTTGTTTGTTGTTTGGTTTTCAAGACAGGTTTTCTCTGTGTAACAATCTTGGCTGACTTGGAACTTGCTTTGTAGACTTTTCTTTGTTTCTTTTTTTTTTTTTTTTTTGGTGGAGGCTGGCTTCCAACTCACAGAGATCCTCCTGCCTCTGCCTCCCAAGTGCTGGGATTAAAGGTGTGCACCACCACTGCCCAGCTCTGTTTGTGTGTGTTCTTCAACAAGTTCAGCATGCACACAATGTAGTCTGATTCCCCTCTACTCCCTCTTATCTCATCCCCATGCCTATCACATATCACAGCCCCCCACACACACACACACACACGGTCCACCAGTCCCTTTTCCTGATTCATGAATTTGGGGTTTGTTTTCTGACCACTAACCGTCGCTTTGGAGCTACTCACCAGATCATGATGAACTTACTGGCGGTAGACAACTAGGGATGACGACTGAGCCATTCCCAGAATGTATCAGTAGCAAATAGTTTAGCAGTGAGGGATAGTGTTCCCTGACTCCCTTCTGGTTCCTCTTCCGGTTATCAACTGGGCCATTGATTGAGTGGCCCAGTCCTATGAGGATGCAGTGCAGGCAACTGTGTTGGCGTAAGTTCATGATTGCAACTGGTGTGTCTTGTCCAGAACATGGCATTTTGTAGCCCTTCTCCTTGTCTTCTAGCTCTTAAATACCTTCTACCTTTTCTTCCACAATGCTCTCCAGATCTTAAAGGAGTTGGTACGGATACATTATTTAGGCTGAGCTCTCAAATGTCATGTTAGCTGATGCTTTGATCATCCATGAGTCTCTGCCCCACTGCCATTCACTGCAAAGTAGGGTTTCTCTGATCAAGGCCAAGAGTAGCATTTGCCTGTGAGTACACATGTGAATATTTAGTGGACTTTGTCACTGTGGTAATTTAGCTGAATAAAAGTATTCTGTTCCCCCTAGGACCCATGATGGAGGTCTGCTCTCTAGGGGCGAATGCAAATCTGTTACTGTAAACTCTGCTAACTCAGCTTTCTAGTGTTGAAAATGCTAGCTTGTGGTGGAGATGGTCAGCCACATAGGAAAGCAGTATGGTCACAGAAAGACAAGAGGAAACCAGTTTAAGACAGTATTGAAGAACAGCACTAGCAATAGCCACTAATTATATCTTAGCTCTTAGGGTAAGACTCTAAATAACCCTATGCCTATGAGTTCATTAGGACAACACACCACTTAGTAAGTGAAATTATTCCCCCTGTGTTAAAAAAAAAATGCAGCACAGGCAAAGTTGACTGAAGCATGCCTGGTATATGGCACAGCATCTGTAATCCCTGTCTTTAGGAGACTGAGACAGGAGAATTACAAATTTGAGGACAGTCTAAGATACACAGAAAAACTTTAAAACATAAAATTAAAAATTTTTTCTACCCACCTAATTACCAAAGACCACAGAGCCTGAAGGTGTGAGAGTCTAGTGGGAACCCAGGCTAACTGGCCCCAGACTCCAATTTTCACAGCATCATCTGTCCAACTGCACCTAGACACTGCCTTCCCAGATCTTCCGGCTGCAGCTGGCTGCAGCACAATACCTACAGCCCACTAGTGGATCATAACAGCACAGAACAAGGAAGGTGTAATAAAAACCGATGGACAAAGGCAAATGAAGAACCACAAGACTGTGGTTCTGAAAACCACACACCGAGGCCACTCTTTAGGGAAGTGATATGGGAGCTGCTTTCTGGCTCCTCCTGTCACATAAAAATGCTGTAGACAGGAAATTTCTGTGCGCACCAGGAGAAGTGAGCAACTGTTATGCTCATAGATCTCTAAATCTTTCGGTGTGCAGAAACACAGTGGAGCGGAGCCCACTGCCAACATGGGTCTGCAAATATCTCCCCCAGAACAAATACATTTGCATCTATTCCATAAACCTGCAGTTCCCTTTGCAGGCAGGGATGTGAGTTAGCCTCTCTGCTAGGCTGGGAGAGTGGTCCTGCTGACTGGCTATTTTTAGAGGGCCCGTGGGCTGGGGTTCACCAGCTACTGAATATTCTGTTTTGTGCTTGATCTTTTACTGTCTTTCCCTCCATTCTAGAGATTCTGTTTACATAATCAGCAGTTTGAGCTGAAAATCTTGAGGGCTTCCAGCAGGGCAAATCAGTTTTGAGTGTTTTTAAAACTCCATCCTTGATAGCATCGATGCTTGCTCATCAAGAAGAGCATTAAGATAATAATAAAGGTTTTCAAGAGACCTCAAAGTGTTTTGACTGCATAAAAATTGGTTGTAAAGAGCAGGGAGCCATGGAAACATAAAGATCGGGGAAATCATGGCATGTTTTAAATCAATACTGTTGTTTTAATTCGATATCAATATTCAAGTGGTGGCAACTTAACACTCTGGGACCTTTTACTCACCATTGTGCTAGGTACTGGGGAGGAAGCGCTTTCTGTGAGCACATGGACTTCTTAAAAGAATGAACACATTCCATGTAAACACATCATCTGAAGACACAATAATACAGGCATAGTTGGGACAAACAAGTCCAATGCCTGCAGACACTGGGTGCTTCCAGGAGAGAGACATCTCCAGTTACAGACTGAATTGTGTCTACCCCAGATCCTAACCTTGGGACCTCAGAATGTAATTGCATTTAGAGAGAAGGTCTTGAAAGAAGTAATGAGAGCAGGTAGAACCTTCTCCAGTATGGATGGTGTCTTTAATAGGAGGGGAGATTAGGAGACAGATGAGTAGAGTGGAAATACCATTTGAAGATGCACGGAAGACCTCCATCTTCAAGCCAAGGAAAGAAGTCTCAGAAATTACCAACTCTGATGATTCTGTCTTCTGGGACTTCCTGTCTCTAAAATTATTTTTAAGCTAATATATTTTATTTAAGCCATTTAGTCATGTTTGGTCACAGCATGTTAACAAGTCCATACATCTTCATAAGTTCAAGAGACCCAATGGTCCCCGAGATGTCCCAGAGAAGGAGGGGGTAGGACAGCAGGCAAGGTCACTGTGTAGTAACAGGTATCCCTGGTAAAAAGGACAGGACATTTTCATTTGGACCAAATGAAATGGCATGTATCTGACCTTTTGACCTACATAAATGCCAATCCCATGTGGTTCACCATAATATTCCTAGAGCCTGAGAGTGAGTGTGGCTGTCACCGGCACTGGGCGATGGGTTATGGTAACAGTGATGAAGCATCGATTTCTGCTCAGAGAGTGGGGACGCATTTCTTCTTGGACCATCAGTTTTCTGTTCTACAAAAGGAAGAGAAAATCCTTGTATCTGCCTTACAGAATTATTGAGAGTATTAAAGGAGCTGGTGCCTGGACATGGTTAACACAGGGCCGTATTTAAAATCTCCACAAATGTTAGGATAACTTGGGGGCCCTTGTGGGTTGAGAGCAGTAAGAGCTAAATGGAAATAATATAGAAGGAAGGGGATTATTAAAAGAACAGAGATGCCCCATGGAATTCAAAGAAAGAACACAGCTCACTGGGTCTCAACTAGGGGTGATTTGCCCCCACCCAAGGAGTGTTTGGCAATGTCTGGAGGCATTTGTGGTTGACACAGTTGGGGTGCTGCAATTGACATCTACTGGACAGAGAGGAGAGTGATATTTTCCCCCTATAGTGTGCAGGACAAACCCACACCAAAGGATTACCTGACTTCAAACATCGAGACTGCTGCATGAGGAAGACCAGGCCAGGGCTAGTTATGCAGATGGCCCCGCAAAGCCATACCTTACTGCCAAACACACCTTTGACTCCTTTTTAGTATAGTGGGATCACATTTACAACTCACTTTTCTGTTTGCTTGTTGGTTCTATGGCATCCCTTCTGCCTTAGTCACTGTCCTATTGCTATGAAGAGACACAATGACCATGGAAATTCTTACAAAGGAAAGCATTTAACTGGGACTTTACCTACAGTTTTAGAAGCTTAGTCCATTATCAATGTGGTGGGAACATGAGGACAGATAAGCATGGTGCTGGAGAAGTAGTTGAGAGCTACATCCTGATCTTCAAACAAAGAGAGACAGAGAGATTGGATCTGACATGGGCTTCAGAAATCTCAAAGCCCATCCCTAGTGACAATAAGGCCACACCTACTCCAACAAGGCCACACCCCTTAACCTTGTGATCCTTTCAAACAGTTCCACTCCCTGGTGACTAAGCATTCAAATATAAGATCCTATGAAGGCCATTCTCATTCAGATCACTACACATTCCAAGGAGAAGGATGCTAGAAGGGTTCTGAAAGACTTGGGGAGAAGGACTTGTCCCATATGTAATATTTGGTCTGCTGTTGCTGAACACCTCATCTAGGAACAGGTCACTCCCAAGCAGTGCCAGCTGGTGCCATTGGAGACATGCTTCAGACCTGCTCATTTTTTCAGTGATGTGTCCCAGTGCTGTGCTTCCCCCAGGGAAGCAGTTCAGAGGTGAGGTATTTAAGAGGCAATCAGACCATGAGGTCATTCGTTTCAATCAATTTATAAATTCATAGTTGAGAGGATTACTAAGGGGTAAGGCTTTGCTGGAGAAGGTAGACCATGAAGATGCCTCTGAAGGGTATCTTGTCCCCAAGCCTTTCCTGACTCTGCTTCTTAGCTGTTATGGAATAAATAGCTCATCCCACTACACCCTCCTTGACATGGTGCATAGGACCGTAGCAATGGATCCAGTTAACCACAAATGGAAAACACAAATTGAAATAAGTCTTTCTTCCTTTAAGCTGTTTTTCTCAAGTCTTTTGTCACAGTGATACAGATCTGGATAGCACAGTGACCCTTCAGAGTCAGCAACTCCAGCTGGCCAGCATCTTCTCCCCAAAGCTCAGCCTCAGGACACCTATTGTGAATTCCAGACATACTAACACCAGCTATACGGAATTCCATAATCATAGGGCAGGCTCTCAGCCTTCTTCTAAACTTCCAGGTTATGGTCCCTTCCCTAGGTCCTAAAAAAACATAAAGACTTCAGCTGCTTCCTGAAGTTAGTATCTTGTATAACTTCCTCCTCCCCCCAAAATAAAACAGGACACTGGCCAATTGTTTGCTAGGAGGAGTGTCTCTTGTATTTCCAACTATATAGCCATATAAAAAACACCCTCTTTCCTTCCCATTTTGTTGAGAAGAAAGCAGCATATATTATGGTGAGTATTATTATCACCATAATACTCAAGGGAGAAGTACCTTTAATTTTTTTCTTTTGGAGGATCATATACATATATACAATGAAATATGATCAATCATACCTATCCCATATTCCTTGCCCAAATCTCATCATATGCCCCTAACACCAACCCTTCTAACTTCTTGTCTGTTTTCTTCTTGTTGTTAGTGCTGCCATGTGCATGGCTGTAGAAGCCAAACTCTGGAACATGAGAAACCTACAAATGGCCACATCCTCAATAAAGAATGATTCTCCCCCTTGCTGGGGGCACAGAGGTCCTTGTACTCACAGAGAAGCATTAAGAAAAACCAGGGATGCTAAACACACGAGACCTCTTCTCAATGGAGGAGATAAAATACCTGTTTTCCCTCCCAGAAAGCTGGGAGTGGATTTTGTTTGCAACCTGGTGACATCATTGCTTTCCGTGGAGGCAGACCTCACCATCTACTCCCCCTTTTTACTATAAAGGCAGACCTCATACAAATTCCCAAGAATGATTATTCCAGATGCTTCCCTCCCTGGATAGTTACCCATTTTTAGGGGAGATGTCACATGTAGCCTCTATTCTATTGATCAGAGACCACACTAGATTCCAGGCCTTTCGGCTATAGAACCCCCTCTCATGGTCACATGTACTTTGTAAAGAGTTTCTGTGTGGTCCCACCTTAAGCTTTATTGTGCACCTGGAATTAGCTGATTGGACTGATCATTGCTGGGAACCCTTTTCCTGAATTGTACTGTGTTTTAAATGTGCTGACAATGAACTGCCTGGCATTAGAATCCCCAAAGTCTGGTCCAGGTTGATGAAGTCAATCTTCACCGGGTTTTCATTCTTAACTCCTTGCAGGGTAGGCTTCCCTGTATGACATCTGCAGGGACCCCCTCACCTCCTCTCCCAGAAACTATCCCCTGCCAACATCTCCTCAGTGTGGCATGGGACCTGAAGATCATCTAAACCATACATGCTGGGAGTCTGGCAGAATTGTTCTTTGTGTGAGTGCTGTGCAGGTAACCACGGCTGTACCATGATATGTGACAGTCATGTCATATCCAGAAGACAGCACTTCATGTCATCCCCTCCCATCCTCCAGCACTTGTACTTCCTCTTTCTCCTCTTCTGAGATGTCCCAAGCCTTGGTGGTAGGTGGCTGATAAATGTCTGTTTAGCACTGAGTACCCAGCATTGTACTCTTAGCACTTTGCACAGTTATGTATCTCTTTGTTGACTATTGTCTACTGCACAGAGAATCTTCTCTGACCAAGGTTGGGAGCACCCCAGGTCTATGGACACAAACATAAATATTTATAAGGGACATTGGCAGTGTTACCATTTAGCAAGATAAAATAGCATTCTATCCTAGGGCCTCTGACCTCCCCAACCATGATCTTTTGAGCAGAATTATAGTACAAGTCATGAAATTCCCTTCTGTGGAGTAGGCCTCAAAAGCAATCACAGAGCAGTTAATTAGGCACATCTTGCCTGGAAGATCAGTATTGCAGCACATGGTGTCCAGTGCTAAGTAAAATCATTGATGTCTTTTCTCCTCAATATAGCACCTTCCAGCACTATGATAGCTAGTTAGAAGTGAGGAAGTTTTCTGGTGAGCTAGCGACTGATTACACTATAGCTAAAGTGTGTGGTGCCTTTACCAGTAGGATCTAATCATGCACTTACGGAGGGTAACCAAGGCATTGGCAGTAGCCAGTGTTATTTTGGATACCCCTGGGGATTCTCTGACCAATAACTCATAGGTGTTTTAATTTAAGAAAAGTGGCTCATGAGAGAAAGGTGCCATGTAACAGGATTTAAGCAGAGGGAATTTTTATTAGAGAAATGGATCATAAAAGGAGAACATAGTGAATGTGCACAGGTGGTGCTCTTAGTGACTGCAGCTGAGGGCATATCCTGTCAGGACCCCAAGGACAGGCCAGTACAGTTGCCTGAGTACTAACAATACGGAGATATCCCATGCCTTATACTGTGATTTTCATCTAATAATCCATGTCTCTGGGTGCAACATTGTCCACGCATGCATGGTAATCTGTCCCATTCAAAGTCCTTTTTTTTTTAGTAGGTTTCCATAGCCTTTCCATACATCCTTGGTTTTAGTTAGTCCATCATCTTCTCTTCCACACCTTCCTCCTCTCCTGATTAACCCTTTAGCCCCTGGTATTTCATTCCCTTCTCTCCTGTTTCACAAGTTTTCTACTATCCCACCACTGACTTTAAGTTAGGTTATGAGATAGTAGGTTTCCATAAGGCTTTTCATACCAGCTTCCTTGAGCTAGCACTCCCTTTTGTGGGCGACATATTAAAGGTTAGAGATTAATAGATTATAGGTAAAATGAAAATGGTGAGGAGGAGTACTAGGGTGGAAAGGCTTAAGCAGAGAGAGGCTTGGGTGTAGGGGAGAAATTGGAGTGAAGAAACCTGCTAAAATAGCTGATTTACTTTCAGTCTGAACCTGGCTGAGAGGCACAGTACATGGACACCATTCTTCTTTTTCTAAGGTTGCATTGCTTATCAGATTCTCGATCTCTACTCCACCACCCCAGAGATTAAACACAGAAGGCTCAGCCACCTACAGATGCTGAAAATGGTGAAGCTCTCTCATCCCAAACAGAAATTTCTGAGGAAAGAACTGTCATTGATGCAGTCTGAGCCATGTGCCTACCCTTCTTCAATCAGCTGTGATGGAAAATGGCACCAATCTATCCAAACTGGCAGCCTCTTCCTCCTCATTCAGTCAAGGATTGTATAGGCAGTTCCACTCCAGATCTTCGAAACTCCAAATATTGTCTAGTTTGTGAGCTTTTGTTGATTCTACCTCTATTATGAGAGATAGACTCAAACTGTTCCTCAGTAATTTAAAATTAACAGCTGGGCTAACTTTCGCTTGTGTTTGTATTCTAACCTGGCAAAAATAGGGGAGGCAGTCCCCATTCACAAAGAGTGTTCAAACCGATGGGTGGCCTCGGGTTTGCCTTGTGCCCTCATCTTCCTTTCCTAATGATCCTTATTACTTAAATGCAGATTACTGTTTTCATTAGTTCTTGGAGAATCTTGTGCAACTCTATGTCATAGCCACTTCCTTCCCCACCTCCTCCTCCCAGATCAACTTCCCTTCCCTATCCACCCAACTTTGTATCCTTTTATTTTATATATATTTTAAGCCCATCAAGTATAGTCGGTACCACTTATACACTCTTAAATTTGTTGCCTTCCACTAGCGTGTGGTCAACCTACCAGGGGTCGAAGCCAAATTTGCCCACAGCTCCTCATACTAGAAGTGGGACTCCATGCCCACATCCTCTCCCCATGCTAGGACTTTCTTGGGCTTGAGCTTATGCTGGTCTTGTAGAAACTGTCGCATATGCTATCAGTTTGTATGTGTAACTGCCCTGCTGTGTCTGGAAGACTATTTTACAATATACTAGAGGGATAAATAAAAGATGGTTCCTAGACTGAAGAGTCCCAGATGTCAAGTTTTTAAAAATGGTTCAATATTTCTTTTTTTTGGTTTTTCTATACTTTGCATTATATTTCAATTTGTTTATGCAGACCAATCTTCTATAATTAATAAATTACATACAAATATACATTGCATGTTAACACTATATAAAATAAAATCTAGTGCATTAAAGGGTTATTTAGTAAAGTTCACAGGATACCCTTATCAATTTCCTTCAATTACCATCATCTGTAGATAAATTAGAAGTGAGGAGCTAGACAATTACTATCTTTTCTTCTTTCTCTCCTTTTTTTGTTTTGTTTTGTTTTGTATTTTTTGAGATAAAGGATATCTCAACAGGATAGCCCTGGGTGTCCTGGTACTCATTCAACATTTCTTAAAGTGTTAGATGAGAATGTAATGTTATGGTTTTCTTCCTGTGTCCCTCTGTCTCCAGGCTTACAGGAAAATCCCAGACACAAAGGCTGAGCCCGAGGTTCAGATCTGATCTCCAAAATGGAAGCTTCACTTCTCCTTGCTTGGCATCTATTTATTCACACACGGAAGGTTTCTTTTTCTCAACCTCACAGAGCTGGAGTGATGATTAATTAAAATGAGACCTGTGAAATGTCCTAACCTGCTTTTAGAACTTGGGCCACAGTAACTGAGAGGTATGTCCTCTCTGTGTCCTGTAGGGTGTTCCTAAATGAAACTGTTTGGTTTAAGTCAAGATTCCATAACAACACTGAAACATAGACCTATCATCACAAAGACCAGACATCCCTGAGCACAACATTCCTTGACTCTGATATATTATTCAAGACTCAGGCAGACGCAGGTATTGAAGCAATAGGGTAGACAGAGGTCTTGGAAGCACCATAGCCTCTTTGCCTCTGGAGTCAGAGCAATCAAGTTTGCAGCATGAAGTAGCCATAGGCATGGAAATTGCTTCCTCTTCCTCCCCGCAATAGGCAGGTGATGATCACAGGGCTGCTGGTTTTTTGTGAGGTGTAAATGATGTCCATGAAAGCTCTGGGCTTAGCAAGTGCTCCTTACTTGGGAGACATTTGGTAACAGGCTGGCTTAGCCCTTTTATTACTTTCTGCATATAAGCCATTGGAGGTTAGTGTGATAATTCAGAAAAGCCTAAAGGCAAGACTGCTTCATTTGATAAGGAAACTGGGAGGATTTTCATACAGACTTCTTAATTTCAGAGTGTATCCCATGGGCTAGTACCTTCTTCTTGCAACTAAAAATCCTGCTTTCCTCCAGCTGGTGCTGGTAGAGCTCCAGAACATTCTCTCGGGTGTCAGGGACCTTACTTGACACCATGGCTTCCTCTTTCTAAGGAAAGCTCTTATGTGTGATTTCTTTAGATTTGTTCTTTTTAATTATTTTTTAATTAGAAACAAGCTTCTTTTACATGTCAATCCCAGTTCCCTCTCCCTCCTCCCTCCCCTGCCCCCCCAACCCCCATCCCAACCTCTTTCTGCTCTGCAGAGAGGGTGAGACCTTCCATGGGGGATCTTCAAAGTCTGTCACATCATTTGGAGCAGGGCCTAGACCCTCCCCTGTGTGCCTAGGCTGAGAGAGTATCCCTCCATGTGGAGAGGGCTCCCAAAGTCCATTTGTATACTAGGGATAAATACTGATCCACTATCAGAGGTCCCATAGATTGCCCAGACCTCCAAACTGACTTCCTCGCTCAGGGGAACAGTCCTATGCTGGTTTCTCAGCTATCAGTTTGGGGTCCATGAGCAAACCCTTGTTAAGGTCAGCTGTTTCTGTGCATTTCTCCAGTGTGGTTCTGACCCATTTGTTCATCCCTCCTCCCTCTCTGCAACTGGACTCCAGAGTTCAGCTTGGTGTTTAGCTGTGGATGTCTGCTTCTGCTTCCATCAGCTACTGGATGAAGGCTCTAGGATGGCATGTAAGGTAGTCATCAATCTCATTATCAGCGAAGGGCATTTAAGTAGTCTCTCAACCACTGCTTAGATTGTTAGTTGGGGTCAAATTTCTAGATCTCTGGACATTTCCCTAGTGCCAGAATTCTCTTTAAACCTACAATGGCTCCCTCTGTTGTGCTATCTCTTTTCTTACTCTCCTCAATTCTTCCCCTGATTAAATCTTCCTGCTCTCTCATGTCCTCCTCTCCCCTCCTGTTCTCTCCCCTCTTCCTTCTAGCTCCCTCTCCCCTCCCCCCATGCTCCCAATTAGCTCAGGAGATCTTGTTCCTTTCCCCTTCTCCAGGGGACCATGCATGTCTCTCTTAAGGTTCTTAACAGGGACATTGAAGTCTGTTTGAGGACATTTGAGCAGTTCCTTTATGAGCTGAAACCAGCCACATTAAGCACATTGTGTGAAAGCTCCATCATGGCTCTCTACCCTACTTACCCTAAAATAGGTTCAGTGAGACCACTGTGTCAGAAAACCATTCAAAGGAGAAAGAATGCTTTTAAAGGGTGACAACCTACAATTATGGTATGTTGATTACAAATAATAGTCATTAAAACATAATGGCAGGTAAGTTTAAGAAGTCAACACACAGTTTTGCAAAATAGCCAAATAGGGCTAGGAATGGAGCTCAGACTGTATTTAAAAATTAAATTAAACTTAAAAACTAAATAAACCTACAACTGACTGTGGTGACAAGAGGATCAGGAGTTTAAGATCATCTTTGACTGTGTAGTGAGTTCAAGGCCAGTCAGGGTACATGAGACCCTGCCAAATAAGCAAGACAAAACCAAAAAGGCCAAACAGATTTACAGAAATAGCAAGGAAGTAGTAATTCAATTTAATACCAAAGGTGAATCCTGGGTGGTAGTGGTGGCCTAGGTTTGGTTTTTGCTTTTATTTATCTGTATGGCTTTATATTTTGAAATAATTGTAGCTTTAAGACAGAGTTGCAAAGTAATAAGAAAATTCCTGTGTGTCCCCTCCTGCTATTGAGCTTCCCCCAGTATTAACATATATTTCATAGTTACATTATGAAAGTAAGAAACTGATATTAGCAGAGGACAACTAATGAACACACAGGTGTAAAATTATTCTCTTCTTTTTTCATAGGAGATGAAGGCTGCACATATCTGTGGAATAAGGATAGGTGCTTAGAATGTAGTTAGGAATATACTGGTTTAAGAAAGTGACAGTAGGAAGACCTCCTCTAGGGTCCATGGGTGGCTCTAGTTCTTGATCTCATGTGGATGATGATGAATACTTATATTTGTAGAAACTTCATCATGATAAACACTTAGCTTATGCACATTTTATTATATGTGACACCTTGGTTTAAAAAATAAGTGATGACAGTGAAGTGCTTTTCTTTCAATTTGTTTACTTTTTATTTGAAATTGTTTATATAATGATGGTGGTGTGTGTAGTGTGTGTGTGTGTGTGTGTGTGTGTGTGTGTGTGTGTGTGTGTAAATGGGCTTACCCATTTCTGCACATTTGGAGGTCATAGGTTGACTTAGGGTATCTTCATCTATTGCTCTTTATCTTTTGTGACTGGGTCTCTCACAGAACTGCAGCTCAGTTTCACTGTTTTGTTTAGACTAGCTAGACAGACAGCCCTAAGGATCATCCGCCTGTCTCCAGTCCCTTTCCTATGCACTGGGTAGACACCACCATCCCCAGTTTTTATGTGGGATCTGGAAATTCAAACTCAGGTCACCTTACTTATATTTCAAGCACCACACCCATTGAACCATTCCCCTAGTCTGTTTTCTAATTTAATGTTCTTTAGAGAAACAAAAAAGTTAGTCCTTTGTAGTTACTGTTTTATTTTGAACCATGAAATCATTAACAGAGCTACCACTGTAAATCAGTAAATCTTTATGACTCCTAATTCACCCACCATAACAGATGCGACTTCTGTCTCTTTGATAACTGGGTTCAGAGTCCATCAGACTTTAGTGTGACCAAGGAAACAATGATGCATCTTCACAGTTCTCATACTGTCCGCTAAGATTGCCCAGGGTGCCAAAGCAAATACAGAGGCATGCAATAGGATATTACAGCTTTTAAAATAAGCACAACTCAACTAGTAAATAATTCATGTGTGTACAAACTTCTAGCCTAAGACAGTTCAAGTTCAAATGCATAAATGGTATATTGATGGGTAGCTGTTTCTCAAAGAGCCAGGAAGTGGTTAATCCATTAAATATTTGTTAAGGTTTTAATACTCACCTACTAAAATAAAAGCTGCTGATTTGTCCTTTTGGGTTGGGGTGCCATGAAAATATAGCTGAGATGCTAATGGTGATGTGCCAAGAAAGTTTGAGGAGCCCCTGTCATGTCCCTTTGTGACATACACATAAACAGACTCAAGCAGGCGTATCCTAAACAGTGTTTGATATGCAGGATTTTTGCAGCACACATATTGAATAATGATTGAAGGCATGAAAAGACAGCATTTCTCTGGCTTGCCTTCACATTCTGGAAAATACATTCAAGTTAGTCATCTTGCTGCTCAGCTGTCTTAGTAAATAACTCACTTCCAGCCTTCCATTGCATGGACTTCAGAAAAGGGAGTCAGAACCCAATAGAGGCCTTTGAGATGGTTGGTGTGCCGTAACTCATGAGTTCTCACTGGTGCCAGCACCATCGACTGAAGAACCAGACCAGGCGAGGGTCTGCGGATTAAGAAGGACACAACTCGGGTCATTCGGTAGAAGCAAATGCCATCGGTTTATTGCAGCCAGCAGCTTATATACAAGGGGAGATGGAAAAACATCACCTGCTAGCAGAATGTACTCCCATTCCCTATCATAAACAAGGAAACCACAACCCCTGCCCACGGCCATCGAAGCAAGAGGGGATGGGGGCAAGGCATGGTGTTTATTTCAATAACAAGAAAGGTTCAAAACAGGATGTTAGTGGGCGAGGCCAGGAAAACAGGAGGTACCTGTGGTTATGCTGGAAAACAACTCACAGAGACCCCCTGGGAGCTGGGTCCCAACAATGGATGAGAAGGAGACCTTCACTGAGCAAGTAGATATGGCCCGAATGGAAGGCATCAGCCTGAGGGAGGGGCTTGCTTCTGAGAGAGATGACTGGGAGCTTGTGAGAAGGCCAGAGAATGTGCATCCACAGTCAACTGATGGGCTGATCCAATAGGAAAATAACATGTGAGAAGAATCAGATGGTGAGCTGGGAAAACAAGAAAAACACACTAACAAAGCCGTAGTTGAATTCACTGTATTTGAATAAAAAGAGCAGGCAGGCAGGTCTTTAAAGAAAGAGCCACGTAGTTTATAAGAAATATAATCGTAGCACAAACCATTGCAGGGAGGAAGCTCAGTACCAATGGACTCCTGATTGAAAGGGCTTCTGAAATTTGTGGGACCACACAGACTAGAACTCAGGTCATCCAAATGGATAACCCCCTCTGGAGGAGAAGCTGCAAAGTAGACTATGGCTTCTGTTTTCTCTTAAGGCCTAAGAGCTGTGTGCTGAGCCAACCTCCAAATGAGGCCAAATGAGAGCCCTCATCTGCAGGCTGCCTGGAGAGGCTTGTGAGATTGGCTCCAATACCAAGACAGGGATTGTGTCCACTGACCAATGGCTGGGATGTGCACCAAGCTCGTAGGTGGTCCTGCCCCCTCCCCCCCAGGCTCACCTGTCTTTGGGAGGCTTCATCCAACTTCATTGCTGCTCACATTTTTTAAGTCTTTTTTTTTAATTAGAAACAAGATTGTTTTACATGACAATCCCAGTTCCCTTCTCCCTCCCTTCCTCCCCTACCACCCCCCAACTAAAACCCTACCTATCCCATATCCTTTCTTCTAATCTACACCTGACTCAACCTTTCTGCTCCCTCATGACCTCTGCATCCTTCCTCTTCTTCCCTTCTCATTCTCATAGCTCCCTCCCCCCCCCCTTCCATAGCCTTCAATTTGCTCAGGGGATCTTGACCCTTTCCCCTTCTTCAGGGGATGATGTATGTCTCTCTTAGGGTCCTCCTTGTTTACTAGTTTCTCTGGCAGTGTGGATTGTAGGCTGGTAATCCTTTATGTCTAAAATCCACACATGAGTGAGTACATATCATGTTTGTCTTTTTGTGATTGGGTTACCTCACTCAGAGTGGTTTCTTTTAGTTCCATCCATTTTCCTGCAAATTTCAAGGTTCCATTGTTTTTTCTGCTGAGTAGTACTCCATTGTGTAAATGTGTCACATTTTCTCTATTCATTCTTCAGCTGAGGGGCATCTAGGTTGCTTCCAGGTTCTGGCTATTACAAATAGTGCTGCTACGAACATGGTTGAACAGATGCCCTTGTTATATGAATGTGCTTCTTTTGGGTATATGCCTAGGAGTGGAATTGCTGGATCTTGTTGTAGACTGATTCCCATTTTCCTGAGGAGTCACCATACTGATTTCCACAGTGGCTGTACAAGTTGGCACTCCCACCAGTAGTGGAGGAGTGTTCCCCTTTCTCCACATCCTATCCAGCATAAACTGTCATTGGTGTTTTTGATTTTAGCCATTCTGGCAGGAGTAAGATGGTATCTCAGAGTTGTTTTTATTTGCATTTCCCTGATGGCTAAGGATGTTGAACACTTTCTTATGCATCTTTCAGCCATTTTAGATTCCTCTATTGAGAATTGTCTATTTAGTTCTGTACCCCACTTTTTAATTGGATTGCTTGGTATTTTGGAGACTAGCTTCTTGAGTACTTTGTATATTTTGGAAATCAGCCTCTGTCAGATGTGGAGTTGGTGAATATCTTTTCCCAGTATGTGGGCTGCTGTTTTGTCTTGATGTCTGTGTCCTTTCCTTACAGAAGCTTCTCAGTTTCAGGAGGTACCATTTATCAATTGTTGATCTCAGTGTCTGTGCTACTGGTGTAATGTTCAGGAAACAGTCTCCTGTACCAATTAATTCAAGGGTATTTCCCACTTTGTCTTCTAATAGGGTTAGTGTGGCTGGGTTTATGTTAAGGTCTTTGATCCATTTTGACTTAAGTTTTGTGCAGGGCGAAAGGCTTGGGTCTATCTGTAGTCTTCTACATGTCCACATCTAGTTTTGCCATCACCATTTGTTGAAGATGTTCTCTTTGTTCCAGCATATAAGTTTGGATTGTTTGTCAAAAATCAGGTGTTCATAGGTGTGTGGGTTAATATCAGGGTTTTCAACTCTATTCCATTGGTCTACCTGTCTATTTTTGTGCCAATACCAAGCTGTTTTCAGGACTATAGCTCTGTAATAGAGCTTGAAGTCAGGGATGGTGATGCCTCCAGAAGTTCCTCTATTGTACAGGGTTGTTTTGGCTATCCTGGGTCTTTTGTTTCTCCATATAAAGTTGAGAATTGTTCTTTCAAGGTCTGTGAAGAATTGTGTTGGGATTTTGATGGGGATTGATTGAATCTATAGATTGCTTTAGGCAAGATTGCTGCTTTTACTATGTTGATCCTACCTATCCAAGAGCATGGGAGACCTTTCCATTTTCTGGTATCTTCTTTAATTTCTTAAGAGAGTCAAAATTCTTACGGTACAGGTCTTTTACTTTTTGGTTAGTGTTACCCCAAGGTATTTTATGTTGTTTGTGGCAATTGTAAAGGGTGATGTTTCTCTGATTTCTTTCTCCACCAATGCGTCATCAGTATATAGTAGGCTGCCCACATTTTAATGCAGATCACATTGCAGTGTCATCCTGACATCATCACAGACATCTGAAATCAAGTATTCACACCTGCCTGAGCCTGCTGCAGCTTCATGACAGACCTTTGTGCTGTCCTTGTCTCGTCATATGAAACCATGTTTGTGAGTACCCACCATCTTTACACTAATTCCCTGAGCTGACGTGGTCCTCTGGTCCTTATGGCTCCCTTCTTGAAGGAAACAGTGTCACTGAGAAGTCCATAGAGGCACTAGATCAGTCAATCTGGGATCAGATCCCCGTTCCATCATACAGCCTTCCTGTGTCTCTGGTTCTGGCAGGTTGCCTCTCTACTCACCAGTCTCCTTCTCTGAGGAATCAAAAGATAACAATTCGCCATTGTTTGCACAGCATAGGCTTCAAATGGACAGTAGCCTGGCCATGAATTCTGGATCCAATATATATTTA
Source organism: Cricetulus griseus (assembly GCF_003668045.3). Classification (NCBI taxonomy): domain Eukaryota; kingdom Metazoa; phylum Chordata; class Mammalia; order Rodentia; family Cricetidae; genus Cricetulus; species Cricetulus griseus. The sequence goes on along the minus strand of NC_048595.1, from coordinate 432,668,028 downwards.
ATATCCTGAATCCCAAAGAAGTGATTCAAGCTTAGTTAAAGCTTTATTATGTGTACAATATGAATAATGAAGGTTTTTTTTGTGCAAATGTATGTGTGGTATTTGTGGTATTCCGGTGTGTTTGTGTGTGTATGTTTACATGAGCATTAGCTTATGGGGTAATAAAACCATGCATGAACACACAGAGGCCAGAGCAGGATATTAAGTGTTTTCCTCTACTGCTTTTGGTCTTATTACCTTGAGACTGAGCCACCCCCTTAACAGGAAGCTTGCTGCTTCAGCTAGGCTGGCTGGCCAGCAATATATATCTTGGAATATATCTTTCTCTGACTCTCAGTTCACATGAATCCATGCCCAGCTTTTTATATGGGTGCTCGGGATTTGAACACACATCCTCACACTTGCAGAGCACACATTCTTACCAAATTCTTACCACACTTGCAGAGCACACATTCTCCCTCCACCATAAATAATGAAAATTTCCCCATGAGGTTTTTGATTTAAATAAGATAAATACATTCAGAGTAGCTAAATATTTAACTATGAGTCCTCCTGGCCAGTATCGGAGTTCTCTGAGGAAAAAATGACAACCAAGAGGTATTTATAGTTGTACATATAATCATGGTATCTGTTATGGTAATCCTGACACACTTTGATTAAGGTGTAACTATTATTGCCAGTAGTCCAGGAACAGGCTCTTGTATGCTTATTTGTAAATTAGGTGTCAAGTATGGTACTTGATGCCATGTGAAACCCACAGTGTAAGTTGGTCCAGGTCTACTTTCATCTTTCCTACTTAGTTGGCATATACCCTTCTTTGATACCTTTTTTTCATTAAATATTTTATAATTATTTAAGAATTCCATCCATGCATATAATGTGTCTTGATCAAACTCATCCCATGCCCAGTCCCCTCAATTCCTCCCTTATTCCCATTACCACTTTACCTTAGCAACATAATGTGCCATTGGTTTAAAAATCCACCAAAGCATCATTCACCCTGGTCTCCCCTGGCCTGTGCCTGCTTGGGGTAGACACACCCAGGCAGGGAGGAGCTCCCTGAATCTGGGAACACGCCACTCTTCCTTCCCTTTCCGCCGACCGATCCACAACAAGGTGAGTGAGCCTCTGCTCTTACCCAAATCCTGTCCAAAGCCCCATTCAACCCGATCTCCCTGGGCCTGCACCTGCTCTGGGTAGACCTGCCCAGGGAGAGAGGAACTCCCTGAGTCTGGAAACACCCCACTCTTCTTTCCTGCCCCCCCCCCTCGACCTGACCCCTACGGAGGCCTAACTCCTTCAGAGTGAAGAGACTACCAGGAGAGGCAAGACCATCCAGAGCAGTGGACATTGAATTCCTGGCCCACATACACCACTGGGTCACAAGAGGATATAGAGAGACCCCTCCTGCACCCACTGGAAGAAGATATGGGAAGAAGACAGAATAAGAACTCACTCAACAACAGAAAAACCATTATGACACCACCAGAATCTAGGGACTCCACTCCAGCAAGATTTGAAAAGCCCAACACAGAGCATGAAGAAGATATGGACCTCAAAAATTATCTCAGTAAGATGATAGAGACCTTTAAAGAGGAAACAAAAAAATCCCTTAAAGAAATAGAAGAAAAAGCAAGCAAAAATTACACGAAATGGAGGAAAAGACAAACCAAAAAAATCAAGAAATAAACAAATCTTTTAAAGAATCTAAAGAAACCCAAGAAAAAACAACCAAACAAGTGAAGGAAGCTCTTGAAACAGCTCAAAGCATGAAAGCTGAAATAGACACAATAAAGAAAACACAGAATGAGGCGATGCTGGAAATGGAAAGACTGGATAAACGATCAGGAACTAAAGATATGAGTATAACTAATAGAATTCAAGAGATGGAAGAGAGAATCTCAGCTATTGAAGACTTGCTAGAGGATATACATTCATCAACCAAAGAAAACCTTAAGTCCAACAAATCCCTAACACAAAATATCCAGGAAAAATGGGACACCATGAAAAGACAAAACCTAAGAATAATAGGTATAGAAGAAGGTGAAGAAACACTGCTCAAAGTACAGAAAACATATTCAACAAAATCATAGAAGAAAACTTCCCCAACCTACAGAAGGATATGCCTATGAAAGTACAAGAAGCTTACAGGACACCAAACAGACTGGACCACAAAAAGAAGTCCCCCACACATAATAATCAAAACACCAAATCTACAGAATAAAGAGAAAATATTAAGAGCAGCAAAGGAAAAAGGCCAAGTAACATATAAAGGCAAACCAATCAGAATCACACCCGACTTCTCAATGGAAACTCTGAAAGCCAGAAGGTCTTGGATAAATACCCTACAAGCACTAAGGGAGCATGGATGTCAACCCAAACTACTGTACCCAGCAAAACTTTCAATCACTATAGATGGAGAAAACAAGATATTCCATGACAAAAACAGATTTAAACAATACATATCCACAAATCCAGCACTACAGAAGGTTCTGGAAGGAAAACTCCAACCCAACGAACATAACTACACTCACAAAAACACAGGCAATAGATAATCTATTTTTACCAAACACAAAAAGAAACAGGAGGACGAAATCCACACACAATGACACCACCAACAATAAATCCAAACCAAACAAGAACCAACGAACAATGGACATTAATATCCCTAAATGTCAATGGTCTTAACTTACCCATAAAAAGATATAGGCTAACAGAATGGATATGAAGACAGAATCCATCTTCTGCTGTTATAAGAAACACACCTCAACTTCAAAGACAGGCGATACCTCAGAGTAAAAGGATGGGAAAAGATTTTCCAATCAAATGGGCTCAAGAAACAAGCTGGTGTAGCAATCCTAATATCTAACAAATTAGACTTTAAACTAAAATCAATCAAAAGAGATGAAGAAGGGCATTTCATACTCATCACAGGAAAAGTCCATCAAGATGAAGTCTTAATCCTGAACACCTATGCCCCAAATACAAAGGCACCCACATTTGTAAAAGAAACATTACTAAAACTCAAACCACACATAAAACCACACACACACTTATAGTAGGAGACTTCAACACCCCCCCTTACACCACTAGACAGGACCACCAGACAGAAACTTACAAAGAAACAAAAGATCTGACAGAAGTTATGACCCAACTGGGTTTAACAGGTATCTATAGAACATTCCATCCAAACACAAACGAAAATACCTTTTTCTCATCGCCACATGGAACATTCTCTAAAATTGACCACATACTTGGCAGCAAAGCAAACCTCCACAGTTACAAAAGAATTGAAATAACCCCCTGTATCTTATCAGATCACCATGCATTAAAGCTAGAATTCAACAGCAATACGAGTTGCAGAAAACATACATACTCGTGGAAAATGAATAACACCCAATTGCACCATTCCTGGGTTGAGGAATAAATAAAAAAAGAAATTAAAGACTTCCTAGAATTTAATGAGAATGTAGACACAACATACCCAAACTTATGGGACACTCTGAAAGCAGTGCTAAGTGGGAAATTCATAGCACTAAGTACCCACATGAAGAAACTGGAGAAAAGTCACATTAGAGAATTGACAGAACAACTGAAAGCTTTAGAGCAAAAAGAAACAAACTCACAAAGGAGGAGTAGACACCAGGAAATAATCAACCTGAGGGCCGAAATCAACAAAACTAGTAGAAACTAGGAAAACAGTACAAAGAATCAATGAAACAAAGAGCTGGTTCTTTGAGAAGATCAACAAGATAGACAAACCTCTAGCCAAACTAACCAAAAGGCAGAGAGAGAGCATGCTAATTAACAAAATCAGAAACGAAAAGGGGGATATAACAACGGACACTGAGGAAATCCAGAGAATCTTCAGGTCATACTTTGAAAACCTGTACTCCACAAAATTCGAAAATCAAAAGGAAATGGACAATTTTCTGGATAAATATCACTTACCAAAATTAAACCAAGATCAGATAAACAGTTTAAATCAAGCTATAACCCCTAGTGAAATAGAAGCAGTCATCAAAAGCCTCCCAACCAAAAAAAAAGCCCTGGGCCAGATTGCTTCACTGCAGAATTCTACCAGAAATTCAAACAAGAGCTAATTCCAGTACTCCTCAAACTGTTCCACACAATAGAAGCAGATGGGATATTGCCAAACTCTTTCTACAAGGCTACAATCACTTTAATACCCAAGCCACACAAAGATATGACTAAGAAAGAGAACTACAGACCGATATCCCTCATGAACAACGATGCTAAAATACTCAATAAAATATTGGCGAATCAAATCCAAGAACATATCAGAAAAATCATTCATCATGATCAAGTAGGCTTCATCCCAGGGATGCAAGGATGGTTCAACATATGAAAATCCATCAATGTAATCCACCATATAAACAAACTGAAAAAGAAAAACCACATGATCATCTCACTGGACCCTGAAAAAGCCTTTGACAAAACCCAACATCCCTTCATGATAAAGATCTTGGAGAGTACAGGAATAACAGGAACATATCTAAACATGATAAACGCAATATACACCAAACCAATAGCCAACATCAAACTAAATGGAGAGAAACTCAAAGCGATTCCTCTAAAATCAGGAACAAGACAAGGCTGTCCACTCTCCCCATACCTTTTCAATATTGTACTTGAAGTTCTAGCTAGAGCAATAAGACTACAAAAGGGGATCAAAGGGATACAAATTGGAAAGGAAGAAGTCAAACTTTCACTATTTGCAGATGACATGAGAGTCTACATTAGTGACCTGAAAAACTCTACCAGGGAACTCCCACAGCTGATAAACACCTTCAGCAAGGTAGCAGGATACAAAATTAACTCAAAAAAATCAGTAGCCCTACTATATACAGATGATAAATCCAATGAGAAAGAAATCAGGGAAACATCACCTTTCACAACATCCACAAGCAACATAAAATATATTAGGGTAACACTAACCAAAAAAGTGAAAGACCTGTACAATAAGAACTTTGAGACTTTAAAGAAAAAAATTAAAGAAGATACCAGAAAATGGAAAGGTCTCCCATGCTCTTGGATAGGTAGAATTAAATAGTAAAAATGGCAATCCTGCCAAAAAGCAATCTACAGATTCAACTCAATCCCCATCAAAATCCCAGCACAGTTTTTCACAGATATTGAAAGAACAATACTCAACTTTATATGGAAAAATAAAAAACCCAGGATAGCCAAAACAACTCTTTACAATAAAGGATCTTCTGGAGGCATCACCATCCCTGACTCAAGCTCTACAATAAAGCCATAGTTCTGAAAACAGCTTGGTATTGGCACAAAAATAGACAGATAGACCAATGGAATTGAATTGAAAACCCTGATATTAACCCACACACCTATGAACACCTTATTTTTGACAAAGGTGCTAAATCTATAAAATGGAAAAAAGATAGCATCTTCAACAAATGGTGCTGGCACAACTGGATTTGGACATGCAGAGGATCGCAGATAGATCCATACCTGTCACCATGCACAAAACTTAAGTCAAAATGGATCAAAGATCTCACCATAAATCCAGCCACACTGAATCTTCTAGAAGAGAAAGTGGGAATTACCCTTGAACAAATTGGCACAGAAGACCACTTCCTAAACATTACACCAGGAGCACAGACATTGAGGTCTGCAATTAATAAATGGGACTTCCTGAAACTGAAAAATTCTGCAAGGCAAAGGAAACAGTCAGTAGGACAAAACGACCACCCACAGAATGGGAAAAGATCTTCACCGACCCCACATCTGACAGAGGGCTGATTTCCAAAATATACAAGGAGCTCAAGAAGCTAGCCACCAAAACACCAAACAATGAAGTTAAAAAGTGGGGTGTAGAACTAAATAGAGAATTCTCATCAGAGGAATCAGAAATGACTGAAAGACACTTGAGAAAGTGCTCAAAATCCTTGGCCATGAGAGAAATGCAACTCGAAACAACTGTGAGATACCACCTCACACCTGTCAGATTGGCTAAAATCAAAAATACCAATGACAATCTATGCTGGAGAGGATGTGGAGAAAAAGGAACACTCCTCCATTGCTGGTGGGAGTTCGAACTTGTAAGACCACTCTGGAAATCAGTATGGCGGTTGCTCAGAAAAATGAATCAGTCTACCTCAAGATCCAGCCATTCCTCTTTTGGGTATATAGCCAAATAGTGCATGTTCATACAACAAGGACATATGTTCAACCATGTTCATAGCAGCATTGTTTGTAATAGCCAGAATCTGGAAGCAACCTAGATGCCCCTCAACTGAAGAATGGATAGAGAAAATGTGGTACATTTATACAATGGAGTACTACTCAGCAGAAAAAAAGCAATGGAATCTTGAAATTCACAGGCAAATGGATGGAACTAGAAGAAACCATCCTGAGTGAGGTAACCCAGTCACAAAAAGACAAACATGGTATGTACTCACTCATATATGAATTTTAGACATAGAGCAAAGGATTACCAGCCTATAATCCTCTTCACCAAAGAAACTAGGATACATGAAGGACTCTAAGGGATAAATGGACTCCAGGAATGGGAAGTGGCATGAACTCCTGAACTAATTGGGAGCATGAGAGTAGGGGAGAGGGTGCTGCCACAATAAGAGCAAAAAGAAGAGGAGGAGAGGAGAGGAAATGGAGGGGCAGAAATACTTAGTTGGGGGAAGAATAGAGGAGAGAGAGCAGGATGAGAGATACCATATTAGAGGGAGTCATTATAGGTCCGAGAAGAGATCTGGAACTAGGGTGATCTCCAGAGACCTACAAGGATGACACGATCTGACAATCCAGGCCATGGTGGAGAGGATAACCTAAAAGCCCTTCCCCTAAAATGAGATTGATGACTACTCTTTCTGCCATCCTATAGCCCTCATCCAGTGGCTGATGGAAGCAGAGACAGACATCCATAGATATACACTGAGCTGAAATCTGGAATTTAGTTGAAGAGAGGGAGGAATGAAGATCGAAGGGGTCGGTACCAGGTTGGAGAAACCCACAGAAACAGTTGGCCTGAACAAGGGGGAGCACATCAACCCCAGATGCTGTCGGGGAGGCCAGTGCAAGACTGATCCAGACCCCTGAACATGGATGTCAATAAGGAGGCCTCTACATTCCAGGAATCCTCTGGCAGTGGATTAGTATTTTTCCCTGGTGTAAGAAGGGACTTTGAGAGCCCATCCCACGTGAAGGGTTACACTTTGGCCCTGGACACATGGGGAAGGGCCCAGGCCCAGCACAGGAAGATTTGGTGGACTTTGCAGAACCCCAATTGAGGGCCTTACTCTGCATGGGGAGTGGTGGGTGGATGGGGTGGGGGTAGGTTGGGGATAGGGGAGGAGGGATGAGGGTAAGGGGAGGGAGAGGGAGAAGGGACTTACATGTGAAACAAGCTTGTTCCCTAACTTGAACTAATAAAAAAAATTAAAAAAAAAATAATCCACCGAGTCCACCTAGTACCACATCTCTGCATAAAACCGACTTCCCCTCATCCAGCAGCTATCAGTTGCCATTAGCTTTTCAGGTAGGGGTCATGAGACCTCTCCAACCATGCTTGAATTCTGGCTGGGTTGCTCTGGTTCATGTCTTGTGTATGCAGAGAGAGAATGGTATACGTGTGTTGTTTAATGTTAACACTCATCCATACTGTGGAGTCAGGACCTCCTGAAACTCTGAGTCTCTCTAGTCACTGCTTCACTGCTTTTCACTGAAGGGAAAGCTTCTCTGATCAAGGTGGAAGCAGTATCTGTCTATAGGTATAAACATAAATATCTTAACACAGTTTGGTGCTATGTCAATTTACCTACATGCCCGTATTCAGTTACCCACTAGGGCCTATGACCATTTCTGGTTTTGTTTTGTGTTTGCCTAGATATATAGTCAAAGAATGGATTTCTCTCTGTGGATTAGGCCTCAAATCCAAAGAGAGAGCAACTGGTGATCCCCATAGTAGTATAGTGTCGCTATTGCACAAAAGACACACCCTGCCTGACAGATTGGTTTCACTGTTCAAAGGCTTCACAGCTGGGTAAGACCATTGCTAGGGCTTTTTCTCCCCCTAGCAACCTAGATAACACTCTCTGGAACAATGCAAACTAACTGTCAGAGAGCAAGCTTCCAGATCACTTTCCCTTTGATTTTTCTATATTATGCAACCAAAAAATATAGTGTGAGGTGTCTTCAACAATCGGGTTTTATCATATAGTTCTGGTGGAAAACCAAGAGGAATAGCAAGAGCTTATACTGTGTTGGGGAACCTCTGGGACCTCCTTGACCACCAAGTATAAAGCCACTCAAACTGGAGTTTTGTTTAATGGCCCACAGCTCATAGGAACAGCTTTTCCATCCCAGCAGGGTATCTTCATTACAACTTTTAAAAAGAATTTATGTATTTTTAAATTAGGTTGCAAGATAGTAAGTTTCCGTATGGCTTTGTCATACCCCTTCATTTCGGATCCCCTTCCTTGCCTGTCTACCTTATCCCTATCCCTTCCCCGTTTAAGTCTTTCTATTCCCAGTATTTCCCTTCCCTAGTTTTCTATGTACCAATGTTAGCCCGAGTACTGCTTTCACTTCTGTAGCTGGGGACAGAATTTCAGGCAGCACTTTATTGTGAAGGTCTCCCTAAGTCAATAAAAATTCTTCTACAATGCCTTTTTATTGCTGAAGAGGTTTATATGAGTTTTAAAAAGTTAGATACATTTATGAAGTCACAGAAACTGTGACAACATGCACAAGACATGCATGGATTTAAACGACACAGAATCCTAGCACTGAGAAGGGCAAGTAAACAGAGTCCCACTCCAAAGAAGCCATTTGCAATTGATCCTCCTGGGAAAGGAAAAACATCACCTTTCTCTGGTGGAGTATCACTAGGTGTTTCAACCACATTCCAGGGAAGGTTCTCTGCCTAGGAGTCCTCTGCCAACCCAAAACAGATCCCATGGGCTTTTGGGGCAGGGGGCTAAGGGGGACTGATGTCTCATTTTGTTCTGTTTTACTATTTTTGTCTTACTGCTTTTTAAAAATAGTTTTGATTATTCATTTTTTGTTATATTTTTGTTGAAAGGGTGCATTTAGAGTATTAGACAGTAGGGAGAATCTCGGAGGGGCTTGTGGGGGGGGGGGAACATGATCAAAATATGTTGTCTGAAAAAAAATTAAACTTAAAACAAGCAAAAGAAAACAGAAACACAACAAAAAGTTAGTTGAAAATCCTGTCACTGGATATTTGGTTTGTTCCACTCTCCTTGACATCAGAAGCCATGCACATTTTTTTCTTTTAAGAAATATGAGCCTCCCAAAGCCGTCATTGTGTAATGCCCCAGAACTGCATTTCTAACATTGCTAAATCTCAAAAGATACTAAATATTTGCAGTGCTATTTTCATTTTACAGCAGGGAAAACTGAGAACAGGTTTTTAAAAGGTGTGTAAGTGCCGATATAAGCGCTGGATGGGTCTAGACCCAAGGCCCATTAATTCCTCTAAGGTCTCACGTCGTCCCATTTACTTCCATTTTCTTAGGCTGGAGTTCTAGACGTGGGAGTTATAAATCAAAGGATGTGCGACACTTTACATTATTTATCAAAAAGAAAACTTATAAAAGGCAAGACACTTTTGGCAACTTCATCAAGCTTGAATCAAGACTCTTAAAGATTTAATTTGGTTCCAAAGTGCCTTTCAAAACCCAGCCCTATAATCTTTGGCATGAAGGCCATATTCAAATCACAGAAAAATGAGTTTCTTGTTTATGTGGATCATAAATTTTCTACCGAGGCACAAATGTGAATCTGAGAGTTTTGGGATTACAGAATGAGTGGTTAGCATTCAAGGCATCACACGAGGAGTCCGCTGCTTCTGGTGAATCGTGACCGATTGTCGGTGAGTAACTCAGATCTGAGGTTGTCAAGATGAAAAAGGGGCTCCTTCCAGCCCGACTTTAGGAGTGGGGTTGGCGTTTGGGACAAGATGTTCACATTCCTCAACTGAATGTCTTCTCTTGATAAGCCGGGAAGTATTTTTGTCAGAGAATCTGCTGTTCTGGGGAACAACCAGTTTAATTAAAGCCTTAACATTGCTATTAAATAAAAGATTGAAAAGCCATTTTCCTTTTCTTTTTTTGGGGGGGGGGATGTTTATATATAGGACCAGTATTAAATGAGTTAAAAAAATCACATTTTATGATGTGTTAGGTTTTAAAAATACTCTTCTGTTGTTGATAGGAAAAAATATGGGTGCTGTCAGATGGTCCAGTGGCTAGAATTCAGTATTTGAACTACCACATCCTGGACATGCTTGTTTCCCTGTCAGAGAAGTCTCTCTTCTTTGGAGGGGGGAATAACTAACAGTAAGAATGCTTGAGATAATGGTCCTCCCTAAGTCACAGGTGTGGGCTATTTCCCGTTGAGTTATTTATTGGTCAGGGATGTCCTGGAGACTCCCCCATATAGGCTCCTGTCATTGCTTTTGGTTGCTCACTAGAACTCAAGGTTAGGGCCTAGATGATGAAGACATCACACATGTTGTTTACAGGGCATGGGAAATCGAGTTAGTGCTGGCCAGGAAGCTTCCTCCCTGCTGGCTAACTCTCATAGAACACGGAGTTGCTATGTGGACAGCTGGGAGGAAAATTTCATCTGCCATTTTTCCCAGCCAAAGAACCCTGTGAACTATAGTAATGGCCAGAGTGGTAAGATAAGCCCCTGAGTGCAATAGTGGCATGAATACTATGAAGGTAACATTCTGATTAATAATCTATTTTCTGGTTGGATTTAAGGTCCCCTCCACAAAAACAAACAAACAAAATAACAACAAAACCCAAGTGCCTAACTGTAAATCCGCTACGAACCCATGGCTGGGAGCTCACAGGACCAGAGGGTAAACCTACTGTTATTCTTTTCCTAAATGAACATAGCACTAAACTGTTTTTCTAAATTCACATATCTATGCCCATAGATTGATGCCGCTCTCAGACCTCATCCAAGAAGTTTCTTGGTGCCGTGGAAAGCAGTTAATGCACAAACTCACAAGTGGTCCAAGTGCAGAGAATAAATGTCTGGGAAGTGCTCAATCACAAGTGGGACATCTGTGTGACCCCACTCCATTATTCTCAAGGAATACTGCCCCTTGGTGGGGATGATGGAGTAGCCAAGGGAAAGGAAAGTGCATGCTAGAGGAAAAGAGAGCAATCCCTCATGCTGTGCCCTAGGAGAGGGCATGAGACCTGGGGACACTAAGAAAGCTGGGTCTAGTCTTTTGCAGAAATAAAGTCATTCTGCCATATTCCTGGAGGAAGGCACTTTCATCTTTGTGCACATAAAAAGATTAACCTCTTACCTGCTGATGAGAGCTTCTGGTTGCCTAGTATGCCTTCACTTCCCTTTAAGTGAAGGCATACAAGAAGTTAGTCAATAGTGGAATGTGGGTTTGTACCTAGACCAGAGATACATAGTGTGCTTGATTGGTCTGCTATGAAGCCGCTGGCTAAAAACTTGAAGAGAAGACATGAACATAAATTTGTGTTTTACTTCAGCAGCATCCAGATTCTCCGTAGAGGTTTTCAAAAGTATGCCTTGCAATTAAGCAGTGTAGGGGTGGGGTCAGACCAACACAGGAATCCAAGAAAGGAGCAAGGGAGCCGCTAGGCTATACAAAGATTAGTTGTAATGTTCACTTTGGCTAAGCAGAGTAAAAAGAGGATGAAAAAGCTGCAAAATGAAGGAAATGTGGCCTGGCCACTGATTACAAATCATCATTACAGACTAAATAATGTCCCCAAAAGATGTTAGGCCCTAATCTCTGTGTGCAGTCTATGTTACCTTATGTGATTAAACCAGGTTTACGGAAGTGATTTATGATCTCGAGGTGAGAGGTTGTCCTTCGTTATCTGTGTGGTCCTTATGCCATCCTGATGATACTTAGAAGGGATGCAGGAGATCAGAGTCAGGGAAAAAGGCTACAGGATAACAATATCAGAAAGTAAAGTGATGCACTTTGAAGCTGGAACCACAAGCCATGGAATTCAGACAGTCATGTCAAACTGAAAATGGCAACAAAGTATTTTCTTCTCAGAGCCTCGGGAAGGAACCACTCTTGCTGTCCCCTTGACTTGAACTAATTTTGGACTTCTGTCCTGGAATGTGGAAAACTCATCATGTTGGTTGATGCTGTGAACTTTGTGATAAACACAATAGAAACTACCACAGCCCCCATTAAGACCGAGGGTTTATTTATTGAAGCTGAGATATCTATCGGGGTAGTGAGCTCAGAAGCTGGGGGAGTAGTCATAAAGGAAAATACTTCAAGTGTGTGAAACTGCAATGGTTCATCTTGATCATCAACCTAACTGGATTCGGAGTCACCTAAGAGACATACCTCTTGACATGTCTGTGGGAAAGTTTCCATGGAGATTGAACTGAGGAGGGACAACTCATTCTGAATGTGGGTAGCATCATCCCACAGAATAAAGGGGGAGCGGGAATGAGGGTGTGGACAACTGAGTTGCAGCAGTCATCTTTATGCTTCCTGACTGTGGACACAATGAGACCAACCACCCACCACCGTGTCTTCCCTGCCATGACTGATTAGCTACAACCATGAGTCAAAATAAACCATCCCTTCTGTAAGTCTCTTTACTCAGTTAAATTATTATAGCAACAGCAGTAGCTGCCAAGGCAAAGACCATGGGATATACAAGTGAGGCAAGATACTGACACAGTCATTGGAGGAAAGGGGCTTCAGAGGTCAGAGGTTAGAAGGACCACTGGAAGGAGCTGTGATAGATGAGGCATGAGAAAAATGACAGGAATCCTGGAGCTCAAGTCTTCTAGAGACAAAGGTGAGTGACCTGGAGTCCATAGATGACAGAGGCACAGCAAGTGGTTCAGTCTGATGCAAATAGCTTAACAACCGGAAGGGCAGAAGAGAAGCTGGAAGGGCAGAAGAGAAGCCGGGAAGAGCAATTTGGAAGAATAATAAGGAACAAAGCTATTTCCCAACTCCAGGCCCACAGCAAGCTTATGAGTACTATTGTAGATAGAACACTCTACACTTGAGAGGGCTACAAAGAAAGCAGTGCCCCAAGGCAAACCATAATTAAGATCATGGGCTAAGAGAGTGAGGGCAGAGCATGTAAGAGATTTTCCTGATGAATAATCCTGAGCTCCAGGTGACATATAGGAAGGTTTTGCTTGGGAGATAGATGCTCAGAGATGCATCTGGTGAGAATTTGAAAGGGGAAGCAGGATCTGAGCTCATTATAGCTTCCCAATGGAGGACTGACAGGGAAATCCATCCCAGTGGTTTCACTCTACACAGGTGGTGGAGTGCTAACAGATAGTAGGAGATGGTAGGGGGTTTTATAGTAACCAAGAAGGTTTTAGAGCCTCCTAGCCCATGACAAAAGAACGGGAAAGAGTGCAAATAAGCCTTGAGAGTGATCTAGCTTGCTAAAAAGGGAGGAAGATGGATAACAGTATTCTGATTATATAGTAGAGGAAAACACAGCTTAGCAGTGTCAGGCATCCATTCCCCAGACTCCACAAAGGTTATCAGATCCCCAACAGCTATCATGCAGGCCACAGCCTGACCACATAATAAACCCGAGTGCCATCTTTCAAAATCCTTACAGTTATCTGGCCAACATGGGAAAACGGAAAGAATTTGTTACTAAGATGCCCTACTACAAGCCTGCAGGTTTTGGCGCTTTGGATGTGCATTCAATATGCAAATGAAACAACATTTTTCTTTATAAATGGAGAGGGGCATCACAAGAGTGGATCCTGGAGAAACACTCTAATGATTTATGGGGATGCTTGGGTTAAAGTAAAAAAAAAAAAACCTTCGCATGGGACTGAGTTTTTAAAGAATGGGTTTCAAATGTTTGGCACTCAGGGTAGAGTCATCCGGAAAGGGAAAGTGAATTGCCAAAGAGCCTTGAGCTGCCAGGGAGGTCAGAAGTGAAATGGAGAAGAAAAAAAATCCATGGACATGCAGGGATTGGAGAGGTGGATGGGTAAGAATGGAGATGTGTCTTCTTCTTGTCTGTTATTCACTCATCAAGACTCATGCCCAACAGCTGACATCAATTTGTGATTGCTATAATTGTCTTCGGGAATTTAAGTTGGCCTTACTCACCATGTTAAAGGCCTGATGTGATATGATATCTTGCAAGTCTGCTCTTAGTTCAGAGTGGTGTATCATGAACCAAGAATTGTTATGGGAAGCAACCACCCCTTGAGGTCTGAAGACATTTTCCAATAAATGACACGGAATATTTTCCTTTAATACTAGTAGACTCCTTGGTGATTACTGAAGGGCATGGGAAGGAGGCTTTAAAGGGCTCCTAGAAATGCCCATCCTTATTTGAGGAGGTCTTTAATTCCTGGTCCCAGTCCTCCACACACAGACTATTAGGGTTATAGCTCCATGAATTTGGTAAGCTAAGTTCACTATCATCTTTTAAAAGGTAGACCCTGAAAGGTCCCTTCAAGTTCTAACATTCTAAGATCTAAAGCAACCCCCCAGATACCCCAGATTATAATGTGTATCTTTAAAGTAAGTGGAGTTTGACATTGAATGACCTATTTCATAGCTCCCTCTCTAAGTGGAAATAATCATACAGGCACCAGATTCATCTTTTCATAATCCTTGAAGGTTCTTGCAATCACAGGCAACTGCCACTTTACTGAAAAGAGCATAGTTTTGCAATTACTATATTTGAAAATACTCTAATAGAATCATTTCAGAATGACTGGCTTTGTTCTAGTTTAGAGTCTCATGACTGGTCACCAGTAGCCAGATTTAAAAAAAAAAATACCAAGCGTAGCTGTCTTAGTCATTGCAATTGATTTCTTCAAACACAAGCATTGAGTTTCTTAGCATATGGCCTCTTATTAAGATCAGCAACTTAGTGTACAAGGAAACACACCAGAAGAAAGTGACTCCTCAGAAATATATGATGTGACCAGAACCTTCCAGGATATCCACTAATCAGTCAACTTTGCAAGTGACTGCTCTCTTGGCCTAAGTAAACATGAGAGTATTTGGAGGGGAGAGGAGCCTGGTAGTGAAGATGAACAGAGGAAGAAGATGGCCAAGGTTGGGCAATGGTGTGGAAAACCATGGTCAACACATCTGGAGGGCTAAATACAGGTCCTAGACACCATACAGAGAGATGAAAGAGGACCAAGGTGGACCTCATGCATTTCTCTGTCCACAGAAGTCAGTAGAATTGCTTGGCTGTATCCCAAGAGAATAAGCACTTTAGGGAAACATAGTAAATAAGCACTGTAAAGATTGCACAGTCATCTACTGAACAAGAAAGCAGGGCTTTGTTTTGCTCCGATTACAAAGGATTTGTCCTTTCCATATGAGAAGGAGGCTGCTGAGGCTACTTCCTCCACAGCCCACTCCTAGCTTTAGTTGAGCAGCAGATCACAGCCACCAATGTCAGAATGAGAAGTCACCTAGATTGAGGCATGGACATGTGCACGAACACACACATACACACACACACAATATATATATATATATATATATATATATATATATATATATATATTCTCTCAACCAGATCTGGAAACTACTAAAGATCCCTGTTCTAGGAGATGACATAAAGACAAGGAGAGGGTATAGGAAGCACCAGCCCCCTGCTAGAGAACAATGCAGAGACCCATTGGACCTCCTCTCTGTTCCCACTCCTCACCTTTCTCCTAGAACAGGTTGAGGGGGCTGGGTGAAAGACCTTTGGCTGGCCTTTATCAAGACTATCTATTTTGGAGGGTCAGACCAAATAAAGTTAGACCACTTGGCCCTCTGTGACCTTTGTGAATTCCCAGCTTCACTCGGATTCAGTTTCCACATCAACAGCACTCCCTAAATAGCTGCCGTGGGCCCGGGGCCAGTCCAGGGCTGGACACAGCTTCTAACTTTCAGACGAGTCTTGACATCAGCTCTGGCAATCCCAGACACAAAAGCCAAGAGCAGCACTGGGGTGATTTTCAGGGTACCCCAATCCCAGCAAAGCCAAACTGGAATGGAGCAAGTCTTTCCCCATCCCTTCCAGCTCCTTTCCTCCCTGTTCTGCAGTCACTCACTCAGCCTTCTGGGCTCTGCCTCACAGAGTCCTATTCAAATCTATATTGTCCCCAGTAGTGCCACCAGCTCTTCTTGCTATTGCCCCCCCTTTTCCCTTTGAAAACACAGTTCCCTTGAAGCTAATCACACACTAGGTTTTTGTTGTCTTCTTGAGGTCAGGACGCCTTGAAGTGACAGACACCTAGTACTGTTATTTCATCAGCCCTCACACTGGCTTATCATCTGATAAATGGTGTGTGTATTGAGGACAAATAAGCAATGACACCCCCCAGCTATCCATAGGGTTCTACTCTACTCCCCACTGTTGATTCAGTCACCTTGTTGGCTATCTGCCTACTCATGTGTTCACATGTTTGGACCTTGATCTGCTGTGTCTACGCCAGGCCAGGTCCCTTTGTCTCTACAGCTGGCTACATCTCCATTCTCAACCCCTCCTCATGCCCTGACCTCTACAGCAACTTCTTCTGTCCTATAGTTGGCTTGGGTTTCTTAGCAATGTAGACTCTAAGCTGGGTGTGGTGGTGCATGCCTTTGATCCCAGCACTCAGGAGGCAGAGACAGGTGGATTTCTTGTGTGTTTGAGGTCAGCCCTGGTCTACAAAGCAAGTTCCAGGACAGCCAGGGCTACACAGAGAAACCCTGTCTCAAAAAAAAAACAAAAACAAAACACACACACACACACACACACACACACAGAGAGAGAGAGAGAGAGAGAGAGAGAGAGAGAGAGAGAGAGAGACTGTATTTCACTACCAGGCCACTCTGAAACCCCCTGAACTGCTCTAGTCTCTTTAACTTTTATTCATTCTGTAACTCATATGTATGCTTATGTATACACATATACACGTTTTTGCTGTGTGATGTGTGATATGAGAGTTGGTGTTAGTAATTAGGATTGGAACAAAAGAACCTACATTCATCTCTGCTAGATTGCCAAGGTAGGGGGTATTATCTTGCAAATTGCTGCTCTTCAGACAACTAAGCCTTATGAATTTATTATTATTAAATAAATTCTGACATCGTGGAAAGGCATAGATGTTTCTGGCAGAGTGTATTCACAATGCCAATTAAAATGAGTATCAGTAAATTTTGGACAACTAAGGAATTTGCAACTTGGCAGAAAACGTGTCTTAAGTCTAACTCATCCTCTATATAGGGAGACGTGTGTGTGTGTGTGTGTGTGTGTGTGTGTGTGTGTGTGTGTGTGTGTGTAGTATGTGTCCTTGTGGGTACAAAATATACCTGTGCACTTGTGTGAGAAGTCTAGGGAGGGGTGCTGGGTAGCCCTTTCCATCATTGCCTTATGTTCTTGACAAAAGGTCTATCACTGAACTTGGAGTTTACCCTGTTTGGGCTAGGAAATCCCCAGAAATCCTGTCTCTCCACCTAGTTCTGGTGCTAGGGTTTCAGGCGTGTACAGGGTTTCTTACATGTGTGTCAGGATCTGAACTCAGTTCTTCATGCCACTGAGCCGTGTCCCCAACCCTTGATATCCTCCTCTCTCCTCCTCTCTACACAAGACCAGTCAAGTCTGGAGTGAAAAGTGACAGGTATCTAAGGTTTTTTTTTTTTTTTTTTTTTTTTTTTTAATGAACGTTGAATTGTGGAAAACTTTGACCTCAGAATAATTTGTAATGAAATGGTATGTGGATTTTCATTTTTCTTGCTCTCCTGGGAACCCCATGGAATAAAGCATGCTTGAGAAAGAGAGAGAACTCAGCACTAGATTTTTAAAATGTTATCAGAATTCAGCCCCGGTGCTCACAGGGCAACCACTATGTACAATGGGCACATGACTGAAGAAGCACAAGAATCAGGGTGGGCAGTGTCAGCCTGGAGCAAAGGGCACAAAGAGAAACAAGAGACCGTGGTCTTAGTCCCTCCTCGCCTTTTCCCCAAATGAACTTGCACAGGGTATCCCCGGGCTTCTATAATCATGTGCATCCATCCCCTTTAACAACTTATTTCTGAGGGGTTTGCTATGAAGCATTAGTCATCTACTATAATACGCATCCCGACATCTTTCACACTCCCCACTAGAAGAAGCAATGCTGATCTTAACAAACATTGAGTTATGCTAACTGCTGAATGCATCCCAGAACACTCAGACAGCCTTATACACACAGCCTCAGCCCTCCCCCAAACTGACTGGCTAACAGTCAGAATTAAGGCCTCCTGCCGATGGCCCATGGGAACTGAAACCTCATGCCACTAGCCATATAAATGAACTTTACTGGAAATAAAGTCTCCTGGTCTGTTAAGTTTTAGAAGATTCTAGCTCTAGCCAGAAATTTGACTGCAGCCATAGGAGAACCTCATAGCAAGAACAGCCATGGAGAAGACATGACATAACCATCCATCCTCATGCACAACTTCTTAGGTGTTCATGGGGAAAACAAGTTTTAATAAATTGCCTTTCAGGATGGAGGAGTCCAAACCCTGTGGTGTGAGCTTGGCTACGTAACTGAAGCAAGATATTCCAAAGTAGATAAAGTCAAGAAGTTTCCAGAATGCAAGATGTGTCAGGTAATAACAGGAAGCAAAGGTTGTGAAATAATAGCTGGGCTCCCATTAACCACACAGTAGATCCTCCTGAGCTTGAGTGGTAGCACCAGAGAATTACTGCTCGGCATGAATCAGATAGAAGAAAAATAGCACTGAGTTCCTAAAAGGGCAGTGGGTGGGAGACAGAACTACAGGATGAGACGAGGCGGGATAAGACTCCTGTGATCTCTCTCTCTCTCTCTTCCACATCATTCTGGGCCAGAAAGTCAGACAGCCTCACAGATTAGAAATAGAATAAAGATTACTTTGGGGAGTTATTGGAGAAATAGCTAGCTCCCAGAGAACTTCTAAATCCAAAGGAACATGGGTAGAGTTTTAAAATTCAACATAAAAAATAATCCTAAAAATGAATTGCCCTTGTCAAATGAGTTGGAGTCCCCTGCTTAAAGAAAGCAAGGGTCTCAGGGAAAGTGTCTTGCGGCCTCAGGTTGGTGTCCTATTTCCTTTTTAACGTATTTGTTTGTGTGGGAATCTGGCCTCATAGGGGGACTCTGATTAGATTAGGTGCAGCTCAAAGCCTGTGTCCCTTTTATCTGATGATAAAGGAATTGAGAAGGCAGAAAAACAAGAAAGGGAGAAAGCAGGGGGATGGTGATGGAGGCTCTATTGTGCATGGCATACATCTGTGTGGTACTGAGTGGATGCTAATGGAATCTAGCCACCTAAAAACCACGAATACACAACAGAGAAAGTCCAGGTAACTGCAGTTTATAATTTTATTTTTGATTTTTACCTTTCTGTTACATTTTCTCATTTTCTGTCTCCAACACAAACCAAAAGTTCCTTCATTACTCATACTCAGCTAAATTAGGGTTAAGGGGCATGAGCACATGTATTTTCTAAAGCTCCCCAGGTCATGTGGCCATGAGACTTGAAGACCACTGAATCTTCACGTCTAGCATCTGCTAGACTTACTGAGTAAGAACCATCATGACAAGTAGTTAGTCTAGCCAGTCTCCGAGATGGTTTGCTGGAGATGCTCCCCAAATTCTAAGGCATTGAATGCTTTGTCCCCAGTTGGTGGCTGTTTGGAGAGGCTTAGGATGTATGGCCTTACCAGAAAAAGTATGTCACTAGGGACAGTCTTTGAGATTTCAAAAGCCCTGTGCCATTTCCAGTGTCCTCTTTCTGCTTGGTGCTTCCATTTTGAGATGTGAGCCCTTAGGTTTCCAGCCCCAGTCACAATGTCTGCGACCTGCTGACACCATTATAGACTCTAACTGCCTGGAGCCATAGCCACATAATAAACTCTCTAAAAAATTGTCACACTGTTTTATCATAGCAACAGCAAAGCAACTAAGACAGATTCTATAACAGATGACATTTTGGTCAATCTTGGGCTGAATTTACAAAGTCAACCCACAAACAGTATAATATCTGATGGCATCATAGATATCTTAGTGCGTACATTAGACTCATGATTTCCACACAAAGATGACATTTATCTGATGAAACATCTCATGAGATATCCCCATTAGTGAATGACAAATGACTAGATCACAAAATGGATGGGTTATACATAACAGGAATTTATCTCTCGTGGTTCTACAACATGGGAAGTCCAAAGACCAGGGCACAGGTAGAGTCAACATCTGGTTCATAGGTGGTACCCACTAGCTATGTTCTCATACAGTAGAAAGAACAAGACTGCTTTCTCAAACCTCTTTCATGAGGGCACTAATATCATTGATGAGGGTTCCACTCTCATGGTCCAAACCCCTTCCCAAACACTGTAACTCCTAATACTATCACCTTATCTATTAATATTTCATAATATGAATTTAGGAGGATGGAGAAATACAAACGGTCAGGCCATAGCAATTGGGTGGGGAAATTTGTCTTTTGAAATTTTTCAAAATTTTTGATGTACACACAGCCTTATGTTTGTCTGATTGTGATATGATAGTCCCCAAATTGGTGCCCAGATAGGATGAGTTATGAGTGACAGGACTAGAGGAAGGAGAAAGTAGAATGTGGTAAGCAAGGCTTCACTGGATGGTAGAAGGAGGTACCTATTTCCCAGGATGTAAGGGGGATAAGAAGAGGTGGCTGAGGGGACTGCAAAACAAACAAAGATGTCTTCCATCTCAAGGGAAACTTGGGACAAGGGGGTACTCAGAAGGAATATGTATCTTTTGGAAACTGTGGGGTCTTGAGCATTCTTAATAGTTATTTTAAAGGATAAGTGAAGCATCGCTAGGCAAGATGGAATCTGTCTTCAGAAGGTTGAAGGGACACATCAGGGGGCACAATTTACATGGGCTGTTTATAGCTGTCAAGGCTATAAGGAGCCAAGAAAAGACTTTTAGAAAACTATTTTGACAGAAAGAAAAATAGGAAGATGGAAAGTCTATTCACCACCATTAGGAGTAAAATAGCAGAGAAAATTGCCTCCAAGAATCACCTGAATGGCAACTCAGGGTGGGCTGGAGATGGGAGGCTGCTTTTAAAAGCCAGGCTGGAGCAAACACTACAGGAGAGAGGCTGTCCTGGAGCCAGAAGCCCTGAACAAGCACAAAGTCTGTCCAGGGCACCAGCTGGAAGAGCCTAGGCTTGAGTACCGAAGGGAGGTCAAAGGACAGAGTCCTGCCTGCTCAACTGGGACTTGGGACTGTTTGTGCTTTGGCTTACATCCCCTAGACAGACAGGACAATCTGGGTCTGCTGGATGTCTCGTCATTGACTACATGATGTACAGACACTGAAACAGCTTCCAGAGGCAGAAAAGATGGAAGCTGTTTTAGCAACACACACATACACACACACACACACACACACACACACACACACACACACACACACACACACACACACACACCTATATTAATAATGGCCCCAAAACAAAAAAGGAGCAGCAGATATGCCAAGGGGAAGGCCATAAAGTGCTTCCTTTAAGTACAAAGGTAAAAGTTTCTCATAGTTATATACATAGAGGAAACTCAGTGTCAGCTTGGTGCTGTACGTCATTTCAGACTTCCACCACAGGGCTTAGAATACATCCCCTGCACATAAGGATGCACTGCTGAGCACTGTACAGATGTTTTATTTTAGGTTCTCCCTAAGCATGCCTTTCAGAAGACAGCAGCTGGAGGCCTGGGGCAGCTACAGTCAGAGATCTAAAAGGCTTACTTACTCTCAAGGCTGCCAAGAGGTTCTGGACATTGATGTAACCAGTAACCTCTCTGACATGGAGATGATACAACCTTTTCATGTTATGAAAATGTTGTAAAAGATATCCTTGTACTTAAAATTATTTTATTTTAACATTTTAAGACATCTTTAAAGATTTTAAATCTTGGAAGGGTAAAGGATAAGTCAAAGGTTTCATGGTTATGCACTAAAGACTCCCGCAGAGGGGCCGGGGATATAGCTCAGTCCCCAGAGTGCTTGCTTGGAAGGCCTAAGGTCCTGGGCTCTGTCCCCAGAGTTACAGAAAGAAAACAGTGCCCTTAACCTAGTGTGGTGATGCAGCAACAGGAAGCAGAGGCAGAAGGATCAGGGGTTCGAGGTCATTCTGAACTACCTAGTAAATTAAAGTCTGCCTAGACTACAGGAGACCTGAGCCCAAAAACAAACCAAAAAACTGTGAGGACCAGTGAGATGGCTTGCTGCCAAGTCTGAAGACCTGAGTATAATCTTCAGAACATACCTGGTGGAAGAACTGAAGTCCACAAGTGGTCTCCTGACCTCTACATGCTGTAGCCTGTGTACCCATGCCATGGCATACACGTGACTATGCACATGCAGACATACTCACAATTAATTGATATAAGAAGTTATCCTATATAGAGGTTGAGCTAATAATTTATACTTCTGATCACAGTATGGGAAATGCCTATTTCCTTATATCTAACTAATAATGACTATAGTTATTTAAAAGTCATTGCCAGTTTGAAAAGTGAAAAATGTGAGCTCATTTTTACATCAAATCCTGTGATAGATGTAAATAGACAATCATTTTTTGTCTATTTATATCTTTTTATCATAAATTAAACACTCATAGTGTCTTATGCCAAGTTTTTGGGTAGAGGTGTTAAAATTTTATTAATGGGTATGTTTGTTTCATAGCTTACAAAAACCATTATATGTAATACTCTTAAAACATAAACTCTTATGCCAGGTGGTGGTGCATGCCTGTAATCCCAGCACTCAGGAGGCAGAGGCCAGCCTGGTCTACAAAAGCAAGTTCCAGGGCAGCCAGAGCTGTTACAAAAAAAATCCTTGTCTCAAAAAAAAAAAAAACAATAAATGAATACTTTTTATATACTGCACATGTTATTTGATCCACCTCAAATGTTGCAATATTTTTCCTAGCTTGTCATTTACCATCTAACTTTGCTTACGGTGACTCATCTTATGTTTGGGGACCTGGGAGGTTTCTGGTTTTCACCTACCCAAGTCTATCCACTTCTCTTTCTGTTCCAGATTTTTCCTTCTGATGTTACACTTAGAAAGACCCTCTTCTGCCATGAGATTATGGAAGTATTGAACAGCATTTTCTTCTACAGAATTGCTGGGGTTCTTAATGGAACTGGACTTTATCTAAGGGTAGAATGTAATAAATACCTGCCTGGTCACATCATTATCAAGGATACTATGTACCCTTGTTTAAAAGCCATTTTTCATGCAACAATAATGGAGTAATAACTATATCTCAGGATAGTTGTCATTCCTAGGTAAATGGGAACTACACACCAGGAGACCCACAAGGTGTTTCACGGGTGTTAACTAATTTCATCCCACCTGTGGGTTCCTATCACCACATTCATTTCACAGAGTAGGAAAATGACACAAAGACATTCAAAGACTTACTCAAGATTGCTATTAGGAAGCCGAAAGCCAGGAATGAAATTATTATATTTTGGATATGAAACGTCCCCACACAGAACCACTGATTTGAAAAGTTCTGAAAATGTTAGGGGGAAGGGTCTTGCTGGAGAAGACAAGTAACTGGATGCATGTGTCTAAACGCTGCTTCCCATTCTGCAGTCCCTTCTGTGGTCTCTGCTTCCTGTCCACCATGAAGCAAACCGTCTCCTCTTCCCCCATGCATCTCCGTTATCATGATTATCTGCCCCGCAGGCACCCCGAGTCAACAGAACCAATGACAATGGACTGAAATCTCAGAAAGAGTTTGCTAAAATAAATCCTCCCTTTCTTTAAACTGTCCATGTTAGGAATTCTGCCAAGCAATGACAAAGCTAATTATATAGTAATCCAGCTCAGCAAGCTCCAGAGGCCAACTTATTTAAGAACAAGTTTCTTGAATTTGTTATAGATTCCTAAAGTATATTTACACACACACACGCACACACACACACACACACACACACACACACACGTATACAGTATTCTGCTTATTTGTCTTTTCTTCATGATGATGCTATCAAAATGATACTTTTTCCTATTTGGATGGATGCTTCCACACCTGCACTTAGGAGTCCCTATTTTCCATATCACTCTATGTATCCATATAACAGTGAATATAATCAACAGATGCAGTCCTGTAGCGTGGAATTCTTTAGACACTTGGTCCTGGAGCTTTAGATACTGTTGACATAGCAGATTCAATTTCCTCCCTGAAGGGCTTTGGGGTTCATTCTATTGGTTCCTTTCCCCAGATCTGAGCTGTGCTATGTGGTTCCTTTCCCCAGATCTGAGCTGTGCTATGTGGTTCCTTTCCCCAGATCTGAGTTGTGCTATGCCTGGACAAAGAGCAGCTGTTGTGTCCTCTTGCCCTGATATTATTGTTTCACTGGTGACTGGGAAAATAAACACCTCAGCTCAGAGCAGAGTTGGGTTGACCCCATTATCATTTTGAAAGACTAAATATTTATTTAAATGTTGCCTCTGCTGTCTACATTCTGGATTCTTTCCTGATTTTGAACAACCCCTTTCAACCTCATCTCATACCTCTTGCATCTCCCTTGTTGCATGCCAGCCCTTCCAATTTCCAATGTCCCTTTCCTCTCTCATTGTCCCTCCAAAATCATAACCTGCCCTTCATGAAAACCTTGCCCCACCCATTTCTTTCGGGTCTCTGATCACACACCCATGGAACTCATATCCTTATACAACTAACTTGCTGAAGTTGAAAGGGCAATAAACACTAAATTCATTTCTGGCCAAATGCAGCCATGGTCCATATGCTCTTTAAAACATCCTATCATGTTACCAAAGCAGGATGTGATTCATTCCCAAGGAGGCATCCTCCCAGTTACACACATCAGCGAAGGAAAGCTTGGGTTAGATACAACAAAACTGCAAGCAGCCCTACAAAAGACACATCTCCCCCACCGAACACACTCTCCTAAGACATAGCCTTCCACCGCTGCCTTGTTTAAATCTATCCTTTATTTCTTGAATTCACTTCAGATTTTTCTACTTACTGCTTGGGGTGGTCTGGGTAGGAAGAGATATTTGGAATGTAAAAATTCTGACAAGTTTGATCACTTCACAGTCTGATGACAAAAGGAAACCTATGACTAAAAGGAGAAATTTGGCAGAATTCAGAGAAGGGTGTGTGTATGGGAGTATGTATTCTGCCCAAAACAAACAGAGAGTAACACATAGTCACAGAGTACTTGAACACAGCGGGCTTTCATTAATTCTTTAATCCAGACAGGATGTACTTTGTGATTGCAAAGGAAGTCTTGGGTACCATGTAAGGTTAATGGATAAAGACCCCACATTTCAGGAAGATGACTTGAAAAGCAGAGGTTTAATGAACTTCACTGAGAGTCAAGGGGGCTTTCCTCAGCTTCATGCTATGATTCAGCAAAGAAATTCAATAAAGAGAGAAACTCAAGAGTTCAAATGGAGCCTTATGTAATTTTCATTTACATAATTACTTTTTGAAAGCCATGTTCTGGCTTGCAAGACTTCAAGGCTATGTGCCTGTATACTGATGGGTTTTTTTCTATTTGTTATTATTTTAGATAAACCCAGATTGAGTGAATGGTCTAGTTTCCTGGACCTCACTTATCCACTGCCAGCAAAATATGTGTTCTAAGGAACATACATCCAACACACCAATATCAACAGCAAAGCATTTTAATCAAACTCTTTGATTGGATTTAACTGTTTTCCCCCTCTTGAAAGCCTTCATCCAGCCAAGCTCAAACCCACTTGTAGGTTCATTTGTGCCCTGCTACATTATTTAGAAAACAATGGATTGTTGACCACCAGTTTTGTAGTTTGGGGAAGAATTGATGTCCTTGATAGCACAAATAAACAGAAAAACAAACCATTTTCAAGTGGGGTATTCAATATTGTGTTTTAATGGAGTTGATGCCTAGGTTTTCAAAGGGTCTTTTCTGATTTTTTTTTAAATTGATGACTATCTGGAGAAGCAATGTCAGCTACGATAGCCTCTCAAGTGGTTCAATCTCCTGCTTTCAAGTGACTTTTGTTGGCCAAGGGTCTTTCAAAGGAAAGTCAATTATATTTAAACCTTTTCTAGCTGTAAGAGCTTTGATGTAACACTCACTTTTTTTCATTAGGCTGTGAACTTCAAGCATTGTTTAACATCGGTAAAGTCAAGAACTATACCTCTTTTTTTTCTTTCCTTTTTCTCTACACATATTGTATGGTCTTATGTTTTCCCCAGTTCTCTTAAGATTGTCTCCTACAAAGCAATTATTAAAAACCTTGACTCTGGGTTTTTCTTATACACTCAGCCTAAAATTACTTCTATGAAGTAGCTATCTTCACCCAGAAACACTTATAGCTGGATTCTCACAATGGGGATACACTGGCCAATGTCACTTCCTGCAAAATATTTTGTTAGAACTTTATATTTTCAAATTCAGAGGCATTAAATCTCCAGAACATTGCAGTCAGATACTCTAGTATGAACCTCAGTCAGTAGCATGCCCTTTGTTAATTTCTTTTTTTCGTTAGAGATTAATTTTATTGAGAGATACAGGAAGGGGAATTTATGGAATTACCAAGGGATCTCCAGGAAGCCACAATGTCATGTATCCTTACTTGCTTCTCTCAGCCCCACTTCCTGCACTTAAGAAGTCCTACCGGAGGGTTCCGGCTCGTCAGGAAGCAAAGGGTTAAATGACAGCTGCCTCATCCTCACTGACTCTATTTTCATAGTCAATTACTGGAGTCAGTGGTATGGTCCCAGGTAGAGAATTAGCATCAGGCCTACCACTACAGTCTCTCTATGCTAAGCAGTGCTAGAAGCACCTGTGTGAGGCTCTGCCAGGAAGAGTTGGGGATTATCTGTCAAGTGGTTTCTAAATGGTTCCTACAGTGACTTGATTTAATGATGAACTTTTGGCTTTGGTTTTAGTTGCATTGATTATGATCATTGTTATCCATCATCCACCAAGTAAGTGCTTGAGTACAAAAGGAAATCCTGATGGAGGAATACTGTGCTAACACTCAACAAAGTACAAATATTTGTGAAGATAACTGACGTGACATTGTCTGATGCTTTTGATAGTTGAAACAGTTTCTCTCCTCCTCTGCTACCACAGGGGGGAAAAAAAAGATTTACTCATTGCTTTGAAATACCCACTAAGAATACTGTATTTCCTCCTTTATTTACAAGTAGAACAGACAAAAGATGTGAAAAGTCGAATCCTTGATTATGGAAATCTTTATCTGATCCAAGAAAACAATTTTGTATTTTCTTTTACAGAACCAAGTATATATGCTGTTGCTATTCTTCAGTTAGTATTTATTTTTGAATTTTTTGTCACCATGTATTGGCAGAAGGGCACTCAAGAGTTTGGGAGTTTGGTAGACAATTACTGTTATTTTCCTTTCTCGTGACCTGATTTACATATGTTAATAATTGTTTTCCTAAATTATTACTTCCTGGAATTTGGGGTGTCACATTATAGGGTAAGAGTGCTTAGTTTATTTTGAAACATATTTTTATGGTTAAATAATATATTCTAATTATTTAAATCTCCCATGCCTTTTGTAGAGTGAGTTAATGACACATGAGGTTTGTTTTGACTGATACATTGTCTTTTAAACTAGTCAACAAAATCTCAGTTGTTTAGTGGTTTCAATTCAACAGGAAAAGTCCACCTGTTTCCACCTCATTAAGACAACCATAAGACATATGTGAAATATCCTAGTACATGACCTCAATTGTTAATGCCTAGCTTTATTACATCTCTTATTTTGTTCTGTCGGCCATCTCCCGGCCCACCTATTGCTTTTGGACTGTTAATAAGGACAGTTTCCATGTTAGACTTAGTACCTTGAGGTTCACGATTACATTACTCAAGATGACTCACAAGAAGGAAAGCTACTCCAGAAATAGCCGTCCCTGTTGCCCTGGGCAAGTTACTTAGCTTTGTGAAATCCAGAAAAACAAGACTGAAGCTCTACAAAGATGTAAGTCATGAAATCCTCTCACTAGAGATGGGGGTCCTCAGGGTGCTGTGGAGTAGGGGTGGGGATGGGAGGGGTGGCAATGGGAGGTGTGACATACTTTCCTTGAATGTGATTTTCACTGGAGTTAAGGGATAAATTACCACTTTATAAGCTGAAAGACAGATTGCTGAGAAAAGAAACAATTCTTCTGTTCCCTGATAGGCTAGCCCACTGCATCAGAAGGAAATTGTATCATTACTTCCTGTCTTAAATAAACATTATGTAGGCAAACAGTTCCCTTAGACATTGTAATTTATGATATTCTTGGGCTCACAAAACAAGTTTTCACTGTGGTGACTTGAAGTCCTTCAACGGAGAGTAGTTTTATATAAGAGCTTTGTTTGAGTCACCCCCACTCTTTCTGAAGTTGCCATGGTGAAGTGTCTTAACTGTGCTTGGTGGACAGCCTGGCCAGGCTGCTGTACCTGCCTGATGCTGGCCTCTAGTCCTATAGTTTCTCCTGGAAATTTAGAAGAAATATGTGGGTGTCCTTTCTACCACAGCCAATGATTACTGTAGAAGAGAAAGTCTTTTGAAAGGAAGATGCTCTGGGCAGTGATTGGCTGTTAAGTGGTACACGGTTATCCCCAAGAAAGGCTGTAGCTGCAGAACCTTACCTCTCTCACCATAGAAACTGGAGATTTCCTTTCCCCTATGCAGCCAGGTTGAACTGATGTTTTTCTTTCTATTCTTCTTGTCTCTTTAGAGCACAGGTTCTCAGCCTTCCTAATGCTGCAACCCTTTAATACAGGTCCTCATGTTGTGATGGCCCCAACCATAAAATTATTTCATTGCTTCTTCATAGCTGTAATTTTTCTACTGTTATGAATCATAATGTAAATATCTGATATGCAGGATGTCTGAGACCCCAAAGGAGTCATGACCCACAGGTTGAGAACCTGCTTTAGACTCTAAAGCACTGCTTTTCGAGCTGATGTGTACAAATCATCTAGGATTTTTGGTGAGGTGCTCTCTTGTGTAGGCTGCAATGAGTCTAAAATCTGTGTCTATCCCAAGATTGCAAAGGCTGTTGATGTTTCTGGCCAATGACTACCCTTTGCATAAAACTACTCCTTTAGTCCCAGCACTCAGGAGGCAGAGGCAGATGGATCTCTGCGAAATGTGAGATTAAGGCGGGCCTGGTCTACAGAGTGAGTTCCAAGACAGCCTCCAAAGCTACACAGAGAAACCCTGCCCCAAAAAACCTAAACAAAATATTCATTTTATTTTTAAATTTAATTAAAATATAGTTACATAATTTTCTGCCTCCTCCTCTTTCTCCTACCTTGCTCATATCTGTCTCCTCTCAAATTCATGATCTCCTCTACTTTAAATATTGTTTTTATATGGACATATAAGCAAATAAACAGAAATAACCTGTATTTTGAGGGCAGTTACGAGGCAAGAAGCAAAGATACTATTTTATTTTGTTTCCCTTCTATATAGGCCCACAATATACAAAGCATTTTTCTTGGTGATTTATATTTTACTTTGTTTAATTATTTTGTTTTTTTCGAGACAGGGTTTCTCTGTGTAGCTTTGGAGCCTATCCTGGCACTCACTCTGTAGACCAGGCTGGCCTGGAACTCACAGAGATCCGCCTGCCTCTGCTGGGATTAAAGGCGTGCACCACCAACGCCCGGCTTACTTTGTTTAATTTTATATCAACCCTTTTTTTTTTTACTATATTAATATTGCTATGATTGTCTCTATTTTAAAGTTTAAGAAACCTGGAAGAGGATTCTTGTTTGAGATACACAGCAACAATAGCAACGATAAAGTTGGTGACTTGGCTCCATGGGTAAAGATACTTGCTGTCAAACCTGATGACCTGAGTTCAGTCAGCAGAACCCACAAGATGGAAGGAGAGAACTGATTCTTATAAGTTGCCCTTTGACCTTCATAAACACTATATGTACACACATGCACACACACACACACACACACACACACACACACACACACACACACACACACACACGTAAGTAAATTCACACATATATAAATGAATGGTAAAAAATTTTAAATATTAATGTTAGTAAATAGTGGGTCAGATGTTGAATTCAGGAGGTCAAGCTTGGGCACCCGAGTTTCCAAACAGTGTTCTGGGTATGACTGTCTCACTGGGACAGCCATATTTGTATTAAGTCCTTGGAAAGGAGTTTCACATGTAGGACCAGAGGCTGGAGAACAGCCCACCCTGTGGGCAGACATACTGACAGTCCTACTCCTGGGTGTGAACAGAGAAAGTGAGATCCTAACCCTCAATACAGCATTTGGATGTCAAGGCTTTGAGGAATAATAAGACTGTGAAGGTGGAGTCCTCATCAATAATATTAGTGCCCTCAGAAGAGGTCAAAGGTTAGCCCTCCTCTCTATTACATGCCATCTGTGGATACAAGAGATCCACGGGCTACAACCTGTATCAGGTCTCTCATCAGAACCCAGCCGTGCTGGCAGCTACATCACATTTTACACAGACAAACAGAAAGTCCACAAGGTTTGCAACCCAAAGTGGCCATGCTAATCAGCTTTCCATCGCTGTGGCAAAACACCTGAGGAAATAAATTTAATGAATAAAGACATTTTCAGATGTTGAAGTCAGTGGTCAGTTGTCTCCTTTTTTATTTTTCCAATCACAAAAATGCCAAGTTGTTTTAGTGTGTGTGTGTGTGTGTGTGTGTGTGTGTGTGTGTGTGTGTGTGTGTGTGTGAGTGTGTGTGTGTACATGTGTAGCTACAGGTTTGCACGTGAACCATATACATTCCTGGTGCCTACAAAGCCTAGAAAAGGACACTGGATCCCTGGAACTGACTTTACACGCAATTCTGAGGCATCACATGGGGCAACAAGAGATCTTAAGTGATAAGCCATCTTTCCAGCCTCCTCCTTTTCTTCTGAGCCAGTGTCAAGGTAGGACATCGTGATGGACATCTACTGTGTGTTCTACATACAGTAGACCATAACTGCTTGTTAGTTGTTGTCCAGGAAGCAGAGAGAAAGATGTCACTCCTACAACAAGGGCTCTGCCCCTAAATCTGTCTGTGTGGAGACATGAGTTTCCAAATTCCCAGGAAGATTCCAAGATCATGATCTAGCAGGAGGCTTTCCAAACAAAGATAGAAGAATTCCCCTCCCTGATAAACCAAATGGACCTTCTGAATAAGAAAACACAACAGTTCCAGACAGGTTAGAAAACAATGCAATGCCTACCTGAGGGTATAAATGAATACAATAGTCTGGCTAGCCATTGTCTGCTGTCATGCCTTCAGAGTGCTTTCCACCACAGCCACTCCTTTGCTCTTGGCTACTGTCATCCCTGGAAGTTACCCCGACTTTGCTCTATAATAAACTCTGTCTTCTATACTATACTCAGTGTGCCCTATCTCAGCTCTTTCACCGGGATTATAGAAACAGTGGAGCTGAGAGAAGGCTAGCTAGCGAAAGATCCTGGTCCAAACTCTCCATTTCGGAACACTGCTGCATGGGGGCCAAGTCCTCAACACATGAGCCTCTGGATGGCATTTAAAGTGCAAGCCACAGAGTGACCCAGTCAATAATAAAGGTGAAAGCCGGCCCACTAGTGTCACTCAGCACCAGGTTGCTAAGCCCCGCACTGACTGAGACATTGATTACAGAAATGAATGCGAAGCTGGGGGCTGTTTTCTCTCTCCCCTTGGTCCCAATCATTTTCCCTATCTGCTTCCATTCCTTGTTGCTCTGAAGTGATGTTTTAATGAACCCTTTGTGACTGGAATGTAATGTGTACTTCCTGATCTAGCGAATGAATGAATGATTGAAAACTCACAAAAAGTCATCGGGACCAGAAGGAAAAAAAAAAAAAAAACAAAGGTTTTGAAGTTACTTGCTCTGAGCGAGCACACCATACATTCCTAAAAACAAAGCTAGCGATGAGATAGTAAATAGTATGAGATGCCGCTAAGGGGAATGTTTCCTGACAGAGCTACATCCCCATGGAGTGTGGCTCATTATTTCCCAGGCTTCTCACTTTTCACAATCACATTAAATCTCCATGCGCTTGTCACTGAATCCCATGAAGATCAAGTACATGGGAAATGCCCAGCGTCTGTCAAGGTGCCAGTTATTGCAACCATTCATTTTCTTCCTCCGTTTTTCCCTTCTTTTACATCTGCTCTGCCCTCCCATGCAGAAAGAAAGGTGGAAACAATTTTTTGTGTGTGTGAGATGCTGAACTTTGAGGTGACTGTTGGCGGCGTCACCCCTCATCCATCTTTAAAGTCTTCCTTCCGATCAGAACCAGAGTTGATGAAAAATTTGAATCTGTTTTTAGTGCAATCAAGACAACTTGGCAACAAAGGGCCAGGTTTAGCGCAGAATGGGAAATTAGGCTATTTGTTCACATGAGAGAAAGAATAGTTCACAGAAAGCCGTCTCCGCTCAAACATCCTTCTGTGTTTAACCCCGAGGGAAGCAATGGCAATCTCATTTATAGCTGATCTTGCCCACTTGGCTGGGGCTGCCGAATTGTTTGTAGTGTGCATGATCCAAGCTTTGACCTTGAGTCAAGGCAGGAAGGCTATCTCTTCCAGAGAGGAAGGAACGCAGGAAGAAATGTAAATGCGTTCATGTGTTGCACCTGCCAGTGGTTCTCAACCTTTCTAAAAAACTGAGACCCTTTAATACAGTTCCTTATGCTGTGCTGACCCCCAACCATAAAATTAATTTCATTGCTACTTCATAAATGTAATTTTGCTGCTGTTATGAATCATAATGTAAATATCTGATATGTGACCCCCGTGGAAAGGTCATTTGACCCCCAAAGGGACTGCAACCCACAAGTTGAGAACCACTTATTGACAAAACTGTAATTTACCTATAAGAGGGCGGGACCCAGAAGGACCCAACTTTTCAGATAATTTCCTTCATATCAAGAGAGCTGAGCGCTCCCAAAGGACCTATGCTTCCAGATATGTTCCTCAGTAATCTAACACACCGTAGTCTAATATGCTGATGCACTGGCTGAGAAATGGCTGAAAACCCTACTTCAGTCTCTCACTTGAGCACAGCCTGGATGCTCTCCTAGGTAAGGTGATTGACTGTGATGAGAATTTTCTGTTCGTCGGCCCTTCCATCCTTCTACTGTACTTCCTCTGAGCTCCTAAATACAGCATTGTCTGTCATCAGAGCGCAGGCCAATGAGATTGAAGTCCTTATCTGTCATGTTCATCCTCAGGTCCCAGCACATTTCACAATGCATAGCAGTGAGCAGATTCTAAGGGGACGTTGTAGAATTCGTGAATATAAAACAAACACATGTGATAATGCATCCAGCATCTACTCATTCTCTGTGACCCATGTTAAGGGTACTGCTGGCCCAGTTTGCTCCTGTGCATGCCCGAATCTGACTCATGAATCAAGGCAGATTCATTCAGACCTGGCATACACTTGTAAGCACACCTGGGGTAGTGCTTACAACACTAAGCCAGAATTTTTACTATGACCATAGTGTGTTGGGGAGGGGTCTCTACCAGGGAGCTGGATGCTGAGAAGGACTTCTATGCCCCTGTGTGGAGAGGCATAGCTTCTTTGTTAGAGTCTGTCAAAGGCTGTAGACACCCTGAGATTTCTTGGCCATCATCATTTAACATCCTCACCGCAGTGTTCCATCAGGAATACCTTGCTTATTCTTTTACACATCGACATTGAATGCCTTCAAGGACCCAGGAACCAACTCACACTATCTATCTTTTAGAATTTGATAAAGGCACTAATCACTCAGATACTTCATTTGGAAAAGCCTTCTATGAACCAACAAATTTCAAAAGGATACACAAATTCCCTCTAGGAATATCCCCAGTACACATTAACTTTATAATGGGAAATATAAAAAATTATTTTTTTCAACTCAGAGCTTGCCACCTTCAGTCTGTTATTCAGATATAACACCTTATACCACCTTGATAAACATTGGTTCAGACCAGAGAAAACATGTGAAGGGCATGGTAAGATGTAAATCCAAGGCCTCTTGATTTTCACTCAATTGGCCACTTTCTTCTAGTCTGTTGGTAGAACTACAGTACTTTATATACAAATTCATCATTTCATATAGTATATCTTCTGTTACTATTTGAGCAACATACTTGGGTTTATCTGAACAGCTATGTGGGATATTGTTCTCATTTTCTTTCGGTTGCTGTAATAAAAACCCTGAAAAAGAAAAGGCAGCTTAGAGGATAAGAGAATGATTTTCAGCTTACAATTCCAGTTTACAGTCCGTCATTGTTGGAAAATATAGGCAGGAAGTTCAAACTTCTAGCCACATCATCTTCAGAGTCAAGAGCAAAGAGAAATAAATCCATACATGCTCACTTGGCTGTGCTTATATTTATTTTTACGCTCTTTCACAGCTCAGAGCACATTGCCTAGGGAATGGTACTGCCAACAGTGGTCTAGGTCTTCCCACATCAGCTAACTTTATTAAGACAATGGATTGTTTGTTTGTTTGTTTTATTTTGGTGGTGGATAAGGACATAAATTAAACGTGATGTTTCACAGCTTTAGTTTTGAATGGCAATTCTAACTCTGTATAAGTTCATTAAGTTGTATAGTCTTTGGGTCTGGTTAATTTTGGTTGCATCATTTTATTTAATTTCCAAGTTTACTTTTATAAATAAGTAACAAGAAAAGGAAATCCACTATAGACACACCCACAGGCAAGCCCAGTGTACACAACCCTTCCATGAGGCTCTCTTCTCAGGTGATTTTAGGCTGTGTCAAGTTGACAATTGGAGCTAACCATCATGTAGGTGAAACAGCCTAAAGAAAAACTGTATGAGGCTGTTTAGTAGGAGAGAGATAATAACGCAAAGATTCTAAAGAGACTCTGTCCAGGCAGAATACCTCACCAATGACCTGGAATAAATAGTAGTGACAAGCTAAGCACTGAAAGCAGCTCCCCAGGTTCTAGGCTTTGGAAGTCACCATTACCAACATCCTTTACAGTTGTAAGTCACTCCACAGTTTGCAAAGCATGTGCACATATGCCATAAAATTTTATTTTCATAGCCAACACAACAGGCAGGTGAGGCTCCTTTTCTTATAAATAAATAAAAAGACTAGGAAAGTTCAGAGATTCCCCCCAATGTCCACATAGCTTTTATATTGTGTATTGAAGTCGGAGCTTGTTATCATTATTTTATATCTCATTTCCCCTACTCCAGGCAAGGTTGTTATGATTGATGAAGAGAAAAACTCAAATGGACAGGGAGTAAAATTCGAGAGTAACTTGATTGAGGTCACTCATTTCACAATCACCTTGAATTGGTCCCACACTGATAGTCAGTGCTGGGAATCCCTGTGCAAAGAGCTGCATTCTCCTCAGATCCAGTGTGTGGATTCCTTAGCTCTGCTTCTGCTAGGCACAGTGTCTCTCCTCCAGCAGAGCCTAGTAAGGCATTTGGGAATGTAGAGAACCCAGTGTGTTTGGGGCTAAGATTCATGATGGCTGGGGTTTCATCCCACAGAATTGGCACTACAACTGTGGAGTGCCTGGAGAGAGAGACCAGAATACAGACACAGCCGTGTTTCTGAGCAGTGATCTCTGTATGTAGAGGTGAGACCTGAGGCCATCCTGAGCATTGAGGAAAGAGGCAGTTTGGCAACGTGAAACTGAAAAGTCAGTATAGACCAGGGGAAGATCTGCTTCAGAAGCAGGAGAGGCAAGTCTGGAGAATTCA
Organism: Cricetulus griseus; assembly: GCF_003668045.3. Lineage (NCBI taxonomy): Eukaryota > Metazoa > Chordata > Mammalia > Rodentia > Cricetidae > Cricetulus > Cricetulus griseus. Next base: position 432,632,230 of record NC_048595.1, on the reverse strand, counting down.
GAAGGAACTTCAAGGGGGCCCTAATTAATCATGATCACTGACTCATAAATTAGTCCTGAAGTAAATGGAATGCATTTCCTTTCTCTCTTGTGTCTCTTTCTTGGAATTTCTTTTGTGTGTGTGCAATTTCCCTAAACACAAGGCATTGTGGTAAACATGAAAAAGTGTCTGGTGCCACTGCCTATTACATGAAATGCAGCAGGAACCAAAACCTCACTCTGACAAGAGAAAGAACAGCTGCCTTTCTGGGTTCCTGTCCCCAGACACCCAGGATTCTTTTGCTTTTGTTTCATACCCAGAAAATGAAAGATGAGCATTTAACACCCTGGCTGCTTGAGTAAAATTAATCTTTCCCTTTATTAGTCCTCCCCAGATGTCCACCTTCACCTCTGCACATGGCCGAAGGCAACAGTTCTGTCTTCCCTGAGACTTCCACTTGTCTTGGCAACTCCTTAACAGAACTGGTACGTTAATTCCGTGACTATTAAAATTTGGATTTCAGGGGCTTTGTTGGCAAGTACATCATGAGTCTACCTTAGGCTGCCTCGCAGTCCTCCAAGGGTCCTCCATAGGAGTCAAATGAACAGGATGTCTCTGAGCACTTGTTTCCAAAGGGCCAGCCTAGCTCCATCAACCCTGCATGACCAAATGATAGTTGCCGGGCTCTGCAAGCTTCTCAGGCCCTCTCTACCTCCCACACTTGCCTGCTGACAAGGGGTGGGCCCTGTTCTGTGAATTGACTACCTGTGGAAATGTGACCAATTAGTGTGAAATGAGGGATTAGCGAGCATTAGGTACTGTATTTGAACCAATAAATGTGAATCCTCTGCACATTTAAAAAAAAAAATTGAATCCTGAATGTTCCCCCAAAAGAGCCATGTAGTAAGGGTTTGGTCTCCAGGATGTTAGCATCAGGAGGCACTGGATCTTTAGGCGCTTGGCTGTTGGAAGGTCTTTGGGATTATTGTGAGATCCCAGGAGCCTCCTCTTTTTTCTTTTGCTTCTTGGACATGGGATGGGCAGTTTCTATAATGTACACTCCTCCATATGAGCTTCTTTGCCATGGGTATAAATCAAGAAGAACAACTGAGGGGCTGGCAAGATGACTTCCAGTGGGTAAACGTGCTTGCCTTGCAAGCCTGGTGACCTGAGTTCAAGCTCCAGACCCCATGGTAGTGGAGAGACTGTTTTCTCTAACACCTTTATGTACACATGGCATCCATGTGGCTGAATTCATGTACATATGTCAAAAATACACATACTACTACTCATAATAATAATAATAATAATAATAATAATAATAATAAATTTTTAAAGACCAACTAAGGGGGCCAGAGAGATGGCTGAGCAGCAGATTGCTGCTCCTGTAGGATACCTCCACTCGGTTCCCCACACCCATATCTGAAACTCTAGATTCATGGAATCTGTCACTTCTTCTGGCCTCCACAAGCCAGGAATGCACTTGCCACAGATACATACTGTTGTGCCCAGACTCTGAACCTGCCCCCCTTCAAACCACCAAGAGACAAGATCTGATGCAAAAGCAAAGAGTCTTTTTAATTTATGAGTTAACATGAGTTAACTTGGGTCCTCCGTCCATCCATCCAACCCAGCGGGTGGAGTAGGAGGGACCCTGAGCAGCAGTAGGGCAGGGCATATATTGGGGTTGAGCAAGGGGAGTGTCTGGGGGTCTGCTAGTTGCACTTCAACAGTCTCAGGATTGGTGCACCTCAGGGCTTGGGCAACCTGTCCCAAGTTGATTGGTCAGCTGCAGCTGCAGCTGCAGAAAGGTTTCTATGCCTAGAGGCCACCCCAGGGCAGTTGTTACGCCCTGCATTCCACTATTATCAGTAAGGCATACCCAGAGCCCACCTGGTTGGTTCCTTACCACATGGAGGTTGCTTCCTAGTTTGCAAGGTTGGGGGCAAAGCACATGTTGCTGAGTCAGGGACCTTCGTCTTGCTGGGTCTTTTCTGCAACCTGTCATGGCTTCCAAAGCAGGGAGCTGGGTGAGGGCTTGTGCCCTTCACTATATGTAAACAAGCATTTGTACTCATAAGTAAAAATAAATACATCTATTTTTAACAAAAAGATCAACTATTACTTACAAGAATACGTGTGTCAAAATAACCATGTTCTTTTTATAAGGTGGTTTTTGTCACACATAAGTAGTAACAGAAAGCCAACTAATACACTGCTTTCCTCCATTATTCTGTGATGCAAGGGGAGACCTATCCATCTGCCTGAGCATGTCTGTTCAAGCTTTCACCCTATGGAAGATCGAAATTCCTTAGCAGAGCATGTACAGCCTTCTGTAATTTTCATGTCTAGTTTGCTCACCCCTGTACATCAAACTCACTGAGCTCTTGGCCTCAATCCAAGAGGTCAGCTTTGTTCTCTCCTCTTCTGAGATGCAACTTACGATGACACTGCACTCTGAAAGACTGCCACCACAGGCTCTCATGCCTGTAGATGGTTATTTGTTCATTGCATGACCACCTTCTCTCAAACAGGACTAAGAGCAAATGTGAATTGTCAGCGGTTTCCTTTCTTCTCTTTTTCCCATGGCCCAATTTTTGTGATAGATAAATAGCAAGATTCATGGTGCCATCCCATTAAGTGTCATAAGCATCTTCTGACTTATCCCATTGCTTATCTCAGCCAGTTACGTATTATTCTAACAGGACACCAAAGGCTAGATAATTTGTAGACAAAACATGTGTTACTTACTGTTCTAAACTGGGAGGTCCAAGATCAAGGAGTCCACATTTGTCAAGAGACTTCAGGCCTTGACATCCCATGGCAGAGAGCAGAAGGGTATAAGAACTTTAAAGCAAGCAGGAAGTAGAACTCACAGCCTCAAGCCCTTTATAACTGGCATAGATCCATGCTTGAGGGTAGAAGTCTCATAGCCTTAGCATCTTGCAGAGGTTCTGCTTCTCAGTACCACGTCGGGATTAAGTTTCAGGCAAATGTTCTTTGGTAGTCACATTTAAATTATGCCACTGCTCAACACATATTACACAATTATTTACTGTGTCTGGGAGATATTGAATATTCAAGGGGGAACAAAATGAGCATCCAGCTTACCATGTAGTGGAAAAACTCAACAAAGCATTACCTGTAAACTAAATCATTGACTACGTTAGTCACTTTTGGTGTGTGTGTGTGTGTGTGTGTGTGTGAATTATATGAATGCATAAAACTCTAGAATGAGGACTCCTGAGGAGGTGACAATTGGCCTAATTTGTAAAGTATGAATAGACATTGACTAAGTGAGGAAGAGAAAAAGCATTCCCAGAAAGTCTTTCTTTATTTACCTTTATTTAAGTTCTTATGCATAGAAGTGAAGACCACATTTGTCAGGAAACTGAGTAGTATTTTTTAAATATTTATTTATTTTAAATTATATATATATATATATACATGTATGTATACATACATATATGTATACACACACACATATGCATATATGCACAAGTGTGAAGATGCCCATGAAGGTCAGAAGAGAACTTCAAGTCCCCTGGATCTGGAATTGCAGTAAGATTGTGAAATGAATGCTGGGAAATAGAATAAGGTCCTCTGCAAAACCAGTACAACCAGTACATAACTCTTGACTACTGAGCCATCCCATCTGTCTAGGCCTGTGAGGAGAGATTTTAAACAATGAGCGATATTACTAAAACAGCTTCTGAGAATGGCCTCATTCCTCTCTGTAACCCACTTGAGCACGTCTGAAAGGTCCTACTAAGGAGTAGAATCCCAAGGCCAGCCCTCTTCAATTACCACCCTAGGAGAAGAAAAGTTGCATAGTGGTCCACTTGGAAACACTGCCACCAAAGGATGGGCCAACAAGAAAGTTGGTAAGAAGAACAGCCTCTTAGAAGTGGGGGCCAAAAGTCCGAAGGCAGACTGTCTAGTAAACAAAGGCACCATTGGGAAAGAGGAAAGGAAGTGAAGATGAAAAAGAGACCAGGAATCATGGCAAGGCAGTTCTGGCCATAGAAAAATGAGGAGTCGGATTCTTTAGTTTGGTCAAGAGCCAGGAAGAACAAGTCCACAGCTTACCAGGGGCAGAAGAAACCTGAACCTTGGGATTCTGCATGAGTAAAAGTCTGTTTGTTTTCCCAGCCCAAAGCTGTCAGCTTCCAAGCTTGAGGATTATTTGTCACTGTTAAGGAATTTCCATAGTGTGGATCTCAGTCCTAAGACTCAAGCTGGGAGCACTTTGTCTGAAGAACCTCCTCTAAGGGGAACTTGGGAAATGGTTGTTTATATCTTTGATGATAAAAAAAAATGGTGTTATTGTTACCCTGGTCTCATTAAGTCATTCTCTCTTTCATTTTTCTAACTAACTGTGCAAGCTGGTTCCTAATACATTTTCTTTTCTTCCCACCTTAAACCTCTAAAGTAATGCCGGGAACAGACACATAACTGTACCTCCTTGGAGAGAACATTGCTTTCCAACCTGGGAAAGCATGAAGGGATGGGTCTTCACTAGCCCAGTCAGTAATGTAACTACAGGCAACTCCAGTAGAAGGGGCTGGTGGATTCTCCAAGTATCTGCCCTTTCATGTGGCTCTGGATGCAAGAACTAATCTGAAAATTCTTGTTTGACTTTCTACACAGACCCCAACGCCCATCAGAAACTAGACTCAGAAGGCTAAGCTGGCTATCCAGCAAGCCCCAGGGATCCACTTAGCTTCTTTCCTCAGAGCTGGGCTTACAATCATTTGCCACCATGCCCAAACTTTCTGTATGGATTCTAGGGATTAAACCTCATGCTTGCATGACAAGAGCTTTACAAATGGAGTTACCTGCCTAGCTCCACCCTGAGCAAAGTTTAGTAAGATGAGTCTGTCCCTCAGTCCTCATTTGTTCCAATTTTGGGTTGGCCACATGTGACTTAGCTTAAAAGATTGTTTAGGTAATCACAAAGCCTGCTATCAATGTTAATTGTTATTTATCTTGATTTCTTCCCAACTCCTTTTCATTTGACTTCCCAACTCTACCATTGAACAGACAAAGCTAAAAAGTAGGAATTTTCCCCAGCTGGTGCTGAGAAAGTGGCCCTGGGAAACTGCTATCAAAGAAAAGAATACCACAGGAACTCAGACTACATCTCCCTGAATATGTGTCCTTCATCCCAGAATAGGAGAAAGTATCTCTACATTCCTTAGGCCTTGAGAGCACCCCCATAACTCAGCAAAATAAGGGCAGTTTAATACATAGCCCACCAAAAATGCACACTTTATCAAGAACATTAAGCTAATATGACAGGAGGTAAGGGATGTGAGGAACAGAGTCTCCATGAATGTTTAGGCTTCATGTATTTAACATTCACCAAATCTGGTCCAGTTCCGAGGCACTGTTCTAGGTGCATGGAAGGAACAGAATACACAAGTGTCAGGGGTCTGTCTGTGCGCTGACGTTTCTGCAGACAGACAGTCAAGAGCCAGTGAATGGGCAAAGGACTAAGCAATGCACCGTGTTAGATGGGTGGGATAAGTGAAGTCGGGTCAGCAGAGAGGAGAGGAGATGAGCTTAAGCAGCAACAGTGAAACACTGAATGGAAAAATACTCTCAAATGTGAAAAACTTGAAGAGCATTCAGGGGGCAAAGATTGCATCTGTTTTTCTCATTTAATTTCTGAACTGACCTCTCACTTCAAGCCTCACTAGACAATCAACTCAAGCCCTTGTTGATATGTCCCAGATATGATATGAACCCAGATATGTCATCAACCAATGCCTACCAAATTAATAGACACTCATTCATATCTAAGCTATTAGCAAGCAAGCAGCATTTGGGGGTCTTGAGACAAGAGGATTTTGAGTCCTAGGTCCACCAGAGCTATATAGTAAACCCATGGCCTGCCTGGACTACATAAAGCCCTATCTTAAAGCAAGCAAGCAAGCAAACAAGGTCTATTTGAGTTATGGTGGGTGAATGAATGATAAGTAAATGAAAACCCTCCCCTGAGAAATCATGGCTCAATTTATTTCAACATGTTGAATTCCTTCTATCTTCCAAGACAGCAGGGTCTCCCTAATTTAGACTGATCATTTTCCTCTACCACAAGTAAGTACTGGGACAAAAGCCATGCTTCAGGAATGTGGCCAAACAAAACCTCAAAACTCTAGTAAGCAAATTTTACAGAAATATCTCCTGTTTATGAGGTTGAGCAAGGATCATTTCTCAAAATGTGATTTATATCTACTTTTTAATCCCTATGTGTGGCAGTTCTGTGGAGTTAGACATGTATATTTCCCCTTTGTAACCAACCTGGAGTCCCAGTGTGGCCTTGGGCAGATAGCAGCTGGTAGGAGATTACTGAGCTCTGTTCTAGCTAACAGATGGGAACAGGGAACAGGAGGCTTTGGTGAAAAAGAGCCTAACACCAACTGCGGGCCTTGAGGTTCTAGTTTTCATGGACGGTGACAGTTAAGGCCCATGTATCTGATGACCATGGAAAGGGGTCACTGGAGAGAGCAAGCTTGATACGTGATTTGCATCATAGTCTTCTTTGAAATTAAACAACAAACCAACCCGTTCCTAGCAGTGAGGTCTGCTCAGTGCTTCCTCATGGATGTTCTTCAAACACGCTTCTTCTTTTTTTTTAGTGTTTACATTGTATTGGTATTATAAATAATTTAGAGGTGGTTCAAACTATATAGGAAAATGTAGGTTATATATAAGTATTATACCATTTTATATAATGGATGTTGTAGTTCGAATATGACATGTCCTCCACAGGCTCATATGATGAACACTTGATCCCTCTGGTGGCACTGTTTTAGCAGGGGTGGGCCTGCTGACGGTGGATCTCACTGGAGGAAATAGTACAGCGGGCTGTGTTTGCCTTCACCCCTTCCTGTCCCTGATCTACTCTCTTTCCTGTCCTATCTGCCGTGATTCAAGCTGATGCATCACAACCTCCCTGCCACGATGGGTAGAAACCTCTGTGATCAAGAGCAAAGTGAAAATGTGCTCCCTTAAATCACACACACACACACACACACACACACACACACCCTGCCCTTCATCTGAGAACACAGGGACACTGTGAAGTCCTTAAGAGCCAGACAGCCATTTCTCTTTAGTGAAAAACCCAGATAGGATTGGGTTTTGTTTGCTTTAACAGTAAGAATGTTGTTAAACACACTTTTTGGTGACCAAAATTTTTTTTCAACAAAATTGCTTTGTTGGCTTGCTTTAGAGCCAATATATCAAACTTCTGCCATTTTGAATGGCTGGATAATCCACGTTTTATATATTCTAATTGTATCATCGTTTTGTGTGTGTGTGTGTGTGTGTGTGTGTGTGTGTGTGTGTGTGTGTGTGTGTGTTTTAATATATTTTGGGAACAAGCTTGTTACACATGTAAATCCCTTCTCCCTCTCCTCCCCTTACCCCTCCCATCCTCCTGCCCCCCACCCCCGACTTACCACCCACCCCATCCACCCTCCACTCCCCAGGCAGGGCAGGGCCCTCCACAGGGGCTCTGCAAAGTCCACCAGATCATCCTAGGCTGGGCCTAGGCCCTTCCCCATGTGTCCAGGGCCAGAGTGTATCCCTTCACGTGGGATGGGCTCTCAAAGTTCCTTCTTACACCAGAGAAAAATACTAATCCACTACCAGGGGCTCCCTGGAGTGCAGTGGCCTCCTTATTGACATCCATGCTCAGGGGTCTGGATCAGTCCTGTACTGGCCTCCCAGACAGCGTCTGAGGTCAATGTGCTCTCCCTTGTTCAGGCCAACTGTTTCTGTGGGTTTCTCCAACCTGGTACCGACCCCTTCGATCTTCATTCCTCTCTCTCTTCAACTAAATTCCAGATTTCAGCTCAGTGTATATCTGTGGATGTCTGTCTCTGCTTCCATCAGCCACTGGGTGAGGGCTCTAGGATGGCAGAAAGAGTAGTCAACAATCTCATTTTAGGGGAAGGGCTTTTAGGTTATCCTCTCCACCATTGCATGGATTGTCAGATCGTGTCATCCTTGTAGGTCTCTGGACATCTTCCTAATGCCAGATCTCTCCTCAGACCTATAGTGGCTCCCTCTAATATGTTATCTCTCATCCTGCTCTCTCTCCTCTATTCTTCCCCCAACTCAATATTTCTGCTCCTCCATTTCTTCTCCTCCTCTCCTCTTCTCCTGCTCTTATTGTGGCAGCTCCCTCTTCCCTAGCCTCATGCTCCCAATTAGCTCAGGAGTTCTTGCCACTTCCCATTCCTGGGGTCTATTTATCCCTTGGAGACCTTCATGTTTCCTAATTTCTTTGGTGAAGAGGATTATAGGCTGGTAATCCTTTGCTCTATGTCTAAAATTGATATATGAGTGAGTACATACCATGTTTGTCTTTTTGAGACTGGATTATCTCACTCAGAATGGTTTCTTCTAGTTCCATCCAGTTGCCTGTGAATTTCAAGATTCCATTGCTTTTTTCTACTGAGTAGTACTCCATTGTATAAATGTACCACATTTTCTCAATCCATTCTTCAGTTGAGGGGCAGCTAGGTTGTTTCCAGGTTCTGGCTATTACAAACAATGCTGCTATGAACATGGTTGAATATATGTCCTTGTTGTGTGAACATGCACTATTTGGGTATATACCCAAGAGAGGAATGGCTGGATCTTGAGGTAGACTGATTCCCATTTTTCTGAGCAACCACCATACTGATTTCCAGAGTGGTCTTACAAGTTCGCACTCCCACCAGCAATGGAGGAGTGTTCCTTTTTCTCCACATCCTCTCCAGCATAGATTGTCATTGGTATTTTTGATTTTAGCCAATCTGACAGGTGTGAGGTGGTATCTCAGAGTTGTTTTGAGTTGCATTTCTCTCATGGCCAAGGATTTTGAGAACTTTCTCAAGTGTCTTTCAGCCATTTCTGATTCCTCTGTTGAGAATTCTCTATTTAGTTCTACACCCCACTTTTTAATTTCATTGTTTGGTGTTTTGGTGGCTAACTTCTTGAGATCCTTGTATATTTTGGAAATCAGCCCTCTGTCAGATGCAGATCAGTGAAGATCTTTTCCCATTCTGTAGGTGGTCATTTTGTCTTACTGACTGTGTCCTTTGCCTTGCAGAAGCTTCTCAGTTTCAGGAGGCCCCATTTATTAATTGCAGACCTCAATGTCTGTGCTACTGGCGTAATGTTCAGGAAGTGGTCTCCTGTGCCAATTTGTTCAAGGGTAATACCCACTTTCTCTTCTAGAAGATTCAGTGTGGCTGGATTTATGGTGAGATCTTTGATTCATTTTTACTTAAGTTTTGTGCATGGTGACAGGTATGGATCTATCTGCAATCTTCTGCATGTCCAAATCCAGTTGTGCCAGCACCATTTGTTGAAGATGCTATCTTTTTTCCATTGTATAGATTTAGCACCTTTGTCAAAAATAAGGCGTTCATAGGTGCGTGGGTTAATATCAGGGTTTTCAATTCGATTCCATTGGTCTATCTGTCTATTTTTGTGCCAATACCAAGCTGTTTTCAGAACTATGGCTCTATAATAGAGCTTGAAGTCAGAGATGGTGATGCCTCCAGCAAACATGCTTCTTGTTCATACATCTGGAACTCTGTCAACTATGTCAAGAAGTTCTCATCAGTTTTGACATCTAGTTTATGGGCAGGATGCAGACTGTAGGGACATTTTGTTGAACCTGTAAGAATTTTTTGTTTTTGTTTGTGATGCTGGGAAAGACTTCCAAAAATTCTTTTAAAAATATTTTGGACTACAACCAATCAAAATGCAGAGTCTGGACCCAACAGATACATCTACAATATAACTCCTACACCTAAGACTCAGGGATAGTTGAAGAAGAGGAGACAGAAAGATTGGAAGAGCCAAAGGAATGTCAGAAGCTACACGCATAAAATATCACCAACATGACTGTCTAAACAAGAGCTGAACAAGGCAACAACAGACAGGCCAAAGTGGTTGGACAAAAGAACACAAGGCCTCAACACTACACAAAGAACTACGAGTAACTCTAAGGAATGCTGGGAGCTAAGAATTGGTCTTTCCAGAAAAGAGCACAATTGGTTATCCAGTACCAAATGACTAGCCAGGAAAACATACATACAAGTAATATACAGAGTGATCAGGTTGTATTTATGTATTTGAGAAAAGAGAGGGGCCGAATAAAACTGAAAGAGAGTGGGGGTGGAGTGGAGGGGGTAAATGGCAGTGTTCAAAGGGAGAAAAACATAAGAGGAGTGTGTAATTACATTATAATCTCAAAAATAAAAGAAATAAATTTCAAAACTATCCAACACCCAGCCACCCCCTCTGTGTGTGTATGTGTGTGTGTGTGTGTGTGTGTGTGTGTGTGTGTGTGTGTGTTTGCATGCGCAGGTTCATGTGCTCTAGCTGGTTTGTTTGTTTAGGTATTGTTATGTTTTGAGACAGGGTCTCTCAGTGGCTTGGACCTCACCAAGTAGACTGGGTTGTCTGCGTAAGGAGCCTCAAGAACTCTGTACGTCTGACTCCTCAGCACAGGAATATAAGCATACTCCACCATGCCTGTTTTTTGTTTTGTTTTGTCTTACTTTATGTGGGTTGTGGGAAACAAACTGGTTTCCTCTTCTTGTAAAGCCAGCACTTTCCTGGCTGAGCCATCTCCCCAGCCTCCAACTTGTTTGGACAGGACAAAAGATCTAGTAACAACAACAAGAAGGATCCGTGTCACACGAACCCCATCAGTCCTTGTTGACTTAATCTCTACATGATTTCCTGCCCGGAACTTAGAAGTCTCTTTGAAATGAAATCAGAAAGCCTTAAGTTGATATCTTTCACTCTCATGACCAGAGCAGAGAGCCACAGCCATCATTTACGGAGTCCCCATGTACCCCATACACCGCTCTGTCCTTTTCTTGTCTGTGAACTCAGTGAGGTATGTCCTATCAATGTCTGCAGACTATAAAAGGTAAAGTGTGATAAAAAAAAAAGTCATGCAACTAATTAATGGCAGCAATATGAGGGAGACAAAAGAGAGCTGGCCCCAGCACCTCAGAGATGGACTTTAAATCTTAATACTTGGTTTTTAGATCAGCTAGATTTTCTGTTGACAGCATCTTCGGTCTGGTGGTCCTTCTCCTGATGAATTACCTGCTTTAGTTCTAGCTTCTCATTTTTTTTTTCTCAGTATATGTACCTTGAACCTACAGATAGGCATCACACTAGAGACAGCATATTCTGTATGACATGGTATACGAATATGCCCTGATAACCAGATTACTCATTTAATTGCCTATTCTAACCATCCTGGTTCCTTAAAGAAAAGACAAATACTAGGCACTGGTTTTGGCTGCTGTTGGATGAGAATGAGCCAGAATTTGTTCTGTGGCATAGTATATCACAGAGAAATGGATGACCTGGCTGCCACACTCCTAAACATCACTTAGGTTTAACCTGTGCTGTGGCAGAAGCCAGGTACTTTGCCCAAGCATCACATGTTTGTCTCAGAGCCTCTTCTATTCTCTGCTCCACAGCCAGGCAGTGAGTCTCAGCCTCCTCCACAGCCTCAGCTCTGTCCAAACTTGGACTGTTCCCAAGTGGCAGTTCCTGGGGGCCATGGAGTCCTGCCTGCTTCCTGTGTAGTGACAGCTCTTCTTCCTGGTGGCTTCTTCACTCACAAGGCCTGAAGGCTAACATCACCCTTTTTGTTTTGAACAAAATAAACTACTTACATGTTTTATTTATTTTATTTCAGAATAGTCCCACTTTAAGGATGATTTCTTTGTGTTGTTTTGTCAGGTTTTTTTGTTATTGTTTGTATAATGAAGCCCAGGCTGAAGACACTGTGGCGTCCCTAAGGCACTGCCTCTGAGCTTTGGAATTTTCCTTTAGCCCTTGCCAGCCACACCCTCAGCTTCCTGTGGGACCTGACCTGAGAGCCCCTCCAGCTGCTTTATGAACATCTCTTCCTAAGGCTCCAAAACTTGGCCTTTCTGGGAATCATGAAACCCAAGTTCCCATACTCCTCCTCAGACACTGTCAGATCCTTAGTCTGCTAGAGATCATTTCCTATCTTTGTTTTCTAGGACTTCATAATTTAAATGGATCTCTTTGCAGGGGAGGTGCAACTGATAACTTTAGAAATAAAAACCTGGTGGAAAAAAAAAATCTATGACACGACTTCTCCTGTAACATGATATTTGCCCCACCCTCGACTTACTTTTTTCCTTTAGACACAATCTACTTATTGTCACTGCTATGGACTCAATGTTTGTGCCCTCTCCAAATTCTTATGTTGAATTCCTAGCCCAAGGGTGACAGCATTGGAAGGTGACCTTAGGTCAGGTGGTATATTAGCTGCTGTTCTCATTGCTATGATAAAATGTCCTGCCAAAACCAACTTGAGGAAGGAAGGGTGTATTTTGGCTTGTAGTTTGAGGGTACAGTCCATCCTAACAGGGAAGACACAGCACCAGGCACATGAGCCACTGGTCACATCTCATCTGCAGTCTGGAAGCAGAGAGCGATGGATAATGGATGCTGGTACTCAGCTGGCTTCTCTTTTTGGTTTGGTCCAGGATTCCAAGCCATGGAATGGTGCTGCTCACACCTAGGGTGGATCTTCCCATCTCTGTTGACCTAATCTAGAAAGTACCTCACTGATAGGTCAGAGTTTTGACTCCTAGCTGTTTCTAGATTCTGTCAGGTTGACAAATTAATATTAACTGTTACAGGGTGGAGGGGGAGGGTAAAGTTCTTGTGATGGGAGTTCTGTTTTAAGAGCAAAAGCAGGGCTAGCTTGGGCTACATAGTAAGATGAGAGATGAGAGAGAGAGAGAGAGAGAGAGAGAGAGAGAGAGAGAGAGAGAGAGAGAGAGAGAGAGAGCTTCATCTTTGCATGTTAGGATACAGGAAGGCAGTTGTCTGTAACTTAAAGGAAAACCTTCCCAGGAAGAAAATCTTCACCTTGGCCTTGAAGCTTCAGGAACCATGAGGACCAAGTGCATGTTGTTGAAGCAGCCCAGGCTGACTGAGCCTTGCCAAAAGGAAAACTCATAAACAAGAAATCCTTGGAATTTTACTGCACAAAACCAGGGATCTTTGTTTTGTTCAGTGACACAGCCCAAGTGCTTAGAACTTAATAGGCACTCGATAAAAAGTTCATTCAAGGAAGGAAAGAGTTCGTTATTTAAGAACCATCATTATAGACTGGAAGTCCACTGATAAAGCTTTTTAAGGATCAACATTTAAATGGTCTAATCTATACCAATTTCCTTGACAAAAAGGAAATCACTGTGTGAATCTGGGTTGTTTAAGGGCCTATCCTACTCTTTATTTTACTGAACTTCACACAACCAAGATATCTCTAAGAAAACAAACACCCCAAAAGAAAGGTGCTAACATCGAATCTGAATTTATCTTCTCATTTTCTTAGCTGGTAGAGCAAGAGTCATCTGATTTTTTTCTATGAAGGCTTTAGTAAATGGTTACATAATATGTATACATAGTAAAATGTATTTTTTGCTTCTTTATCACCAATTCCAAGACATTCCTAGCAACATTTTCTATAAGAAAAGATTTTTTCTGTCTTCCAACAAAACAATGTTTTATTGTTTATGTTTAAACAGAAATGTGTGCCTAATGTTATTATGCTTGCAATATCTAGTACATAACAGGTAATAAATATTTGTGATGTGTGATTGGATTTAGTAACAGTTTGTTTTGGGGGTCATAGCATCATATTCTGAGGATCTAATTTGCCTAGTAGTCTATAACATTGGTATATAAATGCCCTGAAGCTCAGTCTGTTTCTGGTTCATATTACTGCTCTATTTTTCCATGAAGGATGAAAAGGTTCAGCCTAATTCACCTTATTTTAAAGCAAGTGGGCTTTTCTCTTGAGACTTATAGAAGATGAAGGCTATAAGTAAGATGGAATGAATTGGAAAGTTTTCTAAGCTTTCTGAGAACAGTGGATGAGGTTGATTGAATAGGGTTGACAAGCTTATTTGTTCTTAAGAAAGACATTGCTGTTTGAAGCAGACCCTAGAAATATACACTTTTACATATACACTCTGAAGTGTACTTTTGAAAATTGGCCAAGATTGTCTGTATATGAAGATATGTCGTTACCTACAAAGTGTCACTACAGTGCCTCTCATTAAGATGTAGATGCTATCTCCCTACCCTTGAGTCTAGGCTGCTCTTGGGACTTGCACAGATCAACAAACATGGCAGAAGTCACACTGGGCCAGTACTAATCCTGATCTGAAAAGGCCTGGCTCTCATGAGTCCTTTCATTTTCTGCCACTATGTGTTAGGACTTGACTCTCCATCTGCTTTGTGTGTTAACAGTTGCTTCCCATGGTTAGTACTATTTTGCGAGGTTCTAGGAATTTAAGGTAGGGTATAGCTAAAAGAAGGAAGTTACTCAAAGTGTGTCTTTGAAAGTTCCAACTACTTCCTAGTCACCCCCCTTTCTCTGTTCACCATGAGATAGAAACAGATGAAGGAAGGAAGAAAGGAAGGAAGGAAGGAAGGAAGGAAGGAAGGAAGGAAGGAAGGAAGGAAGACAGAGAGAAGAAAGAAGAAAATAAGAGGAAGAAAGGTCTAAGCCACATTGCTACCACCACAATCTTCTACTTCATCATGAGCTTTTAGAATTAAGGAGCCAAGGGTCATGAACTAAAATAGCTGAAACTGTGAACTAGACTAAATCTTTGTTCCTTTCTATTGTTCTCTCAAATATTACGATCACAGTTTTGCAACAGTAATTAATGCCATGTAAGAAAGATCAATCTAGATGATCAGAATGTTGGAGATACCTGTTACCCAATGATGGCTAATCAGTGAGTAGACATATAGTACACGTTTTTTGCTCTTTTGGCTTTTAGATCTTTGGGGAGGCACCACCCAGCTCCCAAATAACTCACACATGGAGGCTTACTCTTAGTTATGAATGTACAGCCTTAGCTTGGCTTGTTTCCACCTTTTCTTATCTTAAATTAACCCATCTACCTTTTCCCTCTAGGCTCTTATCTTTCTTACTTCTGTATATCTTAGTTTCCTTCTTACTGTATATCTTACTGGCTGGGTGACTGGGTGGCTGGCCCCTGATGTCTTTCTCTCCTTGTTCTCTTGTTACTCCACGCTACAACTTCCTGTCAGCTAGTTGCTGACCCAATGCCCTGACCAGAGTTGAATTTTATTTAATGAAACACATCTTTGCATCGTTAAATAAATGTTCCAGAGCATAAACAAAAGTAACACACCTTAAATTAATATTCTACAACATTGAACTTTGGGTGAGACCATCCAGATCTACTGGAGAGCTGACCACAGACACACAAAGGTAGATACACAAGCCTAGTCAAGCTAAACCAGGCTGAGCTACTAAGCCAGCAGAACCAGCATTAGCCCAGATCTCTCTATGAAATAAGAGTAATGTCTAACTACTGCACATCTTAAATGATTCCTACAGTCAAACAGATTTTACTTTTAGCCTTAGTCAACAGGATCTGCACTTTTATGTGAATAAAGACAAATGTTTAAAGCTAACATTCATAAATTCTTGCAATTTAGTCTTCTAGCAATTAATAGAAGTAGAAATATAACATAGGAGAGTCTTACATTAATTACAGATAGGATTTTTTAAGTCTCCCAAACAACATCCTCAGAAATGGAGGACAAAACTGGCATATAAATGAGTAAGGGCTTTTAGTTTTTTCATGCCCAGAGTAATAGGCTAAGATATATTAGTGATTTTTTCAAGAAGTGTAATTTGAGAGTCCAGAAATAGGTGCTGGATTCTTTTGTTTTCTAGCAGTGGACATTTTCTGCTCTCCCTCTATTCCTGTGCCGAGTAACAAGACTGCATTTTAGCATTAATGATTAATGTCCATTGCTGATGTTTCCAGATTAATGCCTCAATGACTGGACAGGAAACCCTGTTCCAGTCCATGGGCAAGTTGCTTTAGCTCGTTATTAATCACCAAAAACATAAGCTGCATAGAGTCTCTGCTGCAAATGAGAAAGATAAATCCAGTCATATTGATAATTTTAAATTCTCCTCTAGGCGAGCCAGGAAACCTAAGGGAAAGTGTGATAGGAAATCTGGTTGTGGTTGCAACTTCACGTTTCCTCCTCTGGAGGCTTAAAAACAAGCTACAGCATTGATCCTTATGATACAACAACAAAGAACTATTTGTGTTCAATTAGCACATTGATTAGAGATTTAACGAGTGTATATATTTTCCTTTTATCAGCTAGATAATAGGTTTTCTCACTGTGAAAAAAAATCCAGGCATAGTCTTACCTACTATACAGCTCAAGATATTTTGAAATAAAAAGAATATACCACAATAAGCTGATCTAAGACGAAACTCCTGTTTTAAATCAATGTTGTTTGACCACTAAAAGAATCATGTTGTTTTGTTTTACATGAACTAGGTTTAGAAGAGAACAAGTGTATATTCTTTGAGGAATCCTTTTACAACCCAAAAGACAAATGAAATGAGCTAGTCATGTCTCAAATGTGTAGCTTCTGTGCTTTGTAAAGTCTCTTTGCAAAGATACAATAATTTCCTTTGATCTCTAAGCAGAAAGGGTAGGTTTTATTGCACCCCTGTTACAGATGAAGGAATTAGAGTTCAAAGATGTCATCCTACTAAGTGAGAAAGTTTCACAGGCTGTAATCAATAACTACATTTAGAACAAGTTTAAGGTAATATAAAAGATGTATCTCTCTCCTTGTGCCTCTATCGTTTTTATTTCAAAGGCACACGAAAAGATACAAACTCACAACTCAGAGAAGAGATACCATAAGCCCATAACTCTTAGTTATGAATTAAATAAAACTATTAAATAAAACTATTTAATAAAACCACCTATTAGCTGGGCCTGGTGGCACATGCCTTTAATCCCAGCACTCAGAAGGCAGAGGCAGGTGGATCTCTGTGAGTTTGAAGCCAGCCTGGTTACACAGAGAAACCCTGTCTTGAAAATAAAATACATAAATATGTAAATAAAACCTTCTATTAATGGTGGGGAAAGTGCAAATTGGGTGGAGGAGTTGTGAGAGATCTCAGTGAACCTGTGGATAAGCCTGGATTGAGATTAGTAAACATGTTGGCTAGAGACAACTTCCTAGAGGACCTCAGGAAAGCACAGATTTGGGGAGTATAGGTTCAGCTCAGGATGACTCATGAGACTAAGTGTGGAATAGCAACACAGGAGAGCCTTTCAGCCTGAGTTAACCCAGTCTTCTCCAGATGACAGTCCACTGGTGCTCACTCTCTCAGTAAGGAGAATCATTTGTAACAGTGAAGAGCAGCTTGGGAATGTAGCCTTACTGAGGCTGGCTCTAACATGTTTAAGACCCTGGGCTACCTCCCCAGCACCACAGGAAGATGACTGAAGGGAAGACTCAAGGGAATTATATCTCTTATTGTGTGAGACTGCATAGCCCCCAAACAATTTCATTTCCAAGAAATGAAAGAAGGGTACCCACCACCCTTTTACTCTAATTAGACAATGAACAAACTTTACCCTTTTCACAGAATGGTTTTTCCTAGAAACCCTTCTGCAAGAGTCCATTCCTTTATATTATTGTTAAATTCTTTCATACAATATATTTTGATGGTATTGTTTTCCCTTCAACTCTCCCAGGTTCTCCCCACCACCACCTATAATCCCCTAACCAGATCCTCTTTCTTTCTCAAAAAAATTAAAAAACAAATAGGCAATAAAACAAAAATTACTAAAACAAAACATGTCATAGTTAGGGTTTCTATTGCTGTGAAGACACACTATGACCACAGCAACTTTATAAAGGAAAATATTTAATTGGGTGGCTTACAGTTCAGAGTTTTACTCCATTATCATCTTGGTCACCATACAGGCAGACATGGTGCTGGAGAAGTAGCTGAAAGTTCTACATCTTGCATAGGCAACAGGAAATGGTTTCTCTCATTGGGCATAACTTGAGCATATATGAGACCTCAAAGCCTAGCTCCACAGTGACACACTTCCTACAACGAAACCACACCTAATCCAACAAGGCCAGACCTCCTAATAGTGCCACTCCATTTGGGAGCCATTTTCTTTCAATCCACCACAAAACAACAGCACACAAAAAATTATGGAGTCCATTTTGTGTTGGACAACTACTCTTGAACTTGGAGCCTGTCCTGAGTGTGGTAAAGGAGAGAATATACTGAGGACAACTAACACTAAAGTCCTTTTGAAAAGCCATATGGACACTTACTACTTCCCCAAATAGATATATACGTGAAAGGAATTTAAATGGAGTCACCATATAATGCAGGAGGCAACGCCCCCAACTAAACATCTTAGGTCACCAAGTAAAGCCCCCACTGTCAGGAATGAATTACTTTTTGCTGAGTCATTGGCTAAAGAGGTCCCATAGACCTCCACAACATGACAGGCTAGAGCAAAGACTATTGATTACCTCCTCAACCTGGTGGGGAGGGTCTATCACTGGAGAGTTCATTTCTTAATGACCTGTGTTTAAAATTTTCAGGTATTGTCATAAACTTGTTTGCTGAAAACTAATGTTTAAATTACTTCTCCTGCCCTGTTAAAGGTAATTTCCTTTCATATTTAGAATTTCCGGTTCATTATAAATATTAACATTTATAGCTCTATGACTTCAATCCCTAATGCAAGTGTTGTATTTGTTTATTTGTTCAGACTTCACTGCTGGAAGGAGAGATTATAATTTTACACACAGATATTTAATTTCCCCCAAATCATGTAGGATGTTTTTGTGTTATGTGAAATATGCTTTTCTTTAGTTGATAATAGTACTACTTGTTCTGTTTTGGTGACTTTTTTTTTTTTTTTTACAAACATTACTTTTTGGGACAGTGAATAATCATTGTGGCAGGTGAGAGAGGTTTCAGGTAGCCTAGGCTGGCTTAGAGTGCTCTACATAGCCAAGAATGACCTTGAACTCTGTTCCTCCTGCCTTCTCCTCTCAGGTGCTGAGATTATAGACGTGTGCAGTGCTCAGCCACTGGTGGGCCTTGTGCTTTCTAGGCAAGCACTCTACCACTGAGCTAAATCCCCAACCCCCTGAATCTTCTGTTTAAAAGATTTTTTACTTTATCAATTTTCAACTGCTACATAAAAAATTTCCTCATATTTGGTGGCTAGCTGTAGCAGATTCATCTCCTCAGTTTCCAGGTCAGGAGATTCACAAGGACAAACAGGTTTCAAAGTGTCAGAGAGGGGGTAATTCTTCTCAGACATGGGCAGTCATCTTTCAAGTTCACAGTCTTTTACAAAACCCATTGCCTTATGGTTGTAACCTGCCTGTTTCTTTGTTAGCTGTCACATGGGGACTAATTTCAGCTCCTGGAAGTCACCAGCAGTTTCCACAGGGAGTTTATAGAGTGACTGATGACCACCTTGTAGACTAACAGTAACAACCTCCCTCTCCTTATTTTCCTTTGAAGGGTCCTCTGATTAGGTCAGCTCAGCAAGGATAATCTCACCGTTAATTAACTCACAGACAACAAATTAGTAACACAAACATGGATTCGGTATTTACCAGACCTCAGGCTTTACCCCAGGCTGACAAGAAAAAGAAAGTATATATACACGAGGGAACAAGCAGTTTTGAGCCCATTTTCAAACCTTGTCTCCTGCCTTCCTCACTTTGGTGGTTAATTGTTATGTATCAACTGGACTGAGCTACAGGGTACACAGATATTTGGTCACATGTTATCTTTATTGTGTCTTGAGGGTGTTTCTGGAGATCAACCCTTGAATTATTAAGCTGAGTAGGGCAGATTTTCCTCCCAGAAGGACTCTCATTCACTCATTAAAGTCCAGAGAGGAACAGAAAATGCCAGTGTGAAGAACTACTGCTGCCTCTGAGATGGATGCTGGTTTCTTCTTGCCTTTGACCTCAGGATAAAACATTGTCTTTTCCCAGGTTTCTACTCTATTGGCTTTCAGACACTCTCGGCTGTCCGAGGTCTCCAATTTGCCAGCCTCATGTGCTGGACTTTGTCAGCTTCCAGCATTATATAAAGCAACTTTGCAAAGACATGTTTATGACATGTTTGTTGGTTCTGATTCTCTGGAGGACATGGGCTAAACCAGATTTTGGGGCCAAGAGTGGTTCAAGAGGAACCAAATTTTAAGGATAAATTGTTTATTTGAGAATTTCTGGGATTGGCTCTCTAAGGAGATTCAAAGTGCTAAGGAACTATTTTCATTAATCAAGAGAACATTGGCAGACATGACTTGGCATTAGAGATGTATAAAATGCTGCCATTGGGTACTTTTAATCAACCACTTACAAGAACTGAGGATCTGGGAAACTACACACATAAACTTTTGAGCTTTTATCTTTTTTTTTTTAAACTAATGAGTATAATCAGCTTGGGTGGCTGTTCTGAAAGTCACTAGAAAAAGTGGCAAAGAAACAGATGTACTGAGACCCAAATGTGCAAATTACTTGGAAATTTCTTGACGTGCTTAAAGTGCCCTTTTCTTTGAAATTGGGTCTCCCTGTGTAACCAGGCTAATTTTTACCTTGTCATTCTCCCGAAAGTAGGGATTAAAACTCTAAATACCACTCATACCTCTGGGGACCACAAGGATGGGACTGCAGAAAATCACATGCAGACTCTCATCCCATGACTGGATTGACTACAACATAAGTTGAATGCTCAGTCTTGTAGTATATCGACTATATGAGTGAGGACAATGAGTCAGGGGGAATAGAGCCTTGAACACTGTAAGTAGATGTGTAGAAAAGTCACCTACAACACAGCAGAATCAAAGCACTGGTCAGAATATTCGTAATGTCAGTCTGTAGAATTGTCATGTCGATAAGGTATTCCTAGAAGCAAAATAGATGGGAAACTTCCCAAAGCTTTATTTGAGCAGTATATGTCGACTAGATTAGGGTAAGTAACATGCAAACTTGAACAACAGAAAAAAAAAAAAAAACTGAGTTTGGCCTTTCAATTTCTGGACTTGAGCCAACTTGCTTACAGATTTAGCATCCTCTGGATGAAGGAGAGGCCAGATCTTCTTGAGAAAATACCCCAATCTACTGCCAAAAATGTCTACCGTAATCTTACTCCCAGTCCTCCCTAAGGGACCTATGGCTTTTTCCAGAGTAACTCTGCATTGACAGGAAAAATAGTCAGGCCTTTGCGGACTACTGGATAGTATCTCTGAATTGACACATATTTCAAGAGACCAAAAAAATGGTAGTGTTGTCCACGAGTTAGAGTAAGGACTTATGGAAGAAGATCTTTATCTCAGTTCTGCACCACAGTCGGCACGGGAGGTCCCCAAACTCAACCCTTGGCTATTTCCCCAGATCCACAATGCATAATTGAACAGTCTCAGCAGCTGACACAATCCCCGTAATGATTCCCTAGCCTGTGAATCGGCTGTCACTGTGGTTAGAAAAAAAGGGGTGGAAGCTACCGGAAGTGTCTCTATCTGGAAAAAACAATACAAGCACAAAACTGCATGCAAGAGGGGCTACAGTAACAATATTATCATTAAGGACTTGAGGGACATAGGAACAGTGACTCCCACCACAAATGCATTCAATAATAGAGAAGATAATTAGATCTTAGAGAACAACAGATCATCCAGGTGATGACTCCAATTCCAGCTCCTGGGCCAGCAGTGATTTCATTGACTGAGTGAATTAACACATCATTACTGCATGGCAAGCTATTAATATAGCAAATGCCTTTTCCATCCATGCCAGTAAGAGCCATCAGAGGCTTCAGTTCTCCATTGTCTTAGTACTATATCATCAACACCCTACCTCAGAGGTACATAAATTCTCTAATCCTTGGCCATAATTTAGTTTGCATGGTTCAAACTAAACTTTCCTTCCTTGAGATACCATTCCAGTCTATTATGATCATTGAACTCAATAAACATAGAATAGCTTCTATTCCAGTTGTACTGGTAAAGCATGTCTATGTCAGACAGCTAGAAATATACCCAAGAAAAATTCAAGGATCTTCTATCTGCAGGCTGGGATGTTTCACCCCTCCTTAAAACATCCCGCTATGCTGGGCGTTGGTGGTGCAGGCCTTTAATCCCAGCACTCAGGAGGCAGAGGCAGGTGGATCTCTGTAAGTTCAAAGCCAGCCTGGTCTCCAGAGCGAGTGCCAGGATAGGCTCCAATGCTACACAGAGAAACCTGATTGGGGAAATACTTCTGTGTATGTTTATAAATAAAGTACTTGCTTGGCCAATGAGACAGCAGGTTAGGCTGGACTAGGAGTCAAAGAGGATTCTGGGAAATGTAGTAGAGAAGTGGTGTTCCAAACAGGAAGTGACATAGCAAGGAGACTCATATTTAAGAAGAGGAAAAAGTGTCGCTCTCTTTTCCCCTCGGCTCCTGCTCCAGCGACACGATATGATCCACCAACTAGGAGGGACGCCAATAAGGCATCCAATAAGATAAGTCTTATAAAATATATAGATGTATGATAATTGAGACTGAGCTAACAGATGAAAATCCTAGTCATTGGCCAAGCAGCATTGTAACTAATACAAGTCTCTCTATGTATTCATTTGGGCCTAACTCGGACAGGCGGCTGTGTAAAGCTCACATATGGCGGTGGGGCTCAGGCGGCTTTTGACAGAAAGATTTATCATAACAGAAACCCTGTCTCGAAAAACCAAAAACCAAAAACAAAAACAAAAACCACTATTTCACCTTTGTTTTAACATCCTGTGTCATAAGGAGCTTCCCTACCTGTAACAAGAGGTTTTTTGTTCCAGCAGGGTCCCGCTGCCCTTTAGAGCCCCAAATAAACACACAAGACATGTATTAATTATAAAACTGTTGGCTGGTGTCTAGAGCTTCTTATTGGTTAGCTCTGTCTTAATTATTAACCCATTGCTACTAATCTATGTATTTCTTCATGGCCCCATCTACCGGAAAACACCTCTGTGTCCTCTCTTCTCAGGCTCACATTGTGATCCCTCTCTGCCTACACTTCCCAGAATTCTCCTCCTCTGGTAGCCCCGCCTATCCTTCCTGCCTGGTCACTAGCCACACAGTTTTTTATTCACCAACCAATAAGAGAAACATACACACAGAAGAAAAAAACCCATTACCTCCCTGTAGGTTTTAATTTTGGAGGAAACTGCTACAATCCTCCCCCCCCCCAGGCATATCCAGAGGCCCATCTCCCCTGGGATTATAGATAGGTTCTTCCAAGTTGACAGTTAACACTAACAATGATAGATAGATAGATAGATAGATAGATAGATAGATAGATAGATAGATAGATAGATAAGTAGATAGATGATGGATAGTAGGTATAGATATACATATAAACGGATAGATTAGACATGCGATGGGATTCTGATTAATACACTTGTCTTTATGATTTTCCAAATAACTCCAGAACATTTTGGAAATGTTTCTTCACTTGCTCATGAGGTAAATATCTTATTGAAGTTTAGCATACATATAGAAAACTATACAAATTACAAACACATACTTACAGTTTTACAAAATTTATATTCCTTCACTGGTATCCAGAACTAACCCTTTGATACTCACTTTTAGCCTTTACACCCCAAGGACAAGTTATTTGTAACCCCATCCTGACTAACACCACAAATGGGATTGGCTGGTTTTCAACTTTATGTAAAGAGAGTTATACAATGTTAGGTCCAAAGCTGCCTTCTATATATACAGGGAGTAGTAAAACCCACTACTCCCTGTAATCTGCACAATTTGTCCACTGCTGTTCTGACTGCTTTCTGCTCTCTCCAGTTCTCTGTCTCTCATGCTATGCTCTATCTTCTACCTCCATTATTCTCTCCGACTCTCCCACTTCCCTAGCCCTGGCCATGTCTAGTATGCTTTTCTCTCTGTTCTGGACTTCTCCAAATGCCTCTGGCTGTTTTCTCTCTGACAGCTACAATAAATCCTTCCCATGCCGTGTTATCAGTTTATACTCACAATACTTGATTTTGTGTCTGTCTTACTATAGACAATAAAGGGATTGCATTCTGCCATGAGCATTCACAAATATGTGCTTTGGGGGAGATTATTTAGGAGACTTTTAATTGGCATACATATTAGTGGTATATGAAAATTTGGCCAGAATTAAACACCTATTATCTTTGCTCCAAGAACATGAAAGATTTCCCCACTGATGCAAATTAAACCTCCTTCCAAAAGCACTTCCACGTTTGCCTATCCTCATGAAATGAGGATAAATGAAATTCTGACTCATCTTTCCCAATCAGGTTTGCACCCTCTTGCTAAAGCACTAAGTGTAAATAAAACACCTTTGGCTTCCCTTATTTCTCAAAAATGTTCATTTACTCAGCCATTACTGCTCCCAATATACTCCTTTTATTTGATTGTCAGTCATGTCTTGGTCATTCAACTTTAGGCACCCATTATTTACATTGCACATAAACTAGAGGGCTTCACGTGGGGGCTTTGGGATTCAGGGGGACTTCTTCTTTATTGGGCACTTTTTAGAAATGATACTTCCTCTTGAGCCATTCTCTTGTTTACAGTCTTATTTCACATTTAAAAAATCTGCATCTGTAAAATCTTAGATATATGTCATACTATGTCAAGAATCCCTTTGGCACAGATAGTCAGCATGTGTGCCATGAATTGACCAAATAGTCTGCCTTAGCCAAACAAAATGTTGAGTGTATTCTATAGGGCTAAAGTCTTGTGATCACACCTTACTGCTGAGTTGAACTGGTTTTGTAAATCCTTGTTAGAATAACACCTGTTAAGGTGCCTGATCCTGGCAGGGCCCAGCCCTGATGAGGGAAGTGTGTTACAGGAAAAATGAGTCCATTCAAACTCTCTACAGGTAGGTACCTATGTGTCACGTTGTCAGTTGCTCCTATGCACTCTTCTAACCTTTGTGCATGTTTTCTTGTGCAGTAGGAATCCCCAATACCAGCTAAAGGTAATGAGAGAACTAACCCTATCAGGCCACAGTATGCCTGGCCCATTGGTCACATTACTTCCATTAAGCTCCTCAACTTTAGACATTCCAGGATGAATACCATGCAACACTTGTTGTTTTCTGATGAGCCAGGCACTCTGGAATCCAGACCAAGCTCATCCCACTCCACCCTCCCACCTGCACCATTGCCAACTTCTCCATTCTGCAGTTTGATCAATCGTCTCTCTGTGAAACAGATGGCAGCCTCCCTCAGCTAAAACTCCCAATTCTAGGAGCAATTCCAACAGATATCAGGAGAATTTGGTTGAGTAGGATGTTGGTGGGGATAGAAGAGGTTACTATCCATCATTATGAAAGGAGAATGGTCTCTGACTTCCTATCTCTCTGCCTCTCCTCATTTCCTTCTTGGATGCCTTTGCTCCCAACCCATGTGGACTGAGGCCACAGTCATACAGAAGCAATTTAGTTAAGCTCAGGAGAGCAGCCTAGCCCTGATTTTCTAAAGATATCCAGAGTGTTTTGGGTCATATAACAATTTATTTGTCATCAGTTTGCTCCTTTGCCAGCAACTTAAAAATAGCTTGAAAGTTTTCAGGTGATGAAAAGAAATTTATAAATCCCATAACATCAGTTATAAATGCTATGAAGAAGATCTAAAGAAATGTGACAGTGAGGAACCGGTTAAGATTGGGTCAAAAGCAGACTGAGGCAGAGGCATATGAGCATACACACTAGAATGATGGGCATTGCCAAGGCCTTCAGAAATCTGGAAGAACATCTCACACAAACAGAATACTGTGTACAAAAATGTTGATGCAGAAGTAAGCTTCACTTGTTTGGAAGAAAGAGAGAAAGTCCATGCTTGTGCAATATCCATTTTTGCAATATATATTTTCCCTAGATACTGGCCAGGTTACACTTCCCAAAGGTCCATTCATTAATGAGAACATGGCAAAGTTTCTTCTCATAATGAAGAGGAAGGATAGGGAATAGGAAAATCACTAGAAAAGAATGTTCTAGAAGCAAATGCTGTGTAAATAAATGGTTAAATCTTTGACTAAGACATCACTAATGTAAAAATTATTCATACCCACTTCTATGTGCTATATATTCATATAAACACAAACTTCAGTTAATTATCATCTGTTGCTGTCCAGACATGCTATAAAATAAAGTAAGTAATTGAATTATAAAGGTTTGGTACCCCGGAGGCAGCCATCTATAACTGTGATCATGAGAATCACAAGTACTTTAGAGAATAAGATGAACTAGACATAGAAAAAAAAAGTTTCTTGGTGTGCATATTGCCAGCAACAAAGCAAGGGGAGCTTATGGATGCCATTGTGTTGTTTTGAAAGAAAAATTACTAAAATGTATCTACGATCATGTCATGGTAAAACCAAAATTAATTTCATAGTACTCATTCTTAGCCATGGATTATAAATACCATATTTCTTATGAAAGGTTAAAACTTGATTTAAAGGAAAAGCATTAAGAAGCCTCTCAATTTTTTCTTCCCAGAGTGAAAGTATGACCAGGATACTTTGCCTCAGCCAACTACTATGCTTCTGCTGCTCTGAGGACCCAGAGTGCCGGCCAAATGGGCTCCTCCTCCAGAAGCCATGCTACCACACAGGAAGTCACAGCTGAAAACACTGTGCATGTAAGTGGTGCAATGATGTACCCCAGGAGAGTGGTGGAGCCTCCACCCTTAGCTACCATAGTCCTCAAGAGAATCCACCACATACAAGGTCTTCTCTGAGCTTGGCTGAGTTCTGTTTTATACTTAGGAGCTCTTTCTTCAGTGGGACTCATAGTCAGTTCATTGTGGTGGGGAGACGCATGGTTCTAAGCCATTCCCATTCACCCAGACACTCACTGACAAGTCATGTGTGTCAGTCTGATGAAATAGGGCTCAGCCTCAATCACTTGGATAGCTCCTTTTAAACAGTGATAGCCATCAAGTTGTGGCATATTTTTACAATTCTAAGATATGCTTAACACCACCCCCTCATGACCCCATTGACCTCACTTGTATAATCCCCAGAGTGTCACTGGAATGGATTTTTTTTTTCTCTCATGACCAGCAGATTATGTTATGTGCCATAGTTCACCTTAAGGTAGGGCAATTGTCTAGGTGACATGACCTAAGATCATGAGCCATTTCCAATGTTCTCCAGTTGTCACCAAAGTCAGTTATGTGGATCTAGAGGATTAGATACATCTGGCTGATGCGAAGATAGGAGAGACCACCTGACAATGAACCGGGCAGCATTGGAGCAGTTCCCAGCAGACATTCTGAAAGAAATTTCACCTCAGTCTTGCAACTGTATGGCATGGAATTCTGCCAGTGTCCTAAATGAACTTGATAGTTGATCCCTCCCTTAGAGCCCACAGGCAAGAAGACTACTTGAGTGATCCTATGACTATACTTTTGAAACATTAAGAAGGATACTATCATATCTAGACATCTGACCTATAGAGCTATGAGCTAAGAAACATGTTGTAAGCCCCAAAGTGCATGGCACAACAGAAATGTAATATAGTGTCAGCAAACTAACTAGCTCCCTCTGTGTGTCTCTGTTTCTGTGTCTCTCTCATCTCTCTGTCTCTCTATCTCTCTGTGTCTCTGTCTCAAGTGGTGTGTGTGATCCCTGATGGGCCCTGAGATAACTAGCTTAGCAGCAGACCAAGAATTATCAAAATTAATTATTTAAAAGTTTATATCCCCCCCCAATCCATGTCATTCCACTCTGTAATATGTGAGTAGTTTCTCTATAGATGTTTTGAAGATACAGAATGTAGCCTGTGACCCTAATTTATATAAAAGCAAATGAAAAGGGCATCCTCTGATAACGGTATATGAGACATAATAGAGAAGAAAGAGGAAGAAATGGAAGGAGGGGGAGAGAGGAAGACAGGAGGATGGCAAGGAAGGGAACGGGGAGAGAGAATGATAATGCAGTATTTCAGTTAACTATTGACACATTTAAGAATCATCCTAAAACAATGGCTCAATGAACAGCTACTTTATTTTCCCCTAATATTATGGATGAAAGTGTCCAATTTTTCCTTCCCATTTCTGTTACTTTAGGCTACAGACTTGAGGGACTGAGGGACTTGACTGGACTGAGAGCTCAACATGACACAGTCATGGGACTAACAGTGGTGCCAACTGCTCTCAGGATGCTTATCGAGGACTGTTAACCACAGTGTGGTTCTCTGTGAGTGTCACCATGCACCTTGTGCTCTCAGCATGAGAGCTGGGTGTTGAGAAGCAGAGCTAGTCCATCTTCGTTAGGTGTGGGTTCAGAAACATGAGAATGCCACTTTGCCTGCACCATAATGGACAGAGTCCACCATAAGAATCACTCTGATTTGGGAGAAGGAGAAATCCGTTCTGTCTCTTGGAGTACAAAGAGAGGTATCTGGGCAGGTTGGAGAAGAACTGTTGGAGTCATCATTGAAAACAGCATTCAAGGAGGTTCTCTGTATGTTCCTACCACCCCTCTTCTTGACACAGAAGCCATGATCTTCTAAATCTAGATGAGACCATATCATCCTTCTACCTGGGGTGTCACAACAATCTACAAGACAGGCATATGTCCTGCTCGTATATTTGACCCTCTCTGAGCGCAACCTCATGCCTTCCCTTGATACAACGGCTCTCTGCATTTCAGACTTGGGTCTCCTGGATGCTCCTCAAACCTTCCAGGCGCATTCTTATCTCAAGGATTTTGCGTTTGCTCTTTTTCCTCCTGTCTCAAACATGTTCATCAGGCAATCCCAAGGTTCCTTCCCTCAAATCAAACACCAGGGAAGCTGATTTGACTATCCTAAACAAAATGGCAACCTCCATCATCTCACTGCTGTGTATGAAATTGAGTCCTTCCAAAGTTTGCATTCTGAATGAAGTTCAAACCCCTTAAGTGGGTGTTGTTTGGAGTAATTGACATTAAATGAAATCTTAAGAGTAAAGTCCTAATCTGATAGGATTGGTGTCTCTATGAGAAGAGACAGGGGCAGAGAGCATTGTCTCTTTCACCACTCTCTCTTTCCCCACCCCACTTCCTGATCCCTCCTGTCCTCCTCTCCCCTCTTCTTCTCCCTTCTCTTTATTCTAACTCCCTCTCTCCTCCCCCCATGATCCCCATTAGCTTAGGAGATCTTGTCCCTTTCCCCTTCTCCGAGGGACCATGTATGTCTCTCTTAGGGTCCTCCTTGTTTCCTAGCTTCTCTGGCAGTGTGGCTTGTAGGCTGCTACTTCTTTGCTCTGGATCTAAAATCCATACATGAGTGAATACATACCATTTTTGTCTTTTGGGGACTAGGTTACCTCACTCAGGATGGTTTCTTCTAGTTCCATCCATTTGCCTGTGAATTTCAAGATTCCATTTTTCCCCCGCTGAGTAGTACTCCATTGTGTAAATGTACCACATTTTCTCCATCCATTTCTCAGTTGAGGGGCATCTAGGTTGCTTCCAGTTTCTGGCTATTACAAGTAATGGTGCTATGAACACTGTTGAGCAGATGTCCTTGTTTCCACATTATCTATGATGTGTGTTTTTACATTATCTATTATGTGTGTTTTGTTAGCACCTCCTTGCCCAACCATAGGTTTCATGAGGAGAGACTTTGTTTTAATCATTGCTGCTTCTATAATCTCTTAAAGATGCCATAAATGCATATTTGATGAGGGAGTTGAATGAATGAGAAAAACCAGGGCTAATTTTGTGCATTTACGTATAAAGAGAGAAGACTGCTTCTTGTCCAGCTGGAAGCCTAGCATGTCTCCCCATGCCTAGCAAAGCCAGCAAATGTTTTAGAGGTAGGTCAGGGGAAATATTGCAGGAATAACAACATAAACTCTATAAGAAGAGAGTGGAGCAGGAAACAAACTGGGCTTGGATTTTGAAAGTGCACAGATGGGAACTCTGCTGGAGTGGGCATGTTTCATTTTGACTTTCTCAGATTTGATACACTGCATTCAAGTACCACTTGCCCCCAAGGAACCTGTGAGCACAGCATAGACTAGGGAGTCCAACCCACTGGGGAAAAGTGTTTCAGCTCTCATTACAGAGCCATGATGTGTGTTTTTGAATTTGTGGCAACACTAAAGGTCTAGCTCAGAGCATCTTCTAAGAGCTCTGGGGTTTGTTTCCACAGCAGGCTTGCTGAAGGTATCCACAGGGCATTACATCATGAATTTGAGCCAGAGTATTCATGATAGATCATTAACCCTTTATGTGGGCCATTGTAGCTTCTTTTCTTTTTCTTTTTCTTTTTCTTTTTCTTTTTCTTTTTTTTTTTTTTTTTGTGCATGTGTGTCTGTGTGAGGGTGTCGGATGCTCTGAAACTGGAGCTTCAGACAGTTTGTGAGCTGCCATGTGGGTGCTGGGAATTGAACCTCGGTCTTTTAGACAAGCATCCAGTGCTCTTAACCACTGAGCCAACTCTCTAGCCATCTCTCATTATAACTTCTTTAACACCAAAACATAGTTTTGTAACAGCTGAGGTAGAAATAAACTTCAAACAGGTATCTGGGGTACCTGTTACTTGTGCTGGGTTCGCCTCACATTTCAACTACAGTAAAACAGCCATCACCAAGCACAGTCCCAGTTTACTGACCAGGAAACTGAGACTGAACAAATTGTGTACTGTTCAAGCCTGGAATGAATGAACAGGAGAACCATGATGAATTGGCAAGGAATTCAAAGTAACAGTCTGCTTTTGCATGGCATTTTTCACTATTTAACAGCAAGTAAATAAAAACTATCACTGGAGAGAGATTGCACAATAAGAGCTAGGGAATAACAGCTCAGTGAATAAAGAAAGTGCTTGCTATGCGCGTATGTGGACCAGAGTTTGGAACCTAAGTGTGCAGGTAAATACCAATAGGTACAGCAGCCTCCCTGCAATCCCAGATATGAGAAGGTAGAAACGGGATCCTCAGAGCAAGTGGAAGACCATACCTCAAGAGTAAGGCGGAGAGAGATCAAAGAAACTACATGATCTCAACCTGTGGTCTCTGCATCTATGGTTACACATGTGTGTGTATAGCTACATACATGCAGACACAATGAACTTGGTGGTAAAGCAACCAAAATTTGTTCTCTCACAGATTCAGAGAGCAGACATTTGAAGGCAGGGCATCAGCAAATTGGTTCCTTTTGCAGGTCATTGGTCAGCGACCCTTGATGCTCCTTGGCTTACGGATGCAACTCTCCAGTATACCCCTGTCTTCACATGGCCTCTTCTCTCTGTCTCTGTCTTTCTCTCTCCATGTGTGCGTGTGTGTGTGTGTGTGTGTGTGTGTGTGTGTGTGTTCTCCCTTTCTGCCCCTTATAATTGTCTCTTATTCAGACTGAGAGTCCACTTAGGTCCAGGATGGTCTCATCTGGACATCCTTAACCTCCATCACACCTTCAAAGACTCTTATTCCAAATATGACTATTATGAGGCTCCAGGGATTAGGGATTGGACACATCTATTTGGAGGACTCTATTCATTCCGTACATGTTCTTCAGTAGTCTCAGTCTACTAGCTACAAATACTGATCACTGTCTGCTATGGAAGTACAGATAGGATGGATGGCATGAAGCCTGTTCTAGTCTGCAGTGTGCCCTCTTCCCTCAATGGCCCACTTTCATTATTTTCTCAATGTTCTCAATTTATCTATCCAAATTACAATTCTAATCTAGTGGTTCCCATAGATCATAGCCATTCTGTCTCAAACCTACTTGTTCCTCAAACATCTGTATTTCTACAAATCCTAGCACATATGGCTCTGTCATGTGACCTTGGGAGAAGTGTTCACCTCTCTGAGGCTCAACCGGCTCGTCTACATAGTAAGACTTGCCATAGAATGAATTCCCTTCTATGTAAAGCTCCCAGCTCAGTTTCTTGCTCCTGATCTACAGAAAGAGTAAAGTGGATGCTAGCAGTATTATTGTTATTCCAGGCAATATATCATATCTGTGCTGTATAATCCATGCACGACACAATAACAAACTTAGTAGGAATTTTCCTGAAGACAGAGAGAAAACATCATTACTCTCAGAGAAGCCACAAGTGGCTTTTCCTTATTTTGAAATTCTGAGCAGAAGGAAACTTGTAAGTGTCCTTGAATAAGGATACATGGATCAGAGCTCTTTTGTGTCTAAGAAAGCATGAACATTTACCCTTAGTGATGAGGGACATTCATCCTAATTCAATTCATCTTTCTAAAGGAAAATACTGGCCCACGACAACCTTCTCTCCTCTCACAGCTTGCACCAGCTCCCTGGCTATTCTTTTTGATAATCTTCTAATTTCCCATATGACGGCTAATCATCTGGTCACTCTTTAGCAGTCTTCCACTGTTTCGACTTGTAGCATTTTGGCTTGGCTGAAAAAAAAATTGGCAGGTCTAAAACAGCTATAGAAAATTCATGTACTGTCAAATTCAAAATGAACTCTTTGGATTTTCTGGCGAAGTCTGACTACTGGTCACAATGAGGTTCGAAGAGCATTGCGGGAGTTCCTTTGGCATTTTCTGAGCCATGAGAAGAATTGGTAATGACCAGGCTTGTTTAGATGATAAATACATTTTCTTTCCTGCTAATTTCACAGGAAGGACAAATTTGCATATTGTTTATAAAATAAAGCTCATATATTGTCATCCTGAATCATAAATCATGTTGAGAAGCCAATTACTCTATTCCCTGATCTTACTAGATAGAAAAATGCCACTACCTTCTAGAGCCATCTTAGCTACACGCACTCGAGTGTGTGTGTGTGTGTGTGTGTGTGTGTGTGTGTGTGTGTGTGTGTATTTGTGTAGGTACATGTCAGAGGTCTGCCTTGGGTGTCATTCCTTAAGTGCTATCACTTTTTGGGTGTGTATGTAAGAGACCCTGTCTGAAACAAGTCAAGTAGGGTAGGTTGGCTGGCCAGTGAGTTCCAGAGATCAGTCTATCACAGTGTGTCCCCAGCACTAGGGTAACAAGGACATGCTACCATGCCCAGCTTCTTTTATGTGGCTTCTGAAAATTTAACTGTGGTTCTCATGGTTGCTATTTCTTAACCCTTGCATCTATTTCTAAACCAAGGTATGTGTTACCCACCAGCAGCCTGTATGGCTAATAAACTTTATTTAGATAATATAGTATATGTTTTGTTGTTTTTGGGGATGCTTTCTGATTCACAATAGGCCCTACCACATTGTGTCCTGCTTCTTTCATTTATGCTGTTGCTTGGTTCCCAAACTCATAGGAACTGGTTATCACGGAAGAAACTTAGCAGCTTAACTGGAAAATACCCAATAGTGTTGACTAACAGGTCCAGTTAGGGTTACTAATAACTCCCTGTCCGCTAGGCACACCCTTGTGGAGCTGGCTTTGTCATTCTGACTCACAGATCAGGCCTCAAGCTTACTGAGCTAGTTAACTATCTGGTGGCTTCCAAGAACTACAAACTAAATTTCATTAAGTTGTGACACTTCGATATTTCCTAAATTATGGCATTTTGTTATTGTGCTGTAAAAAAATAACAGACAGTGCCCTCAGAATTTTCCCTCACTGAAATGTTTAATTTTTTATTAAGTATTTTAAATAAAAGTTCATCTGGCCCAATAAACACAGAACAAAGTTTAAAATGTACCTAAGAATTTGTTTAAATGGCATAGCCAACACCAAACACATATTTAAGTCTTTCCCCATTAGGTTTGGCCAATAAATTCTCCAGGTCTGCCCTAACTACAGGCACCTTTCTGTTAGCATTTGTGCTTACCGATGGTAAACACTTAGGACTCGGTGAGCTTCTCTGATGCATTTTCATGTTGACGGTTGGTCAGAATGCTGTCCTTGCAGCATTTTAGCAATCCTCTGGAGTCATCTCGATCAGGTTCCACAGACTAAGGTTTCGCTGCTCAAACATATTGTGCCAACTCTGAACACAAAGAGAGAGACATACAGGCAGATACAGACAGACAGACAAACACACAGAGAGTATAGCATGCATATATGTATACCATATATATATCCCAATCCTGTAGTTCTGTGTACACTATAGGATTCATGGGTCCTTAGGATGCTCTGAGAAGAGCTAGAGAATATGTGTTATTACTAAACTCATTTATCTATCCAATTCTTTTTGCACAAAATATCTCTTTGTTTGTATTCCAAGGCACATACTTTAACGAAGGCTAATATCAGTTCCTGGGCAGAATTTGTGACACATGCTGGATACTGAGCATCATCCCAGTGACTAAGCCACCTCAATGATGACCAGACTTCTATGAGACCTTGACTGTACTTCAGGACTACTATAAACCACTGATGGTTCATCCATTAAGCAACTAGTTTGAGTTTTCTTATAGGTTGAATAGTCTCTGATTTGCCACCAGAGATTTTTAATATTGTATTCATTTATTTCACCAAATGACCAAAGTGGAAGTGAAAAATGGTATTTTTTTAAAACAGAATTCCAGGGATTCCACACCAGCCTGACTACAAATATGCAGTGATGGCTCCATAGCAGAAGACTTATCATTTCCCCAAGAATTCTGCAATTTCCACAAGTAGCATCCAAGTCTTCGTGTTAAAACTGACAGTCGCATGTTTCATCCATCATGAAAGGGTAGAATAGTACCCTTGGAACCCTTGGGTCATCACTGAGGAAGCTTTGAGCCACTAAGGGCTTCACTACTCAGTCCCTAACACCAGGAGCGTGAGGTCTGAAGTTAGGATCTCTGCAGGCTACCAATTTATCCACATGGTAATGCTTTCCTTTGCCACAGTAAAGGACAGAGACATTGGTCATGAGCCCAACTCTCTTCTCTCCTGTGAGTCTTCATCTTCTAGAGTTGAATTCTGCTCTATCATCTCTGGGCTCATCAATGGCCTGGCCACACCAAGCCCACCCTGTTCTTCTGATGGTTCAGAAAGAAGTGGGAACTGTTTCTACATGTCATAAACCAGGCTGCCACCACCCTTGACAGTGTAGGACCCCCGAATCTAAGAAAGAGACTACATATGTATTTCTATTTGTTTCTCAACCTATGAAAAATGGGTTTGTGGGTTTGTTTGTTTGTTTGTTTGTTTGTTTTGCCTTCCTTTTGACTTGTTTGGTTTTTGGTCATGAATGAGAACAGAAAGTTGTCTGGAAATGCCCAACTAGGTAATTAAGTTGTAACATAAAATGAAAATTAATGACCATTAAGCAACACATTTAGCACTTTGGTCTCAGCCCAGAGGCAGCCATGAGTTTTGGCTTTTCTACCGGGTGACAACCTATTCAAGAATCCAATGCTTTTTGTTGTGTATTTTGATGACTCTAGAGAGCTACCTGAATGTGCCTCACAGAGCAATAGACAACACTTGGGGTAGGTGGGAAGACTGCCTGATGAAATTACAGCTTATATTTTTTTCTTGCAAGATTTGATGGAAATGAAAAACAAAAGAAAAGGGTTAATCCATAACCCTTAGCTGTAAAAGATGAAAACTCAGTTCAAACCAGTCCTTAAGCAAAAAAAAGTAATGTATTTGTCTGTAATTAATTCAGATAGAAAAGGAGTCAGAGCAAGTTTGATGGGCAGATGTTTATTAGGAAAGTACTCACGTGACAGAGTCAGTCTTGTACAACCAGGCGGGTCAGGGAACAGAGAGAGCCACATGCCTGAGACCCTCATATTTAAAGTCTTGCTACATCACTCTGACCACGCCCAAGTAGGCGTGGTCTTCGTCACCTGTGCCAGCCTCCAAGTGGGTGTGGCCAGCATTTCCCCAGGCTGGGAAGTCTAAGACCTGCCAGGGGCCAAGTCTCTCTCTCTCTCTCTCTCTCTCTCTCTCTCTCTCTCTCTCTCTCTCTCTCTCCCTCCCTCTCTCCTTCCCTCCCTCCTTTCTTCCCTTTTTTTCTTTCTTTCTTTTCACTTCTCCCAGATAGCATGAAATTAAAAGAAAATGTTGCAATATATTAGCACACTGGTCAATGAATAGAAATATGAGCCACCTCAGAAATGTGCACTTAGTGACAGGAAACCTTGGACAATGATAGGTAGTCAATAATCTTAACTTTAGCATTTTTCTTTGCATCCTGACTTGTCGTCTGCATAGCAGTTTTCAGACCTGGGGTCTCTACCTGGAACTCCTGCTGCCTGATGATAGGTTGCTCTCTCTCCATCCTATCTCCTTCACAGACAGGCTCTAAAGCCCCATTATAAGATGTTCACCAATTACTCCTTGTCTCAGGGCCCTGTTGGCTTCCCTTGAGGAGAAATCTCAGTAGAAAGCATGTTTGTGTATTACTGCTGGCCCTGGACTCTTTACCTGGTACAGACTGGGATCTGATTCATTAGCCACTGTCCATCCAACAACTGGTACAATGTCTGCACTGTATGCAACCAAAAACTGAAAGTGAAATAAGCCAAAAGAAAGAGAAAACCTATACTTAGTCTTTGATTAGGCTAAGAAAAGAAAGGTGAGGCTTAAACTTCCAGGATCATATAATGTATTTTAACAGAAATTGGGAATGTATTGAGCCGGAGTTGGGGGCAGGAGGCTAGGGACTCAGCTTCGTATACCTCACCAGTTCTTCCCACTTTCCCCCAAAACACTTTGATGATATTATATACAACTGAGAACAGTGTACCATCAAACAAATATTTATGATGTTGTCTATGACATTCTCAATTTATGAAGACAGAACACATTATCTATGTTTCTGCCCTTACCAGATATTCTATATGTCCTGCTATCTACAGGTTTTCTAACATATATGTAGTTAGTAATATATATAAGAAATATAATACATATAAAACAAATGAATCCCTAATACATTTATAGAAGATTCTGGGCCAGGAGAAAATGGATTAATCCTGGCTAGAAGTGAAAAGGAGCAGGCAAGCCATACAATACCCTGGCTATATTCTCATGAGAGTCTATGGCAGTGGTTCTCAACCATATGATGGTCAAACAACCTTTTCACAGGTGTTGCATACCAGATATTTACATTACAATTCACAATAGTAGAAAATTACAGGCATAAAGTAGCAACATAATAATTCCATGGTTGGGAGTCACCACAACATGAGGAACTGTATTAAAGGGTTGCAGCATTAGGAAGGTTGAGAACTACTGTCTACAGAGTTAGAAACAGACAGTGGAAAGACACAAGGAGGAAAGAACCAGGAGAGGGACAGACGAACACTTCATCCAGATGAGTTCTAAGGATGAGGATGGAAATAAATACTTGTGCCTGGGGCAGATGAACCAGGACTTTATGCAGTTACTCATAAGTAAGAATGCTTCTTTTTCCCTTTGCTCTTACTGTGGTTTGACTCTGAGGTCTTGGTAAATCCACCCTTAACCACTGTACCTTGGCTGAAAGGACTGTCTCAATAATCATGCAGAATTCAGCTGTCTAAAGAAGGCTGCCCCTTCTAATACACACTCTGTTCTTTATAGCTTTCCAGTCATCTCTCAAAACATAGGAGCACTTTTAATCTCTCTCAGAATGTGGGCTCACACTGGTGGTGAAAGCCTGTCACAGCATGCTATGAACAAAAGTGGCAGCAGGTATCCACAGTCACGCGGCGTAGTCTGGCCACTTTGTGTGACTCTCTGAACCAGCCTTTCCCAGGTAATCAAGTCCAGTGTCCTTGCACTTAAGGTCTTTTGCAGTCTGTCACCTTTACCTCCAGCTCATCAGTTCTGTGCCATGAGCCGTGTTTATGTTATCTATTCTGTCCACTAGATGTTTAATTCCAACTCAATCAGGAAAATGTTAGTAATTCTTTAAAAAAAAATGTATTTGTCTTAAGACTCAAGTAAAATAGCTTACTTATTTCTATACTCCTGGAAGTAACTGACCAAGTAAAAAATGATGAAATGAATTGTGAAGTACTAAAACATCTTAATACCCTCCCCCCGAGACTTGCTGATACCACAGGCGCCCAGAGAGACTCCAACATGATTTTGTCCTACTGTGCGCTTAGGAAAATAGCATCAACATGCCTTCTGCTCCAGAGGACACATATTTCCTTGAGCCCCAGTGGCCTTCTGCGACCTTCCATTGCATCTCCATTTAGAGAACAAATGTTATGGAGATGTTTGTCCTTTGTCTTCATCAGTGAGTCCGCCAGGAGAATTTCTAAACTTTTCAATACCTCTGTTAGCACAAAAGAACAACTCGATACTTCAGTAAATACTCTTACTCCTTCAAGAATTTGGAAATTTCTAACAGACCAAAAAGCTTTGAATTACTTTTATCATTTGTCACCATTCTGACATTTCAAATGGACCCTGATGCTTAATTTAATTTGTATTGGGGATTTCTACACTGACTGACCATATTTTCTCTGTAAAGTGGTTTTGGAAATCGTGAGTACTGGAATTTAATTACACAGACATATTTTTCCAATAAGAACTTGTTCAGTTTTGGCCATAGAGATGCCTCAGGTCAGAACAAAAGGCTCTATGAAAACTAAGATACATAAACCAGTTATGAACACTGGATGTGAGGTTCAGTTGTGGACAGACATACTCACAAAATGCCAGGAGGTTCAGTCAGTCTGTCACATAACTCTAGAACTAGAGTGAACTTCTGATACTGTGTCACAACTTCTGACATCCGGTTTCACAGTGCTATTTAGAGAGGTTGCAAGTCTTAGTCACAGAGCTGCTTAATGGCAGGGGCAGGACCAAGTTCCAGGCATTGACACTAAACAGAGCATTATGATTGTTTTATGAGCCATCTCGTGAAGTCTATTTGTTCGTTCAAGACACATAAGGATTGCTTCCCAGCCAGACATCAAGACTTGACTATGAAATAATGCAAACATTTACCCTGTCCTCATGAAGCTTATATTCAAGTGAATGAGATAGGTTGTCATCGTCATTATCACTGTCATCATCATTGATATCACAAATCTGGACAACTGAAATAATGGAAACAATGTAGGAAAGAGAAAAATAATAGAAATGGCTGTATAGGTTCTTTAACGGAACAGAATGTGTGTGTGTGTGTGTGTGTGTGTGTGTGTGTGTGTGTGTGTGTGTGTAAATAAAAGGGATTTACAGAACTGGCTTGCTCAATTGGATGGCCATCTGCATACAGGACAGTCAGAAAATTCATAGCTGTTCAGTCCAAGAAACTGAAAGCCTCAAAACAAGAGAAGCCAATGATGCAGCCCCAGTGTGGGTCTTCACTGAAAGGCC
Organism: Cricetulus griseus; assembly: GCF_003668045.3. Classification (NCBI taxonomy): domain Eukaryota; kingdom Metazoa; phylum Chordata; class Mammalia; order Rodentia; family Cricetidae; genus Cricetulus; species Cricetulus griseus. Next base: position 432,593,106 of record NC_048595.1, on the reverse strand, counting down.
AAAGGAGCTAAGCCTGCCCAGGCAGCAGCAAGAGTAGAGCTTTCACATAGACTGACTCTCACTGCTTCCACTTGGATCCCATCCATGTTCCCTGACTATTAAATGGTGCTGTGCACCTTCAGAGGAAGCCTCTTTGCTCAGTTGTTCTCCCCACATGTCAATCCTCTCTGGAAACACACATACATGTACATACACGCACACGAATGCATGCACACATGCACATACACATGAATGCATGAGCACACACATGCACAGACATTCATGCATGTACACACGTGCGCACACACACACACACACACACACACACACACACACACACACACACACACACACACACACACACAGGTATTTCACTAATCTTCTAGGCATCTCTCAATCCAGGCAAGTCGGCAATTCAGATTAACCATGACAACGCCCCTCAGGAATAGCAGTTACCTACCTAACAGTCGCTTCCACTTTGACAAAAGTGACATTTAGGTTCAGAGAGTTGAGGGATGAGGATAAAGTCACTGGAAGCATTGTTGAAAGGCACAAGCAGCAGCAGCTTGCAGGCACTTAGAGATAATTTCAGTGTTGTTGACTCTGAGGTCTGTCTAGGTTCTCCTTTGAGAAGGAATACGTTTATAATCACCTCCATTTTGTTTGATCAACTTCTTATTCTGCTTGTGTAACACTTCTTTTTGAGTCTTGTTTTTGTTTTTGGTGCGTGTGCGTGTGCGTGTGCGTGTGCGTGTGCGTGTGCGTGTGTAACTTTTTCTTCCAGCACTGGGGCATTGGGGACTGAACCAGAGGCATCACACACACCAGGCAAATGCTTTTCCATTGAATTATATCCCCAGATCGCTCTTTCTTTTTTTCTTTTTTTACTTTGAGACAGGGTCTCCTTAGGCTGCATACACATCTGGACTTGAACTTTTACTCTGTAACCCAGGCATTCATTGAATTTTTAATGCTCCTGCCTCTCAGCCTACCATGACTAGCACATGCAATGCTTCTTTTTTTATATGTCATTTATTTCTTTTTGTTTCATTTTCCAATCTCAGTTCTCCCTCCCACCCATCTTCCTGTCCCTCCTCACCTCCCCCCTAGCCCGCTCTCCCATTCACTCCTCCTCATGGGTAAGGGCTCCTATGAGGAGTCAACAAAGTCTGGCACATTAAGATGGGGCAGGACCAATCCCCTTTCCCATGCATTAAGGCTGAGCATGGCATCCCACCTTATACCATAGGAAAAAGCTTTCTATTATTTAGAACGAGAATCACACTCCTACCCCTACTCATAGCATGAAGAGGCTTAGGTTTTATTACTAACCCCACTTAAGGGCTTGATTCATTCCCAAATTAACTCAGAGAATAATAGAAAATAATATACTAAAGCATAAGAATCAAGAAACCAACTATTCAAAGAGTTCATGAGTTGATGAGCGTTCCATCTGTCATCATCCATTATATATATATACAGTGCAGTGAATTCGATTCTCCATAAAAATATGTTCAGAAAGTACCATCACTCACAGCCTGATGATTTGATGCTGTGATAGTTTGAATGAAAATGATACCCAAAGGCTTAGGAAGCCACACTATTAGGAGGTGTGGCTTTGTTAGAGTAGGTGTGGCCTTGTTGGAGGAAGTGTGTCACTGTCACTAGGGGTCTTTGAGGTCTCAGATGCTCAAGCCAGGCCCAGTATCGCTCACTCTTCCTGCTGCCTGCCCATCCAGATGTAAAACTCTCAGCTACCTCTTCAGTACCATGTCTGCCTGAAGGGTGCCATGCTTCCTGCTATGATGACAATGGACTAAACCTCTGAATTGTAAGCCAGCCCCAATTGAATGTTTTCCTTTATAAGAGTTGCCATGGTCAAGGTATCTCTTCACAGCAACAGAAACCCTAACTAAGACAGGAGCCTTGCAAGCCCCTGAACACATCTGCATTTACTGGCCTTTTTCAAATCTATCCCACCAAAATATTCCTGAGCCCCTGCTGTTCATTTTCATTCAACTTTTTAAAATCATGTTTTTGGAGCACAAATAGTAAGGCATTCTTAAAGTTTCAAACAAGACGCCCTCTGACTTTCTAGTGTCATATCTCACGTGCGAGGAAGAACATTTTGTGCATAACATTAACATAAAGCCACTTTGTGGGTCTGACTTACTAAATAACTTGACCCCTCCAGTAATCTAGATCTGGCTGCTAACGTTTGCCTAAAGCTTGGTTGCTCTCCAGCCAGTTGGTTCAGCTGAGATGATTCTAATAAAGCCAGGGTGATACAGTCAGCTCCCCTAGGGACCAATTAGCTTCGCACACAAGAAAATTTCTTCCAAATTTCCCATATAACCTGAGCCTCCTATTTTAGAAGTGCACACACTGGGGGAAACTAGGGTGGTCAATGTCATCTTTAAATTCTATAAAATCCCCCTTCTTCCCAGAAAAGATATTGCGAGAGGTTTACATTCATTTGCCAGCTCAGTTACTTAACTCTGTGAATTGCTCCCTGCCCCACCACCTCTTAAATAGCTCCTACTAAAAACAACAGCAATCTGCTAACTTCCCTGAGTGAGACCCATTCAGGGCCAATCCTTTTCTCCAGGGAGAGAAAGAGAACAAACATCTTGAAAGATAAATGAGCTCTAGTCAATGTTATGCCTCAAGATCCTCCCTGGGATAGTTGAGGGTGAGAGATTGCAGATAAGTTGCTTTGGGGGACATCTAGGTCAGCTGATAGAAGCCATGCTGTCACTCTCAAAGTATTACTGTGGACACCTAGAATTCAATGACTCACTGTTGAGCATAGATATAAAGATCCAGTCTTCTTGTCTTAAATCAATAGAATCCCAGTATCTCTGAAGCCCTCCATAAAATCACATGAAAGTTTTGTGGCAGTGCCCTGATATGACATCATCCACTGAGGACACTTGTCACAGAGTAGCAAGTGAGCAGACTAGACTCTTTTTCACCATAAGAGGCTAGTCGTTTATTCTGGTAGATATCAAAGATACATTTTAGTGTACATGGCTTTGTGCTCCCTTCTGACTGTGCCCCAACCAGCAGTAATATCAAAAGGCTTAAAGATCACCTAGTCCTCAGGCAATGCATTGGATAAAGGTATAATGTTGATCACATGATCACAAAATATTGGTGTCATTTCTGACTGCATTGTGTATAAATGATGGACTTGACAGAGTAGTGGGGAGGGCTTTTAAAATGCAGTTAAGGTTCCACATTGGATATGGTTTCCTGACAAGAATGCCCCTCCTCCAAGATTTAACATAAAATCTGAAGCAGTTACTACTATATGTTGTTTGATCTCTAATATGTAGAGTACACATAGCCAGAATTAAGGGTATTTTAGTCACTTTTTTATTGCTATGATAAGACATCATGACCAAGGAAACTCATAGAAGAAACAGTTTATGGGAGCTTACAGTTTCAGAGGGTAAATCCATGACCATCATGGAAGGAAGCATGGCAGCAGGCATGGTGTTAGAGCAGTATCTGAGATCTTATATCCTTATGCAAAAGCAGAGGCTGAAATACCTCCCAAAATACTTTTGAAAACCTCAAGACCACTCCCAGTTATACAATTTCTCCAACAAGGCCACATCTCATAATCCTTCCCAAATAGTTCTACTAATTGGAGCCCAAGGATTCAAACATATGAGCCTGTGGGGAACATTGTCATTGAAATCACCACAAAGGAGTAGAATTAGAAGTGCCCCTTCCTTCCCCAACATACATATCATTGTGACCAGGAATGTATTTTGGGCCCTATAACTCCAATATAGATTTAAAGGTCCTGATTCCCAGAACAAACACTTTCACCAAAAGTTTAAGGAGAATTACATTAACTTTTAAAGCACCGGGCTGTGCCCAGGCACTTCAGGCTTCTTTTGCCAACAAGAAGCAAAGTAAGCTGCCTTCATCTTGACAGAAGTAGTGGTGACCATCAAGAGAAGTTGAGGCTTTTCTGCATAGTGGAGAGGAGGGAGAATATGTTTGGGATCTATAGGACACATTGAATATGCATATTTTGGTGCTTTCATGTCCAACATTGGTAGTAAGTAGGTAAACATGTAGGTAGTAAGTGGTGGTCATACATAGCCTGAGAAGGGCATATTACCCAGTGTTCAGAATCTTTGTGGGTGAGGATCTAGATGGTACCTTAAGCAAATTTAGTTAACAGATATAGCTGAGGATCAGGTAAATCTAGAATGAATAAAATAAACTGCAGCTTCATGACCAATAAGGATGAGGTTTGTATCTCATCTCATTAACTTCTTTTCTTGTAAAAATCCTAAAGATCAACCAGACATGTGAAAGAGTTGTTCCCATGGAATATTACAAGAAATCAAATAACAGATCCAGAACTATATGGAACAGACTGTAGTGTTTCAGAAGTGAGCCACCCTCCCTCTCCCCTAAGTACTTGCAGTGCTGATAGGTGAAGTTTCACAGCTAAGTTGTCCTCCAGACACTGTCCTATGTTAAACAAAGCCACCATACAAGCTGCCATGTTCTCCCCTCATTTGGTAGGGCACATATGCCAACTACTAATGACAAGAACATGCAAGAAAACTGCCCTTTTGCCTCACACACACACAAAATACAGAGGGATATTCTAGTTTCTGACCTTCTTCTGAAATGAGATGAACCTTTTGTGACTGTAACAGAGCTCAACTTCTCCCTCTGACCATCCATTCTTTGTTCATTTCCCCATGGATATTGATATTGACAACATTCCAAAATGTATTTTTCTTTCCCCCCATCAGTCTCAGAGTCCATTTCTTGGTGGCCATGAGGGCCTTAATATAGGAAGATGTTATAACAGAGATTTTTTTGGGTTTTTTAAATGTTTACTTTAACCCATATGTATGGATTTTTCTGCATACCATATGTGTGCCTGCCAGAAGAGGGTGTCAAAGCCCCTGGCAATGGAGTAACAAATGGTTGTGAGCCATCATATGATTGCTGGGAATTGAACTTGGGTCCTCTGTAAGAACAGCCAGTGCTCTTAACCCATGAGCCATCTCTCCAGCCCTTATGTAACAGAGATGTTAAGGGCATGCTTTTGTATTCCTTTGGAGTTAGTGCAAATGTCAGCCTTCATTCTTCAGCTAGACACTTCCATTCTCTGCTCTTCTGGATCAGTGACATGATAGCAATGTGGGAGTCAAGAGTGTATCATTAATTAATAAATCCATTGTGACAAAGTCCTTGCCATGACACTTGGAATAAATATTCATTATGTAAAAGTATGTGCATATGATTCTGTCATCTATTGTAAAGTTCCCTGAAGCAAACCCTGATGCAAGTATCTGGATATAGCTATTTTATTGGGAGGTGATCCTAGCTGAATATCTGTAGAGGAGAAGGAAAGACAATACTATTTGGTCAATGAGAAGTTATTGCTGTGGTCAGTTAGGGCTGAAACCCACTAGATACCTTGAAAATACTAAGTATAACTTGCTTCTTTCCACTTCCAAAGTAGGAATCTGGAGAGATATTGAGCCCCAATTCTTATCCACCAGACACTCCCCCGCTACCATGGTATTGAATACTATACATATTTAGTCTGACTTATCTGCTGTTTGAAAAAGAAAAGTAATCTAGCAACCAGTGAAAGCACTCAGGTAGAAAGTGAGAGGGGCAAGGAGGTGGAAGCCACAGATGTCTTTAGACTAGTGAGTGCTGAGGAAATATGGCTGCCACAAAGATAGGATTTTCTGTCGTGTGGGTTTGTACAAAGCACAAAATGAACAATCTTCTCAGATGTTTAGTTTTATTCACAAGCTTTCCTCTGCTCTTGATTCTCTCCCTGTCTTATTGGGTGGTGGTGGAGGCGCATAATAAGTGCAGGACCTCCCTGGTGCCAAATATCTACATGTCTTAACTGGAAACTGTGAGAATAAACTTTTTGGAGATGGGGTCCTCAAAGGTGCAGTTGAGGATTCTGATAAGCTCATCTGAGAAGACCCTAAACTCAAAGCCCCAAAGCCAAAGCTCTCCTGGTGCTTCTGGAAGCAGCAAGAACGGATCCCTAGTTAAACCTGGAAAGAAAAACTGGCCCCACCTTTCTTGTTCTTTTTTATTTAAATTCCTTAATTACTACTCATATTTAGATATCCACCCCCCATTCCCTTGCCCTCCCATCCTCCCATATTCCCCACCAACACCCCCAATCCACCCCCAACTCCTCCCCAGGGATAGTGAGGCCCTCCACAGGGGACTTTCAAAGTCTGTCATATCATTTGGGTCTAGGCCCTCCTTGCTGTATCTGGGCAGCAATAGTTTCCCTCCATAGGGAATGGGCTCCCAAAGTCCATTTGTGCTCTACGGATAAACACTGGCTCCACTGTTAGAGGTCCCATAGACTGCCTTGGCCTCCTAGCTGGCACCCACATTCAGAGGGCTTGGTTCAGTTCAGTGCTGTTTCCACGGCTTTATGAATAGGGTCTCCATGCTCTCAGTAGGTCAGGTCAACTGTTTTTGCGGGTTTCTCTATCATCGTCTTGGCTCCTTTGCTCATCCCTCCTCCCTCTCCATAACTGGATTCCAGGAGTATGGTTCAGTGCTTAGCTGTGGGTGCCTGTTCTGCTTTGAACAGCTACTGGATGAAGGGTCTAGGAATGGTAACCAAGGTAGACATCAATTTCATTATGGGGGAAGGGCATCAATGGCATCTTCTCTACCACTGCCTGGATTCTTAGTTGGGGTCATCCCTGTGGATCCCCTACCTAACTGCCTATTTATATTACTTTTATTTCATTTATTACGTTATTTCTCTGACTATATTCAAGCACTATACTGTATTGAATAAGAGCAGCTAGAAAAGCTTTAACTGTCCTGTCTGAAATAAAGCTGCTTAAAAATATTGTGCCCTTCTCTTTGGACCATCAAAACAAGGGTCCCAGAGAAATTAGAATTATTCCAGAAATCTTGTGCTGGGAGAAGAAAATAGCTGAAGCCTTTTGTGAGGTAGATGAGTGCACTGTCCCTGTGGGGAAAAAAATCATCTACTTCTGTAGGCTTCCCTGAAGGATAAACTGGAGCAGAGACAAAATGTGAAACAGGATCATATCTTGACCAGAGCTTCTGAGTTACTGTTGCCACTTGCCCTCTACTTAAACCTAAACCCGTATCAAGATTACAAAGGCAAGTTTTAATGGGTCACTGGACTTTTGTTCTTTTTCTAAATGTGGTCACAATGATTAAATCTTTCTTCTAATTTTTAGGATTAGGTATTTCTTTAATTGACCTCTGGAGACAAGGTGGCTGTGGTAATTTAAAGGAAAATGGCCCCCACAGGCTCACAGGGAGTGTCACCACTAGGAGGTGTGCCCTTGTTGGGGTAGATGTGGTGCTATTGGAGGAAGTGTGTCACTGGGAGTGGTCTTTGAGGTCTCGGAAGCTAAAGTCAGGCTTAGTGGCTCAATTTCATCCTGTGGCCCGCTGATCCAGATGTAGAACTCTCAGCTTCTTCTCCAACACCGTGTAAGCCTGCATGCCATCATACTTCCCACCGTGACAAAAATGGACTAAAACTCTGATATAGGCAGTGTCAATTAAATATTTTCCTAATAAGACTTGCAGTGTTCATGGTGTCTCTTCACAGCAATAGAAGCCTTCACTGAGACAATGGCCAAGCATGCCTTGTTAGCAATTATGAGGGCCCAGGCTATGACACTGAAAACTCTGGCACCAAAAGCATCATTGGCATCATTTCTATTGTTTTGTTTTGTAGAAATTTCAGAGTCTTCTCATAACGGTATGATGAATTTTCCTTAAAACGTTCTCCATGTGTGCTGACATGATCTTTTACTTTTCTCCTTAAATCTATTTATGTATTGTAATGTGGTTATGGCTTTATGTATGATTATCTTTGCATGGCCAAATGGAAGCAATTTTTCCATGGTTAAATAAATTTTTATTCAGGTTAAAAAAAAAAACCAAAAAACTGGTCCCAATGATGTTCCTGTCTGGGCATCTAGTCTCTAGTACTGTCAGAAGGTAGATCTCTATTGCCTGATAATTCCCAGGTGGCAGTTTCCACAATATCCCTAAGTCATTTCTGGGGGCTTGTTTATGCTGCTTCCTCTGAGAAAGCCAGTTGTCTTTACAGTGATTTAACTTTACTAGACTAACCTGAACACAGACAAATCCAGCCATAATCCAGCTTAAAGGACTGATATTTACTAGTTCCTAGAACTGTCTTGAGACCCAGGAGATCCTAGACCCTGGTCCTTTGGCTCCGGATTACAATAATACCCCACTGTAGTATCATATTCTTTGGCCCTTTCAGAAAAGTCATAGGTATAAAGTCTCTCCTGTACTTTCTCAGACAGCTTTAAAAATAGGTTATGCTAAAGTTGACTGATGGAGCTGCTCCATCAGAAGCACGGTATGGCTCTTTCTTCAAATTTATGCACAAGTTGGCTATTTATTCCACCAACATTTATCAGCTCCTGTGGTCTGCCAAGAATTTTTTTGGGTGCTAACTTCTCAGAAGCAGGAATCCTGATGGAAAAGCAATGGCTGTCTTATTCAATGTGTATTTACTGAGGTCCACATTCCTGCTAGAGCAGGGGCTCTGCCTGTGGTGTATAAGAGTAAAAGTCCACTTTGATTCTGTCTACAGAGTTCCAGCTCATGGCTCCTTTTCTTGGGATTACTCATGTTCATCCCACAGTTCATTGCACTGGAGAATCACTGGATACTGGATGCAGAATCTGAAATGCTCCCAGCACTCAGACATTCTTCACATCTCAGAGGACCACATCTGTACGCTTAACACAGAAGGAAGAGAGGATCACTCCCATCTATCATGGGTCAGCCAGTTCATCTTCCTCCAAAATGCCTTGTAGACTTTTCTGGCCCAAGTGGTCCAACCACCTTTCTACTCTAGACCAAGCCTCCCGTGCTGCCCCATCTGTTTCTGTTACTGCTTAATGTTTTGCTAAGTGTTATATTCTCCCACATAGTGGGTTTACACCCAGAAAGCTAAAATAGGTCCCTAATATTGTCCTAATGCAGTGAATGCAATAGGTGGTTAATAATTTGTTTGAAGAAATGAGTGTGATTTGTACTCAGTAAGTACTGAGTGCAGCTGATTAGACAGTTGAACGGACGAATCCTAACACTTCTGTGCTCGGAGCCGCCCACTGACTTCCCACTACCAGCAAAGGAAAAGGCAAAATTCATCCCAGGGACCTATGTGACACAGCACCTGCTATGTTTCAACATCACCTCCTACCAGTCTTCTGGTATCATTCGCTGTCCTTCTTGCTGTTCCTGTACACACTGCATGTACTCCTTCCTCAAGACTAGCCAGGACTGCCAGAGTCCACAAATAAAATGACAGCACACCCAGATCAGATTGAAGTCTGCATAGACCGACGGTTTAAAACATCCTCTGGTAACATTTGTAATATACGCATGTGGAAAATATTTGTTTTTGTATGGAATTCAACTTGAACTGAGTGTCCTATGTGCTAGTCCCATGGAGCACCTTCTCTAGGAATCCCTACACATTCCTCAGATTCTTGGTTCCCTCAGATATCACCATGTTGAAGAAGTGTGCCCCTAGTCCTAAGTCTCTCAAGAACATAGCACCATCTCTAGCTGGGCTTCTCTCCACCCTATTCCTATGCTTCTTTGTAGCATTTTGGTGACCTGACAGGGAAGTTCCGGTGGGCTTGTTGTTCATCTTCTCCCACTCTTGTGACAATTCTGGATGAGCAAGAACTTCTGTCACTGGTTGATGTATTATTTCCCAGGACTAAGAAACAGTAGTCTGGCTTGAGGCAAGCCCTTAATAACTGTCCCTTTGATAAATAAAACAGAATCGTGTAGTGACATATCCACCCCGCCCTCACCTGTGTAGCACTGACCAAGCCTGTTTGTGTGTGGTCACAGGTGTGACAGGATGGAGAGTGAGTTAGGTCTGGGGTCCGGGCTGGTGGCTCTCTCTTGTATCCAGTCGGGTCACAGGGATCTGCCTGTGAGCAGATCCTTAGAGCAGGGGACGTGGGAAGACATGGACCTGCGGCAGCTATCTGCTTCTTGTGTAAGTGACTTTTCCCCAAAATAAGTCATATTTAACCTATATTTGAGCCTAGTCCCATGAATCATTATACATGCCTCCCAATCATCAGATATAGTTTGCTTTATAATGGTGATTATTACAGAAAACCCAAGTATTTTCAGGCAACCTCCCATTCTTGTTATTAGTGCCAGTGTCCTTCAAGAGTAACACAGTAGTCCAGGCTTACTCTTAACATTTTGGGTTTGTAAGCCAGGTCGTTAATGGCTGGACCATTATTCTAGCCCTCCACCCTTATTCTTGGCTTCACTCTGCACCATCTTAGTTACCCATGTTGACTATGATGCAAAAATATTACTTGTCTTGATCCTTTTGAGAGAAAGGGACCACTTTCACAAAACTTTTGTTACAGTATATAACTATAGTATAGTATTACAGTATATAACTAGTTATAATATGTAACTACATTTTTATGATTGTTTTATTATTAGTTATTACCACTGTGCTTCCCTTACAAATTGAAATTTATTATAGGTATGTACATGCAGAAATAAATGTAGTCTATACTTGGCGCTGTCTGTAGTTTCAAACGCCCAGTGGAGGTCTCGGCACATGGCCCATGTGGATGAAGGGAACTCCTAGACTCCCTCTCAGTTCTCCTATTGCCCAATCATGACAGAGCTTTTTAAAAAAAAAATATTCATTTTATTTTTATTTTTGTGTGTGTGTGAGAGAGAGAGGGAGAGAGAGAGAGACAGAGACAGAGACAGAGACAGAGAGAGACAGAGAGGGGCAGAGAGTGTGTGTGTGTTGTGTAGGTATGTTCACGGGAGCACAGCTGTCTGAGGAAGCTAGAAGAGGGTGCTGGATCACTTGGAACTGGAGTTACAGGTGGTTGCAAGCCACCTAGTGTGGGTGCTGGGAACAGAACTTGAGTCCTCTGAAAGAACAGCCAGTGCTCTTAACCATGGAATCACCTCCCCAGCCAACAGATCTTTTACACAATGAGGAAACACCTGAAATTAAAAGAGAATTCTCCTCAACTCTTTGGCTTCGTGTCACTTAAACAAAACAAAACAAACAAACAAACAAAAACCAAAAACCAAACATCTGGGATTTTATCTTTATCTGGCAGACAAGTCCAGCACTCCAAGTTCATGCCACTTGACTCAGAAGTTGCCTGACCTTGAGTTATCCTTGAGATTTTGCAGGGCTGGTTTATCAGTAATTGACAGTCTGGGGAAGGCGAAAATGAGCATTGGTAATTGAGGGGATGACCTGTGCTGTTCCAGCCTACATTCCATTTTCCTATTTGGCCCTTGCTCAAGAATAGGGAGGGCAACTGTCCTCTGTTTTATTACAGCGATCAGCCAGAAGAGAAATTGCAGCCACTGTACAGTGTTTCAGAGGCGCCACACTGCTTCCATCTCTGTTTCTGGGATCCATGAGGGCTGAGACACTGCCTGGAAGCGACTACCAGGCAGTCGTCTGACCTGAGAGAAGTTGTCAAGAGGAAAGCTGATCATAGTCCCCTGAGCCAGTAGCCAACGTCAAAACGTTTGCCTTCCAAAACTTTATCCCCAGCCATTGTTGGAGCTAGAACAGCGAGAGTCAGTCTGGATAATATGGGGTTATTGTACGAAGCTGTAGCTCTCCACGGTTATAATGCTGAGGAGTCCTTGAAAACTCCTCCTTTTGCTTCTCCTTCTCTTTCTTCCTCCATCACAACCTCTACGTGAGGTTAGCTCCTGTCAACATGAGGTTAGCTTATGTCCTTATTCCCTGCTAACCAGCTCCTGGTCCCAGGCTCTGGCAGGGTCCCTGGAGATCTCGTCAGTCACTAATCTTCATGTTCTCCATGTCCTCTCTCTTGTTCAGAAATGATGGCTGATACTCCAGGTTTCTGCCTCATCCAGGGTCCTTCACCTAGCTGTCAAAGTCCTGCCCCAGCTGCCTTCTCCCTGTCTGATCAATGGCCACCCCGTCTCGTATTCTTTCCTTATTTTCTTGTCTGTATTCACCTCTGGGCATCTTTCAAAGCGTTCTTTGTTGTCTTTATATCTTGAAAACCTGGCTAGTTTTCAAGTTTGATTTCCACCTAGACTAAACTTCATTTCTCTTGGTCTTAAAACTCCATGTTTAACATTTGAATATATTTACTGTGGTTATTTTTTTTTCTCACATTATCATCATCATTTTTTATTTTAGTTAGCATACAATTTAATAAGTTTTTTTTTTATTTTATTTTCGAGACAGGGTTTCTCTTTGCAGGTTTGTAGAGACCAGGCTGGCCTTGAACTCACAGAGATCCACCTGCCTTTGCCTCCTGAGTGCTAGGATTAAAGGTGTGCACCACTGCCACCAGGCTTAAAATTAGTAAGTTTTATTGTGGCATTTTGTATGCATGTGGAATTATACTTTGTTTGCCACCTGCCACTGTCCTTTTCCACTCTCCCGCCAGCTCACTCTTATTGGTCCCTTTTTATTCTGCAGATACTGTTTGCTTTTGCCTGTGGGTCACGTGTATCCTACCATCTTCTCTTGCTTCTACTTTCCATCCTACTTATACCTTTTCCTCTCCTCTCATCATCCCCTGTCTATTTCTGTCTCATGTATAGGAAGACATTTAAATTGATTCTACATAGGAGAGAAATCATGCAATAGATTCTGAGTCTGGCTTATGTCTCTGAACACAATGATCTGCAGTTCCTATCCATTGTAATTTCATTCTTTCCCCCTGATCAAAATTCCATGGCATATTGAGACTACATTTTCTCATCCATTTATCTGTTTATGGACAGCAAGGCTGCTCCATATTTTAGCTGTTATGGATAGAACTTGATGCTTTTATTGATTCCTGTTGTCTTTCCCTCTCAACTAAATTGCAAATGCCTTGAGATATAGAATAAAAATATGGAAAACAAAAACTGTATCTCACAACTGATTTGTTTTTAAAAGGCCCCAATGGCACATTTAATGCCCCACCTATGTTGATTGCTCTTCACTTAGTTTTCTCCTAATGGCAATAAGAATAAAAGACGTCTCCTTTGGCTCAGTGGCTTCCCGGCACTGTGTATTAAACACGTGTATTGACTGAACTGTACTGTCTTGACACCAGTTCAGTAAAGAGCAGCCCACCGTGTGTTTTGAGGCATCTAAAGTAAACACATGCTTTATACTGGTTATACATTATCTTGATAGGAATGATTGTTCCATTTTAGCACTAAAAACAAGTTGAGTCAGACAAGAAAGTAAATCCAAGTTCACATAGTTGGTCAAGAGTAAAGTTAGGCGTGTTGTGGTGACTCATTGATCTCAACACCTGGGAGGGAGAGGCAGGAGGATCACTGCAAGTCTGAGGCCAGTCTGATGGACATAGAGATTTCTAGGCCATCCAGGGATATAAAGGGACACCCTGTGTCAACACATCAGGATTTGAATAGAGATGAGGCTACCTACCATGCCCCACAGAGGATCTGTCAGACACATGAACAAATGGGCAGCATTTCCCACCAAGGAGTAGTCAATAGAAGGTCTCTTGAAATTTCTATGGCTAGCTGAAAAATCTAAATTCACTAAGTCTTCTAAGAACACCACAAATGCCCAACCCTTCAACACGCCGAATCTGCTGGTGCTCGGGAGCGTGAAACATCTAAATACGATTGATTCTTCTCCTGAGGGGGAAAAGGAATCAATGTTTTGCTTTTCTTCCAGTTTAGGAGAGCTTTTTGTGTGTGTTAACTGACTTCCTTTAGAAATTTAAATGCTTAATTTAAATAAGTCCTGGGACTCCACATAGCTCCATCTTGCACAGCTGTGTTTAAAAATGCATGGCCCAGTAGCCAAAAAGTAACGCAATTGAAATTTCGTTCTTTGCCTGCATCGCTCATAGAATATCAAAAGGGATAAAATTCCTAAATTTAAAGAACTCTGCTCCAAACCTTGCTTCCTGTCATCAGCATTCCCTCTCTATACCAAACTTTCATCTATACCTCTCTTGGGCCAAATTCCCACAATTCCTTTTGATGCCCCCTGCGGGAACTCTTCCCTCTGAAATCCTCTTTTATCCCACCCCATCTTCTCACTTTACATTACACCTAGGAGCCAGAATGTCAGGGCTGCCACATTCTTAAGTGTGGGACTATATAGTAGGCTATGTTACATCTGTCTCTAGTCATTTTATAGTGCCTCTGGAGACCCTGGATGTAACATTGTTCTTAGTTGTCTCTCCCTCTCAGCCTTGAACTCTGCCTCTCCCTTCCCTCTTCTTTGACACTCCTTTCCTCCCTCCCTTGTTCCTTTCCTTCCATTGTTTCTCCAAACCTAGACATGGTTATGTGGACCAACTAGACTACAAATGGGGAAACGAATAACAGACAGCCTAGATATCCCAGCTCAGATCATTCTAGACCAGACAAACAGCCCAAACACATGATAGCAATAATAATAATAATAATAATAATAATAATAATAATAATAATAATAATAATAATAAAAACAGCCCCAAGCTAGACCTCCAGTGATCACAGATACACAAGCATGCCTAGCCAAGAGTAACAGAATTATCCAGTCAGCCCACTCTCTTATGAGCTAATTTGGGTTTGATGGGAGTAGTTGTTACACACCATGAGGTAGCTGATACATTACTGAAATAGAAAAAAAAATCAGAACTGGAGGAAGAGGGGAAATAGTGAATACTTATACATTTTTGTTCCCTTTGGTAGAGGCTAGTATTTAGAAGTTAAGTGTTTCTAATAGCAATGTTGGGATTCATTCTTCTTTGTATCTAACTACCAAATTAAGTGCTCAAACTGTAAAAAAAAACTACTCAGAAACTTGCTATATAGAAATATTTACCCCACATACCACAATAATTTAATCTTCAATTTCCCTTTAAATGTAGAGTATAGCTAAACTTTCTGTGAAACATCAGCTCACAAATAGTGACACTGAGACTTCTTATTAAGTATGAAAACTTGGGTTTAGCTTCCCAACTCACTCTTATAACTTAAATTAACCTATTTATATTAATCTACATTCTGCCTCATTACCTCTCCTCCATACATCCAATTTCTTCTGCATCTTACCAGTGAATCCCATTTCTCTTCTTCCCAAAGTTCCTATCTCTGCCCAGAAGTCCCTCCTAATCTCTCCTGCCTAGCTATTGACCATTCAACTCTTTATCGAAGGTGCCTTGGCAGAGACACATCTTCACAGTGTACAAAAAGATTATCCCACAACAGTAAAGCAAATTCACACGGCTTCTGACTGGATTTTGCTGGAAACGGTGCCTAGTGCATCAAAGAAGTAAGTGCTGGTCATAATCTGTGACAGGTTTACGTATAAACAACAGCAGTGTGTAAGTCACCGGCTCCTGACAGAACTGCAATGAAATCTACATGCTGGCTGCATCCACTTAGGAAATATTCCTCTTCTGAGAATATTTGTTTGGCTTCAGCCATTTTGCACATAAATCGTTGTGAAGTTAGGGTATATGCCTCTGATTCATTGCCAAAAGAACTACTTTGATCACATCCAAAATCTGTCCCTACAAGATCTCTCATAACTTGGGTTTTAAGGCAGTGCTGTATAGCATGAGTGACAAAGCATCTGGTAATGAGTCAACAAACACATACCTCAAGATAAACTGCATTAGGAAATTATAAGGAATGTCACCATCTGGCGACTCCCCCAATTGGTTGCAGCTATCCATGCTGATCTCATTAATGTCTCAGAGCAAGAAGAAATCAGTTCTTAAAGAACATGTGGGAATTCTTTGGTTGACTGTGACAACCATATAAAGGACAAGGATGGTGGGCTGGAGAATCTGTGAGGGTCCTTTGTTTATACAGCAGACATCAATTGTCACTAAACTAGCAAAAGGAACTTATTAGAATGGCATAGGATGGCTTTTTGTAATCAAAGGAAGGACTGAAAAACAACATGGGAAAATGCCTTGCTGATTATTATTTCTTCAAGAAGCCAGCCAGCCAGGCCCAGAATGGGTGCTTGCCACATTTACTTCCTTCCATTCTATGCCAATCTAAGTTTTTGTATCTCTGTGTCTGTGTCTGTGTCTGTGTCTGTCTCTCTGTCTCTGTCTCTGTCTCTGTCTCTGTCTCTGTCTCTGTCTCTGTCTCTCTCTCTCTCTCTCTCTCTGTGTGTGTGTGTGTGTGTGTGTGTGTGTGTGTGTGTGTGTGTGTGTGTGTGTGTGTGTGAGTTACACGTGGTTGTGAGCTGCCCACTATGGATATTCGAACTGAACTTAGGTCCCCTGCAAAAGCAGGCCATGCCCTTAATCACTAAGCCATCTCTCCAATCCCCTAAACTGAGTCCTTACTCCTATAATTTATTTAATTTAAACATGTACTATCGCTAGTGATGGAGAACAGTATGTCACTACCCCTCCTATAAATAGCTTTCATATGCTTGCAGACATTAAACCTGTTCCTGATCTTGCTGTGAATCAAGGGGAACAATTAAAAAACCACCTCCATCAATTCTGTTTACCGAGCTTTTCACGAGCTTTCCTGAAAGAAATGTCACCAGGCTGTCTACCCTGGCAAGTCAAGGGTCTATTTGCTCTCTATCGAGAGTGGACATGATAAACGGGGGTGGGGGGAGGGGGGAATCAAGCTGCTGCCACTCACAGAGTCAACCCCTTTCCATAAACATGCCTTTCACACAAATGCTAAAGGCTGCATTTTCCTAGGGTACATCAAGGCTTCTCTGCCCTGAGATATGGTAGAATCACGGCATCCCAAGTTGGTGAGGAAAAGGCAGAAGCCCCAACAAGAATGAATCAGGGCAAGGCAGGGTAAGAGCCCCAGCTCCTGGACTAGGTCTCAACAACATCATTTAATCATAAAATATGCCAATGGTATCAAGTAAAATTCGTTTGTGCTGGTGTGACATCAATTGTGTGCCTTACATGTGTGATCTTGCCTGATGTCATATCCACCCTAGCTTTAGAGTTATTTTCTCTGCTATGTATGAAGAGGAGCTCAGAGGATAAAGACATTACATAATTTCATTTACAGGCAGCATCTGTGCAGTTGAGGTGGTGTGGCTCCAGAGTCCAGGATGAAATCACCGAACTCTCAAGGACAATGAAAGCCAATGCTGGAGGTGGAGAAAGAGTCTTCAGTCTGTCAGGCAGCTTCTTAGGTTCCTGCAGGAAGGTGGAAGGGCAGAGCCCCAGGGAAGATATTGGGAATCTACTCAAGCCTGTAGGAACTTGAGTAGTCTCAAACCTTAGCAGGCTGAGATGTGCCCATTGTAAAGATAAGCAGCCTCCTGTTAACTGCAGGTATCCAGGCAAAGCTTGCAAGCCAATATAAGAAACAAGTTTGGCAATGATACAGAGGCCTTCAAACCCTAGAACCATGCTCCAGATCTGATCCTGGGATAAGACTCAAAGAAAATCACTAGAGCGTCTGTATGCCCTTTGTGTACTCTCTAATTGTGAACTACACCCCCAACCATTCATCCTCTGCCCAATCACTGTCCTTCCAGAATCCCGATGGTCCTCTATTGCCAGATGGACTACAAGCCTAAAAATACATCCCGCTACTTCCAGTCTGCCCCCTCTATCTTTTCAGTGAGGTGAACCCTGTCCCTCAACCTGTATCACTAAGAATATTATATTGAAATTGACATTATTCATTCATGTTGGCTCCCATGACAATACAGAGGTTTTTCCTCAGCCACCAAACTGGACCACTTGGATTCTGATGCCAGGCCAGATTAAACCCCATCTTACCTGGTCTTAGCATGGCCCCCATCCTTCTGCAGGCTCCCTCAGATTGATGCTCCCAATTGCATCACCCTCTGTAGCTCCAGTGCTATCAGAATTGGTGTTTTCCTCGCCTTTCCTTGTTGTGTGGGGTTTGGAATTCTCACAGTAGACAGCAGAATGAACATTTCATTATGACACAGCTAGCAAAGCAACTTGCTTTGACTGGCGACTGGCCTTAGGTAATGTGGGGCAGGCTGTGGTGGATATTCACACAGACTGACAGCACTCACCGGGGTGCCGAGGTCCACATGACTTCACACACTGGCGCTGAGGATGAAGAGGACTGATCCAACCCCCTCCCACCCATGCCCTTCCGCCTCTCCAAGTCTGCAGCAGATGACGTCCTCCCATTTCTGCCTCTGGCTCCTCTTCTCATTTTGAAATTGCATGCCCTCTGTCCACTGCTTTGGAAAGTACAGGGATGACCGCCCTTTTCACAGTAGTCCCTTTGAGCAGACTTCGTGTAATATGGGCTCTGCTCCCCTCAGACACTGGCCTGGTAATGCTGAGGACTTCACTCACTTTGAAGAACGCTGAACCACTACTTGTTAAGAGTTAGCCTCAGTCTGGCCAGGAGCCATCAAAAGCTTAGATGAGAGACTCGGTGTCTTCACAGGCCTGCGTGATTCTTCCATGAGTGGGGTTATGAACCTCAGGACTAAGAATGGATTTGGAGGCATCGCATCTGCAATCAGGAGTCAATGGATTGATATTCGTTTGAATGTGCATGTTCCCTAAGAGAGGCCTACAGTTTGATAGACTCTTTACTCATTCTCCCTGACAGTTTTGTAATGAAGTTAAATAGCCACCATCGTCTTCTGCCCCTCGAGGTGCAGGATGCTGCCATGCAGTATGCTCGGACCACAACCAGAGAGAGAGAGAGCATGCTCAAGGTCCCTCCTCTTCCTTATAAGGGATCATGTCTGAACACCAAAGCCACACCCTAAGACTGGTACCTCAAATATATTGGTGAAACAAGATGCCACTCCAGACAGTCTTTCAGCATTACGCAGTGTGGTCCTGGGAAGCTTTCCTATTGGTGGTACTGACAACGAGGACCATGAAGAAGCAGAACACAAAGTAATGACAGGAAGGATTTTTTCCCTAATTTTACTTTATGTGTTTGAGTGTTTGGCATTCATGTGTGCATGTGTACCACACGTGGGCCTGTTTCCCTCAGAGGCCAGCAAAGGGCATCAGATCCCCTGGGACTGGAGTTACAGATAGTTATGAGAAGCCAGGTGGGTGCTGCAAAGGGAATCAAAGTCTCGATAAAATCTTTTAACCATGAATCATCTCTCCAACTCCTTAAATATTTGCTTTTATTATTTTTCAATCAGCTGTGTATGTGTTTGTTTATCTGTGTGTGGGCATGTTCACATGAGTGTAGGTGGCCACAGTGTCACGAAGAGGATATCTGATCTCCTGGAGCTGGAGTTGCAGGTGTTTGAGAGTCACCCAATGTGGGTGTCTGCCATTGACATTTCTCTATAAAGTCTGGGTTTCCATCATCATTTTGCCATTATATCAGAGGCAAAGAGGAGCCAGGTAAGTTCACCATATAATTTAATTGCAGGTTATTCTTCTGCAAAGTGTATGCAACTGCTTCAAATAGCATGTGCTATCTGGGTTTTGTTTCCCTAAGGCTCTTCATGTTTCTGGCAGTAACAGAACAATGGAAAGGAAAATCAGATCCCCTTTATTGAATGGTGGATTTTATTTTAAAGACTTACTTGACTTCATGTGTATGAGTGCCTTGTTGCATGTATATATGTGTGCCATGTGTGTGCCTGATGCTCACAGAGGCCAGAAGAAAGAAAGCATCAGACACCCTGGAATTGGGTGTAAGTGGTGGGAACTGAACATGGGTTCTCTGCAAGAGCAGCAAGTACTCTTAAGCACAGAGCCATCTCCCCAGCCTCTTACTTTTTATTATATATTTCTTACCCTTCTGACATATATTTCTTCTGACATTAATTCCTTTAGTATCAATCAGTTCCACTGGATTGCATGAATGGGAAAACCATATTGCAAATCATCACTACTAGAATAAAACATTAGTATTTGGGTTCTTAATTGGAATTAAAATATAGTTTTAAAAGGAGAAGAGAGCTTTTTCACCCAAAGCCAACATCTGGTAGCTGCACCGTTCAGAAAGATAACCCCCAAGGTCATTGTGGGTAGCAAGATTATAGTGAGCATTTTAAGAACCAGACTTGAGAGGGTTGAGAGATGCAGCAGGGTTAAGAGCACTTCCTGATCTTGCAGAGGACTTAGATTCAATTCCTGATACTTACATGGCAGCTCACAACCATCTGGGGATTCAGTGCTATCTTTTGACCTTCGTGGCAACTAAGCATACACAAGGTACACATTCATGCATATGGGCAAAATATTCTTAAAATAAAATGAAAAAGTCTAAGGAAGAAGAAAATCAGCCTTGAAAATGGCTTACATTGCACTGCCCAAAACCACTCCCATTGCCTCAGTCACTTGCAAGGAAGACTGGAAAATGAGATGGAAAAAGTTGTAATATTCTTTGGGAGTCATCCCTTTAAAAGTCACATACAATGATAAGATCTTTAATTGCATTTCCTTGATACTGCTTTGCACTTATCCACTCTACTATGGCAGAGCTGAGCCCTAAAACGTCTGAAGGGGAGAAAGTGTGTTATATTAGCCTACCACTCCCGGATCAAAGACCTATATTACATTCTTTCTCTTATTAAGAATAGAGGGGACAATTCTTACCGCGGCCTCCAGGATCTGTATGATGTTACCTGAACTCTGACAACGTCTCTGGTGTTAGAAGCTCCATTCCTTCTCTTCTTGATCTGATCACTGTCCTCTGCCCAACCAACCGTCTTCCACTTCCCCCTGATGCCTCCCACCTGGGACTCTAGACCTGCCATGCTGAATCCCAAGACTACCTCAGTCCAGCCCGCTTGGTTTCCCATCTGGGACATCACTAGGTGAAGACTTACCTTGATCATCAAGGCTGAGTTGTAGTCCTCACGCATTCTCATGCAGCTCCTTACATCTGCCCTTCTTCATTGCACATAGGTGCAACACGCTGGCAAGCCTTACTTATGCTTCCTCATCTTAGCAAACATTTACTAAAACCAAAAAGCGAATGAATTCTGGGAATTAATGACAGAATTATCATGATGGGTCAAGACCCACCAGGATTGTGTATCCAAAGGGACAGCTGAGAGGTGGAGGGACAGATTCCTGAACAGAATCCAGATTCTATTAGTAGAAAGGGGGTGGTAAGGACAGCGCACCACACCTGTTCTGCCTAGTTGAAAGTCAGTGCACTGCAGGCTGTCATAAGTTCTCAGGGGGATACTGTCAAACTTTATCTGTGTGCATAATTTAGTATATGAATACCCATTTTGATATGTTAATAGGTAGGTATTAGCTAGAATATTCTTGAACTGATAATACTCTTGTGGTATGGTACAGGGTATATTTTTTCATGAATAAGAAGCAGGAGGCATGAAAATTCACCAAAATGTGGGTGCTGGGATTTAGGAGAACCTTTCCCACTAGAAAATCCAGTTGTGCATCTGGACACTGGAGGCACGGGGATGAAGAGATACCAAGATGTTTATTTCCTAATGGTTCATTTTCATTGCCAACTGGATCAGCTTCACAACTCCCTAGTGCATTAGCGGGGCACACATTTGGGTGGGTCTGTAGCATTTCCTGCAAGGATTGATGATGGGGGGGAATATCTGAGAGATCAGGGCCTGGCATCTCTGTCTTCTCAAGAAGACACCATTGGAGCAGAGTGTCTGACAGAAACAACTTAAGGGAGAAAAACAGGGCTGGGGCTCACAGTTTGAATTAGTCATGGCAGGGAAGTCACAGTGGTAGCTACGACAATGGGGACATACCAGAGCCTCCTCACATCTCAGAAAACCAGAAAGAAAATGGCTCAAGCTGGAATCAGGGCTGGCTCTAACTCCCAAATGTCCTAAGTGAGAATAGCCTAAAAATACTAGCCATGCTCCTGCCTGCCAAAGAGGCCTAACCTGCCCAATAGGTCCCCATCTAGAGACCAAGCATGCAAGCACATGCAGCTGGAAGAGGACAATTCATATGCAAACCATAGCACCAGGGCTGCTGGGTTGAGGCCGCATTTAGCCTTCTTAAATGTTCTGTTTTCAAATACAATCATATTAGGAAGTTGGAGCCCACTGCAAAGTACCACCCCATGGATGGGGTCTAGGATTGAATGAAAGGGGCAGAGAGGAGGGAAAAGCAGCTGAGCAAGGGCATTCCTCTTTCCTACTTCCGGATCCACCGAGATGTGCTGGGAGTCATTCCTTCTTCCTTCTCCCCATGATGGATGGTACCCCCTGATGCCATGATGCCAAATAAACCTCTGTTCCCTTCAGTTCATTCTTGTAGGGTATTTTGTCACAGCCAAAAGAAAGGTCACCAATACACGCATCGGCATGACACACGCACTAAAAATGCATCATTCAAAATTGTTTTATATCTTACTAGCAACAAGCATACATAGTGTCCAGATCTGGGCTTCTAAATACCTTTTTTTGCCAGTGAAAGGAACCATAACTTCTTTGGGGATGGAAAGGTAAAATATAGGTGAACCCGGTACATCTTGGTTTAAAAAGCAAAAAAATGGGCAATAGGCAAAGAGTTAAGGGCACATGAAAGGGTTGCTGCAGGAAGAGGCCCCAGTGGCTGAATCTGGAAATGTGAGAGTGACAAAGTGATGCAAAAGTGTGGTATTGTAACACAACCCAAAGTATAACACATTTGAATCCATATTGATGCAAACATATGGTTGAACTAGATAGGCGAAAAGAGACACATCTTTACTACAGAATAATTCTGTTTAATATAAACAGATACTCCCAGCTGCAGAAGATGGAGTCTAACTTCCTCCCATGTGAGGTAGACTTAGCCATGTGCATCAAAAGAAGAGTGGATAATGCCAACACCTGCTGACGTGTCACTGTGGAAGGGGAATTCTACATGGTCCCACCCCAAGACGAAGACCGACAGGCTGTCAATGCCTCCTGAGAGAAGAAGGAACAGTCTCCTCCAGGGACAGGCTCCCACGTAAGGTTGTCCTGTCCTTAGTGTTCAGCCTGGGACACATGTACATATGAGCAAATTTAAATAGACTTAGTAGTTACACATATATGCACATATATGAACTGCTTAATACACCAATAATAACAAAGAAGAGATCACAAATTTGGGAGGGTGGATGGGGAGGAGCTAGAAGGAGAGAAAGGGGGCAAGATTAATGTAGATGTGATCTTGAAAAAAATACAAGTATTAAAATTCTTTTAAAACTATGGAGGATAGAAAGGGGGAAATAGTGGCTTCCAGTGAAGAAACACAATAGATATGGTCTGAGCCAAATGACCAAGGAGCCTCCCAACCATATTGACCTCACGTAGCCCTGAGATGATTATGAGGAGATAAAGTGACAGGCTCATCTCTGTGGTCTTCTTCTCTAATCCCAGTCTAGTTATGAAGGACACTAGACAAACACAAACTGAGAGATATCCTACACAACACCACCATTGACTCCTAACTGTCAAGATCATGAAAACGAGAAAAAGGTTAAGAACTTGTCACAGCCTGTCACAGACTGGAGGAGACTAAAGGAACACAGTGACTAAACACAACAGCTACTTTTATGGGAACCTGCAGTTGCAAGGAAACATTGAAGGGGATATTGGTGACTTCCAAATAAGTCTGATGGAGTTTAGTTCCTGATAAGGTGACATAAGTAATTTCTAAACTGTGACAAATAAGTGATTGACACTCCATATTGTCCTTTAAACTTTCTTATAAGCCTAGGAATCATCTCAAAAGATTTTTTTTTTTTTTTTTGCTGAGAACTAATGTTCTAAAATTCATGTTTAGGGTGCTGAGATGTGACTCAGCAATTAGGAGCTCAGTTCCCAGGACCCACGTTGTGCATCTCTCAGCCTCCTGTAAGCCTAGCTCCAGGTGATCCCCTAGCCTCCACAGGATCCAGCTCTGTGTGCACATAACCCCCCACCCCGTCTCGACACACATATACTCCAGTCACCACACACAAAAAGACATACCTATGCATAATTAAGATAAGTAAATAACACATCTGTCCTTGTTCTAGGGACAGATGGTAAGGCTCTGAGTTGCCTGGCTTCCCCAAATGGTACTGCTACCCTGCTTTTAGTTCCCTGGTTATAGCACTTAATGTTTATCAGCTCATAGTAAAAGACCTTGTGACATCATAGCATAAACTTGATCTACTACTTGTTGTCATGTAATAGTGTCATCTCCCCAAAGATCCATGGGGGATGCTTTCGAGATTTAGTGCCAAGGACAGTCAGGATTCTCTAAGTTGGCTTAGACTCTACTTGCCAGGAAGCTTAAAGCCAATTCTGCCACACACCTCTAGGAGATTCAAGATGTTAAGTACAGATCCTGTGACCAGTTCCCATTCCAAGCTTACTGTGACCTGTGACCATCTCCCCTTTCTCTTCCTCTGCTCAGTGTCCACACACAGAAATGGGGCTCTTTCTCTCTGGAACCTCAGTGCCCAGCCTGACAGCTGACCCACAGCTGCAACTCATACACTGTTTATCACACACAGTGCACCCTCCAAACATTTAACAGAAAACCAAGGATATTCAAACTTCCAAGCAGTCTAAAAGCAGCAACTGTTCTCTTCATCATTTTACAGCTCAGGTGAGCAAACATGAGGGAGGAGAGATACAAAATGTCCATGCCACAGAAAGAGGGAGTGGTAGGTAGAGCTTGGATTGGAACCCACAAAGTCTGACTCTGAAGCCGGTGTTATTAACCTTGAAATGCCAAGTAGTTGGTAGATGAGAAGGGGTGGATGAGAGAAAGCAATGGGGGAGGGTAGATAAAAGAGAGACAGGGAATCTAGGGAGTTTAATGTAGATATAAGATGGTGCTATCTGTTGTTTACAATTTCAGGATTTGACTCCTTTTTTTAAAAAAAAGGCATAAGAATATATATTTGCCCCATTCAAAAACAATCTGCACCACTGAAAGACACACTGCTCATTCTTCAGGGTTTAAGGCAAGAAAAGATATCATTAAAATGCAAATATCACTTGAAGGGAAAAGAATCCAGTGTTAAAACTCATTTATCACCTCAGCTGGGCAGTCTTCTAGAAGCCTCAATTTGGATGACATCTGATGGGTGGAAAGCCCAGCACTTCTCTGGGTTCCTGGGAGACAGTTTTGAAGGCTACAGGAGACTGCAGAAGGCTGGGGCTGGCAGGGAGGAAGTCACAGACCATGGGTAAGAGCCTCACCCTCCTGGACTGTCCCTGGTGAGGCAGTTGGTTGATTCTGGTGAGCAAGCCATTATGGACCAGCCAAGCAAAGAAGAGACTCAGAACCAGAGCCTGAAACCCTTGCTTTACCACATCTGACTTCCTCTAGACACTCCCCTTTTTGTCCCGATTCTCTCAAGCCATAGAATCTAACTGAGATACAGGAGCCTCCAAAGGACTCGATTCATCTAAAGCACTGTTTCCCATTTATTGCACATGATGTGGAACACTTAGGAGGCAGCTCACAATCAGGAAATCTAAGCTAGAATGATGGTCATAATAGCTGCTGATTGAGAGTCTTCTGGATGTTTTGTTTGTTTGTTTGTTTTTACATCATTTCATTCCAACTTCCCAGTGAGTCTGTGAGGTAGTATGACTACTCCTTCAACAACAAATAATGGGAGGTTTAGAGGTTATGTGGCGAATTGCCTAAGATTGCAGGTTAGTAAAGGAGATCTATCCGGCTCCAGGCATGGGCTCTTATCTCATTATCTCAGTCTCTTCTTGGTTTACCTACATCCTAGGACAAGTCAGTTGGTTTTCAGCTACTAACAAGTGAGATCAGCCTTCTTAGACTCTAGTGTCCATATGGTTCAACTAACACTTTAACATTAGTTAAAAAAAAAATAGCTTATTGGCCCAGAATAGTGGTACACATTTTTCATCCCAGTAATCAGGAGGCAGAAGCAGCTGGATCTCTGTGAGATCACCACCAGTCTTGTCTATGTAAGGAGTTTTAGGACAGCCAGGGGTATGAAGTGAGACCCCGAATCTCAACTAAATAATAAATAAAAAGGTTATGAATGAAGTACGTGTGGCAGGATCTGAGATGCTACCAAGCAGGCAAGTTTCTGAGGTTGATGGCCTAGGGTGTATATCTTTAGAAACGGGACGATGTCAGTTTTGATTAGTATGCATGAGGAGCAGACTTCTTAACAAGTTCAGATTCACAGGAACGTCACATTCGCCGATGTGAAGAATGGATTCCCACGTGCATTCTTTAATGAGACTCTCAAGGATGATCCTGCAGGCCCCCTGTGGAATCCGCTTTCACACAGTAGGCTGAGGGATCTGTAAAACCCCTTCCTCTCTCTAGAAGTCTTTGAAGATCCACTCTATGTTAAGATGTAAGAGATACAGCCACTCAATGACTGACACTGGCATTTTGGTGCTTAGCTGTTTATCACTAAGTCCTTTGGGGCAAAAGTCTCCAAAGTAGACTGGAGAGGCAGAAAGGGGTTCTTTAGATGGCTCTTTATGTGATAATTGCTTCAAAAGTCACCTTGCTTCTCTGGTCTGGTGTAACAAGAATTGGTTTCTATTCTTTAATAAGAGCGAGTCTTCCTTCAGAGCTTCCTAAATGTGGGGTCAGTGTTACCCTCATTAAAGCCAAAAAACGCTGTTCAAGAAGAGCTGATAAGTGGAAGCAGGGCTCTGCCTCACCAGTGAGACCTTGGTGACCTGGAAAAGAACTGGAGTACAGCAGTGCCACAAGACATAGCACAGATCAGGTGTGCCCTGTGGGCAGCCAGAGCTGATTGAGAATCTGATCATTAAAGACTGACTCATTATGATGATGATGATGATGATGAGTTCTTAACTCAAAAGCTATCTTGGGAATTAGGTTGTCTTCTCCATGTGGCCTGAGTGAACTTTGATGGCCCATGGGGTCTGCCCGAACATCTATATACAAATCGCCATAGTTCTTAAAAAGCTTTTCTGGTTTGGCATGGAGTCAAGAACTTAAGAGGATAAACTCTTTCTTTATGAAAAGAACTGGACATCTCATGACACTTGTCTTCATCGTCCCTTCCCCTCCCTGACACCTGTCAATGGAGTCTGGGAAACCCAGACTGCTGAGTAAGGAAAGAATGATACTGGCTGAGAAAGAAAAGATGCGTGTGTTTTTTGTTTTTTTGTTTTTTTGGGTTTTTTGGTTTTTTTGTGAGTGAAAGGTGGTGGATTGTGCCCCTATATGGTCAAAGTAGCCCATTCCATGCCACATATCTTCTTGAAATGTGATTTTGTGATTTGTCTTATTATGAACAGGATTCCTGGTTCCCCCAAATTTGATATGTTGAAGCTCTAAACTCACTAACATGACTGTATTTGAAGACAGAATATTTAAGAAAGTAATTAAGGCTAAATGAGGCCTTAAGTATGAGATCTTAACCCAGAAACACCAGGCCTATGGCTTGCATGTGACATGGGCCCTCCCCAGGATCACATGCTTGCACACTTTGTTCCCCTTTGGTAGCACAGGTTTGGGAGGCAATGATGCAACTTCCGGGGAAGGAGGCATGGCTGGTGGAATTGGGTCACTGAATATGGACCTGTGCGGGTTAGAACTTGTAGCCTGAGGTCTCTGCTTTCTAGCTTGCTGAGATGTGAGAAGATTCTGATGGGCATTTCCATTGCCATGAACAGGGTTATGCCTTCCCTGTCATGGCTGACCATGAGCCAAAAGAAACTTTTCCTAACTTAACTCATTTCTGATCTCCTCTCTCTCTCTCTCTCTCTCTCTCTCTCTCTCTCCACTTCTCCCTCCCAGTCTCTCTCTCTTTCCTTTCCCCCTTTGCTCCTCCCCATTGCCCTCTCTTTCTCTCTCCCTTACTCCACCTCTCTGGCAGGTGAGGACACAATGAAAAAGCAGCCATCTGTAAGGTACATAGTCCAGAAAAATCATCACTGCTAACACTTTGTTCTCCAACTTCCAGCTTCCATAAATAAATGTTCATCGTCACGCTATTCAATGATATGAACAGACAGATGGCTGTGCCTCTCAGCGAGAGGTAGAGTCAACTCTTCCTCTTTGGATCTTAGATAGCCCACGACCTTCTTCGAAACGTGGCGACAGAAGTGACATTGTACCACATCCAAGTCTTTAAGAGAACTTTCAGCTTTGGTTTTCACCATCTGGAGGTTTGAACTATAACACAAAAACTGCTACTGTAAAAACCACAGAGAGGAGATGCTTTTGAGTATTAAGTATGACGAGATGGAAGGAGGAATGTGAAGATGAGGAACACTGAAGGCATCCCCACCACAGAGCCACACATGAGTGGGGCCATCTTCAGTTTGCACCTGCACCAGCACAGTCAACACACAGTGAATTAGCTACGAATCACCCAACTGAATTCTGCGAGGGCAACACATAGAACTGCAAACAAGTAAATGATGGTTGTTATCCAAACTATGGAGATTTGGGCTAATTGGCAATGCAATGCTAGACTTCACAGGTGAGAAAGAGGGCCATTCAGAACAGAGAAAATGGTTTGAATAATAGCACACTGATAGAGAGATTTGTAATATAATTATAGATAAATAACTCTGATTGATAAGACTGTGAAGAATATAACAGGAAAATGAGACGGTAATACTAAGAAGGTAGGCTAGGGTAGACCTTGGGGGCTTTCACTGAACTTTTTTATTCTGAGCCATTAGGATGTGTGTTGTGGAATATTCTTTTAACTAGGCAAAGATGTGTTACCTCTGTTTATGCTGTGAATATTACTTTAACTGTGTAAAGCTGTGTTACATTTGTTTATGCTGCATTTGTTCAATGATATAAGGATGTGTGTTTGATTATGTAAAGATGTGTTACATTTGTTTCATATTGCCCGTGTAAGGCACCTGATTGATCTAATAAAAAGTTGAATGCCCAATAGATAGGGGCTGGCAGACAGAGAGAGTAAGTAGGAGAAATCTAGGCAAAGGAGAAGAGAACAGGGGGCAAAGAAGGGGACATGCCCAGGACAAGAATGCAGGCAGCTGCCAGCCATCCAGACATGAGAAGCAGTATAAGTAAGATATACAGAACAAAAGAAAGTTAAAGAGCCATGAGGCCAAAGGTAGACAAAGAGAAACAAGTTAGTTTAAGTTAAAGAAAAAAACAGCTAGCCAGAAAGGAGCCTAAGCTATGCCAAGCATTCATAACTAATAAAAAGTCTCGATGTCATGTTTTGAAGCTGGTTGGTGACCCAAAAGAAAAGGCCTGGTACAGATGTACAGATGTGTCAGGTTCTCTGCTAAACCCTTTTAAAATGGATGAATTCATCATCACGTGAACCTATGAGATGCTACATTTTGCAAAAAAAGGAAACAGGCTCAGAACTTAAGTTGCCCTTACTTAGTGATGAGGCTAAGATCTGATTCTACTTTGGGTTGTGAGCCTAGCCTTGAACAGCTGAGTCATCTCTTGGGCCCAACACAGGCTTTCTAATTCCAGAGTATTCACCTGTCTCCTCTGCAAATGATTGCCTCCGCCAAAGATCGGACTGCAGTGACAAGAAGGGCATTATGGGAGCAGATAACAGATCCAACACTTCAGAAAGACTACGCAGCTGTAGATAGATTCTGGGAGCTGTAAGAGTAGGAAGGGGGACTTGGTGTGGTCTGAGTGTCAAGTAGTAGGGGTGTGAACTTGTTGGGAAAAAAACTATGGAAAGGAGATGAACAAGTGAGATTTGGAGAAGAAACCACACCAAGGACTGAAGGGCCAAGGAAGAGTGCAAATTTGTTCTTTATGTCTTCAGTCATTCCTGTTAGCAAGCATGTGAAGGCCAAACTGGTTTGGGAATGGCAATGACTCATCTTGATGGTCAGCTTAATGGGATTTAGAGTCACCAGGGAAACAGATTTCTAGGCATACCTGTAAGAGATTGCCTAGATTAGGTTAATTGAGGTGCAAAGATCCATCCTAAATGTGGGTGGCATCACTCCATGGGCTTACGGTCCCAGGCTGAAGGAAATAGAGGAAACTGAGTACCAGAATCCATTGCTCTCTGCTTCCTGACGGCAGATGCGATGTGATCAGCTGCCTCGGGCTCCCGTTGCCATGTTTTCCCTGACATGACGGGCTTCACCTTTGATCTGTGAGTTAAAATAAGCCCTTCATTTGATTGCTTTTGTCAGGAGTTTTGCCACAGCCACAAGATAAATAATAATACATGGACAGTGCTGTCTTGTTTGCTTTAAGACTTGTTAGGTGGGGTGTGATGGTGAAATAGTAAATGGAGGTGCCTACTAGGCATTTGGTGACATACATGTGTATATATAGAGATACATAAGCATGTAAGTATGTGTGTGTGTGTGTGTGTGTGTGTGTGTGTGTGTACATATATATGTATATACACACACCTTAGAACAGTGATCCAGACTACCTATAAATATTGTTTGGGAATTCATCCAGAACTCAGCCACTCACAGGTATCCAGTAGTGTGTCCATGAGGGGTCCTTGATTATACAACAGAAATAAATGTCCCTATAAAGTAGAAAGGGCTTACAGAAGCATGTCTCCCGAGCTTCTACTAAGATGGGCAGAAGACAAGGATAGCGCTGAGATCCAGATGAGAACTCACAATCTCATTAAGCTGGGATAAGCAGGCTCCTAGCTACTCTTCCTAATCCTTGGAAGACTCAAAGTACTGGGAGCGAATCCAGTTAACTTGGTTGCATGCCACCCCTAAGCTAGAGGAAGCAAGGACAGTCTGACTTCTATTCCCAACAAGATGGTATATGAAACAGGAGAAGTGTTACACTGGGCAGAGGGATAGGAAGAATAGATAATGGCTGGCTATGTATCCATCACTGTGCATCTCACTCTGGGAGAGTAGAAAAGCCAAAGCCAAAGGCAATCAGTGTCACCTATGAAAAGAAGATTTGATGAGGGAATGATACAGGCAAGCAAAGGAAATGGGAGAATTGCAAAAGACAGGCAAAGCACAAGAATTTAATAGTGCTGGAAGATCATGAAGAATGATAAAAATCTACTGGGTTTAGCAATGTTACTGGTAACTTTGGGAAGAGAAGGATGGAGTGAGCAGCTCGTGAAGAGGGAAGGGTGACTAATGATGGACCTGAGTGGCTAGATTAAAGAAACTCATGGAAGTAGGCAGGCAGCATCCATGGAGCAGTGATTAAAGAAGAGCTAGGTTCCTTGAAGTGGCAGGAACCACGTGACTCTCAAAATGTGCACCTTCTATTGTGTTTGGTGAGATTGTAAGTAGAAAGTAATACCTAGCCTAGCACTTAGCAATGGCTGTGTTCTGAAGCTGTTGGTGGGAAGTAGACAATGAGAAAAACAAATCGACTCTCTGGCTTAATCAGTTTCAGAAGTTACAGAAAGAGGAAATTGGATTTACTTGAAAGCCAACTTTAGAGGGAAATAAAAAGACAAATGTCTTTTATAAGCTCAACAGGGACAAAACAGCAGTGCAACAGTCTCTGAAGGTAATTGTATAAGTGAACTGTTCTAACCAGTCTCCTTTCTCTGGGTTGGAAGTCTTACAGAAACAGAATTTGCATCTGTAATGTTGTGTAACAAGCGGTTTTGTGGTATAATATCTTTTAAATAGAGGGTAGATAGGAGAGAGGCAACTGTCACTATCTTAGTATCATAATCTCTCTCAGTCTTCCAGACAAAACACCATCACCCAGTTGGAAGCTAAAGACAGCTTTTACTCAAATACAAGGTCACTTTATGTGGGTCCACGGGGGAGCAGTGGAGGTGGGGTGGGGGGTGGGGTTCACATTTATTCCATGGCACTCAGCACTGGACCTCATCCAAGAGAGGAAACAAGGCTAAATAGATCATTTGTTTTATTCTGTTTGGGAATTTCTTGCGTCTCTCCCAACTGCAGCTTATGGACACAAAGCCAAACTCAGAGCACTGGCTAGAGCTGGCTAACTGCCAGGTCACTTTTTATTTATTTATTTATTTAAAGGACTAAATAGCTTGAAACTGTAGCTGAAGATTGAGCCAAGCCACACAATAGCAGGATGAAATGAAATTCTACTGTGAGGGTGAAATTGGAAGGAAGGGCCAGGCAGGAGTTAAGTGATCTGTATTGCTCAAAGCGGAGACAGAGAGGGAAAGCACATAGCACATGGAAGCACGCGTCTTTGAGAAACATACTTTCGAGAAGTGTCAGAGGCTGAGAGGAAGATCTGCAGCTTGAGCCCTCCAGCAGAGGTAGGCACACACCTTCTCTGGTCCTTCCCTCTGATGAGGGGTGGCAAAGTGCCTGACGGTGTAAATGGCATGTAAAGTGGACCCTGGGTTTTTGCCACTGTCCAGCCTTGTGGGCATGAGGAAGTCAGGCCAACGCCAGCCACGCACACTCAGTAACAAACATCGTTGGTATTCCTAGCAGATCGCACTGGCAGAATGAATCTTTGTTCAGAATCCTTTCCTCTGGGGGGAAGTTCACAATCCGTCTCATCCAATGGCCAAGAAGAAAGGAGCATCCATGGCTGGTCTTATTTTAGGGTATTAGTTAACACTGCATCATGTCTTATTTCAGGATTGACAAGTCAAGTTCAGTATTGTTCAAAATGTTTCTTTTCGACACTACTGGGGAGAATAGGGAAGTGAATGTCAGAGGCACATCCTAAAGACTCCTGAATAATGAAAGCATTTGATAGGTGAAGAGTCCAGAGCATGGTTCTCAGCCTTCCTTATACTGCAACCCTTTAATACAGTTCCTCATGTTGTGGTGACCCCAACCATAAAATTATTTTCGTTGCTACTTCATAACTATAATTATGCTACCATTATGAATAGTAACATAAATATCTGATATTTGACCCCTGTGAAAGGGTCACCGCCACATGGGGTCACGGCCCACAGGTTGATAACTGCTAATCTAGAGCCTATTTATGCTCTAAACTGGGAAAATAGGTTTTCCCCCTTAGAGACATTAGCTGAGATATAAGACACTGAAACACTTCAATGTTTGTCCATTTCTCTCCAAACAGTTAACTTTAGGAAAACTTTCCTGAAAAATTTAGAACTGCAAACAGTGTTTGAGGTACAAACCACCGCATCTGTGTTAACATCTGAGAGTGGTATTATGAAATGCCTTTGCTAAATGTCACCCCGGAGGAAAACCGAGCAACACGTACAGGGATCTCCGCTGCACACCTAAAACTCTCCCATTTAGCAACGTCAGTGTGAAGACAGTGTGACCAAAGTGGGTGCAGAGAACCCAGCAAGCTATGTTTATGTCTTCGCTTGCACTGCTAATACTTCGTCTCTCCAGTAGTTTCTTACATGCCCCCCTCCCACCCATAGCACTTGGGCCCGAATCCAGGACCTTGCACATGTGAGGCAAACACTACGACTGAGCTACACTCTCCCAGGCCCTGATGCCCTTCATCTGCAAAGCAGCTCTTGGATTTTTCAAATGGGGCGGGGCAGGGTTTCTCTCTGAGCTGGCTTCTCTCACCTCCCCCACTAGACCCCTTCTGAATTCTGCCTATTCACAGCCCACCCTCCGAGGCAAACTAAGCCACAACCCCATCATTACCACATCTGAAAGTCTCCTTGCATCTGCATATCTTATCTGCACACATTTCTGAGCAGTTGCTGAGTGGGGAACAACGCCCCGGGCACAGGGGATGCCCTGAGCTGCGAACTGTGTGAGGCTGGTCTCTCTGCTGCTCTCTGGTGACATATCCTGATGAGGGACAGAAGAAAAGCAGCAAGAAGCAAATAGGGTTTGGGGGGGAAATCAAATCATAATGAGGTTTATGAAGAAACTGATAGGGAAGGAAGTGGCTTTAATGCAGAAGTCAAAGAAGGCTTCCCAGAGGAGACTAGATTTGACTCGTGACCGGAAGAATGAGAAGGCCGTCTCTCAGGAGCATTTGGGACAGAGAATTAAAGGGGAGGGGGGTGTGCTAAACTGTCATGACTGTAAAGGAAGGGGTTTCTTTTTTTGTGGTTGCATTTCCTCATGGGGAGGATGCAAACCTCCCATAGCATTTGCCCCTACAAGAGCAACTGTCACACACACACACACACACACACACACACACACACACACACACACACAGTGTGCATACACAGCCGTGCCACTGTGGCTGCAGAGTGATTTGAGTTGCTCTAACAGTGAATGCAGTTTATTTCGGGGTCCTAGAGAGATTTACTGCCCCCCCATCCCCGGGTCCAAGCGTGGAGTCGGCTGGTGGGGGACTGTTGCACCAAAGGCAAGAGAGATTATCATGAAAGTTGGGTCCCCACAAACCTAACTTGAGCAAAGGAAGACTTAAGAAGGCAGAAAGGGAGACCCAGGTGACAAACCATGCATGGGGCAGGACAGCCATCTGTTGCTGGCCTCGGGTCTGCAGCAGTTTCCTACTCATAAGGTCTCATGAGCTGAAGGTATAGGTTCAGAAGACATGGATTCCCAGAGCGTTGAGAATACTTCATGGTGTCACCACAAGCAAGGGGCCAGTTCTCTGGATGCCCTTGCTTGTCATGTGCCTAGGAGCCTCACAGCCAGCTGATGCCCTGAGCAGGGCTAAGTTGGCTCTTGGGCATCTGGAGGGAGGACCTGTGCTAGACCTCTACGTCCTGGCACGGTTATCCCCATCACCTGCAGGATTGTACACTGTCGCGGGGCGCCCCTTCTCTCTCCGAGTCCGGGTGCAGCCAAGACGACTGGTCCCAAGGACACACCTCTGGTTTCGGTGTCGCCCACTCCTCTCCACTCCCCCACACGTCCATCTGGACGACCCACGTGTAGCTCGACCCCGGGTTGGCGCCGCACCTCGGGCCGGGAGCGTCTGGCCGGTGCTTTCTGGGGACCCGGACACCGCCCCCACCCCTCGAGGGGGCGGCATCCGGCGGCCGCGGGTTCGGCAAGGGGGCGTCCTGGAGTCCCCGGCGGTGCAGAGACGCTGCGGCCGGCTGCCACACAAAGGCGGCGGGAAGGCGGGGGGCGGGCCGGGGCGGGGGAGGCAGGAAGGGGCGGGGCGGCGGCTGCGACGATAAAGCCCCCGCGCCGCCCGGGCGGCTAGTGCTGTGGTTGCACGGGAGCGCGGGCTGCACGCGTCCCCGCCGCCTGTCCCTCGCCGCTGCGCTGTCCTCCCTCCGGGCTCCGGCCGCCACCTGGGGATCCAAGCGAGGACCGGTGAGTACCGGCTGCGCGGTCCCCGCCGCTGGGAGGGGAGCCGGGGACTGTCCCCGGGGCTGCACCGCGACCAGGCGCCGGGGCGGGAACTTTCTCGGGCCGCCGGGGCCACCGCTGTGAGCTCGCCTAGCTTCCGCGTCCCTATCCCCGAGGGCTGGAGCGTCCAGGTGTGCCCGAGACTTGGGAACGCTCGCCGAGCTCCGGGTGGCTGCGGTGGGTCCTGCAGGGCTGCAAACCGTGACCCTGAACCTGAGGCGTCTGGGCACTCAGGGGTATCACCGACCCAGCACTTTGCTGTGCGCGCCCGGGACAGGGACCAGGAGACCCACTCTCACTTGTTACCTTTGCCTCAGCAGCGTGGAGGTGGGCAGTGATTTGGGGGAAGGCTTACAGTTCACACTGGCCTTTGCAACAGGCTTATCCCTACTATGCAGTAGCAGCTCTTCGCTATTTATTATTTATTTCCATCATCTGTTGACCTAGTATGAGGCCGCTGAGTGACTCCAGGTAAGGTGAAAGTACTCAGAAATCCTGGGCGGAATTAGGTGTTTAATTTGCCCCCAAGATGAGCAGAGGGAAAGCTGCTATTACATAAGACAGCACTCCACCTTCAGGTATTAGAGAAGGTACTGTTGAGGATTTTTAGTGTTTTAATGAACAAAACACAATCTCCGCGTGTCTCTCTTGAGAAATCTCCAAACGCGGCTGGATCTTGCTTTGACTACTTTGTAAGGAACGTTCTTATATTTAGCATCAACATAAAGAGGTGTTTGAAGGTTTGACTTTCTCTTTCAAGCTAGGAAGCAGTTTACTTCTCTGAACTGTTCTAGAACAATTGATCTGGTAATTTTGTGCAGTTGGAGATTTTGTATCAGAATGGGAATACAGATAACATGGGAGACATGTCAGCATTTCTGATTTGTGTATCTAAAGCACACTTCGAAACTGAAGGTGCTTCCAACACTTTCTGTGGCTCTAAAACAGTAATTATAAGCTGTTTGCAGCATTTAGGCAAAAAATTCTCCAGAGACATTCGACCGATAATGCTTCCATCAACCCTGGAGTTTTGGCTGTTTTTCAAAATAGTGTTTGAAAATTTTGTTCAGGGAAGGGTGACTCCTGAAGGTCATAAGACCATGTCATCTTTCTTTAAAAAAAAAAAAAAATCTATGCAGAAACCACCTCCACCCTAAGAACTTGGAATATCAGCACAATTTTGAAAAGTCCAATTACTGAATCTCCAAAGGATGTTAATTTTCAGCTTCACACATAGAGGACTTGACTCTAGTCAGAGATGGCTGAAGATGGAAGGGTCCTGGTCCCCCTCCATGTTGCTGGCATCTTCTAGCAGTCCCTTCTCCCACATGGTTAGGGACTTTGGCTTTTTCTTCCTCAGGTGGTTGTGATGCTTCAGGATCAATTCCGTGGCCACCTCAGGTCCAGTGGTTTCCATCACTATTCACTCAGTCCTCCAAACATGTTCAGGACTTGCCCTCACCTGGAGGTGTTCTGCCTCTGTCAGAAATCACAGCATCTGCTAGGCATAATAGTATATGCTCAAATCCCAGCTTGTGGGAGGCTGAAGCAGGGTTGCTGGAACCTGATCTACATAGTGAGCTCCAGGTCAGCAAGACTACAGACTACATACCTGTCTCAACACTTTCTCTCTCTCTCTCTCTCTCTCTCTCTCTCTCTCTCTCTCTCTCTCTCTCTCTCTCTCAGCTTTTAGCCCTAAGCTCCTCCTACTCCCCCAGGCTACAAACTGGCTCTCCCACTGTAGTCTTTAACACAAAGGGTTTTCTGGTACTTTCATGCCATTGGGTTCTACAGATGACCTAATGACCCATGCTCCTGAGAAAGGAAAGGCCACCAGACTTGTTCCTTGTGTTACCTCTGGGCCACCCTGTAAGCATGTCCATATTTACCCACTCATCTGCTCAGTCTCCCCAGGCCTGCGTGTGTGCCTTACATTTTCTTTCCACACTTTTCACCTTTGCTAAATATAGCAGCAGGTCCTTGCATTCCTGGAATTATCATACTTATAGGGGGAAAAGACAGACAGAAAAGCATATCTATGGTAAATACTGTGGGGTAGAATGGCAGAGAAAATAATCAAGTTGAACTGGGAATTTGCAGAAGATGAGAGAGAAGGCGCCTTGTGTCAGTGACTAATGTCCCCAGCTGTGTCATGAATCCCAAGCCTCCCTCTGCTCAGGAGTCTTAATCCTCTCCCTTACCTTCTGATCACTCTCTTGCTGTGAACCTTGGTCTATTTCAGCAGTAATTACACAACTTCCCTTATTCTGGCATTTTCACCTTACCCCTGGTGATCACCAGATCACTCCACCATTCCTAAATTAGTTATCACTTCCAAATTTTTTGTCTTCTCAGGCCCCGAGAGTCTCCCCCAGAACAGAAGAGCCTATAATTTCCTGAATGAGTTGTGTCCTGGGTGCCCGGCTGGCCTCTGGCATTTGACACCAGACACTTCTTCCATGCCTCCCACAGCTTTCGTCCCTTCTGGTTTTCCTTCTGTCATCTCTTCTACTTTCTGTGGTTTCCCAACACTCTGCCTTTCCCTAATTAATGCTATTTGTTGAGTCTTTTTGGCTGAACCACTTTCCCAGTTTCACTTATCACCGTTATGAAGTGAGTCCCTATCCAACCAAGCTAAGAGCATTCTCTTAATATTTCAGCTAGTTGCCAGCCTGGTGGTCTGAGACTGAGTTTATGTGTTTGCTTGTTGTGTGCAGGTGTACATGTATGCATTTGCATGCGTGCACTGTCCATCTTGTTTTTGTTTTTGTTTTGAGATACGCTTTCTCACTGCTAGTCCCACAGCAGACTAGACTGGCCAATGAGCCCACGGGAGCCTCTTATCACCCCTTCCTCAGCCCTGGAAGTACAAGCACACACCAACATACTCTTTATTTTTTGTTAGTCTGGGGATTGAACTCGAATACCTGTACCTGTGCTTGGGTGGCAAGCACTTTGTCATCTAAGCCAATGGCTCTCAGCCTTCCTAATGCTGCGACCTTTGAATAGTTCCTCAGGTGTGGAGACCCCATTTTGTTGCTACTTCATAACTAATTTTGTTACTGTTGTGAATTGTAATGTAAATACCTGCTATTCAGGATATCTGGTAGTCCACCCCCAGGTTGAGAACCACTGATCTAAACTATCTCATTAACCCCAGACTTTAGCTTTTATGTCCACTCCGTATGTCCCTTATTAGCCAAAGTTTTTTTTTTCTTAATGGCTACATAATTCCCCCAAGGCATACAAGTGGGAGCCCCCAGTGATGCCTAATTTCTCCATATCCTGCTCTGACCAGTCACAGTCCTGTTGCTTCTCTGCTATGAGATCCCGTGAGCCTCCTCCAGTCTACTGGCTTGCCTGTTTTGCTTTTGCATGGAAAAGTGACAAAATGGTGGCCAGGGAACCACTTTCAGCTGGTAGACATATATTGGCCTGGATGAAATACACAGAAAGTTAACTAATATTTAGATTAGTTCTGGAGATTCATGTCTGGAGATAACATTGGATCTATCACTTCTCTTAAAAGGCAGAAGGCGTGGACCATCACGAGGCTTCCATTCAGTGTGGAAACCCTCAGCTTGTCTGTGCTGCTCTCTGGTCCCTGTGGACCTGTGACCCCTCACTGCCATTAGCTTTGTGGGTTTTGAGTTAGTAACTGCGGGCTGGGGCAGGTATCGGCAGTCTGAGAATCTTGGGGGCTTTTACTGCAAGTGTCCTGCACTGAGAGCTTTGCATCCTGTCTGTCTTCCATGTTGTTACTGTCTCAGGTCACTGCAGTTTCCCCACGTCTGCCTGCATCCATCCTGAGGTAACCCAGTACCTCCCTCTTGATGTGGAGGTAACCACCACTGTGGAGTGGCAGTGTTGTGTCAGGAGATTCTTCAGGCGGGAAGGCGAGTGTTTAGTGGTCTCTATGCAGGACTGTCCCTGAGGGTTTCAATGCTTGCTCAGTGGCTCATACAGAATTCTGGTATTACTTTACTCATGTCCAGACTGCAGCCTCTGATGTTCCCACATACCTTCTTTCTCGATTCCATGTGTTTTGAGGTAGAATATGAAGGAACAAAGGCAGTGAGTACAGAAGAGCTGCCCTGTCTGTGGGTTTTCCACCTGACCTTTCTCAGCCTCCCACTGTCTTCCTCTGGCTGGGCTGCGCTTTGCCTCTCATGGCTTGTGTAAGGAGGGAATGATGCACTGTGGGCTGTGGTGTACTTCTGCTAGCCTTGGTGATGATGCTGTCTCTTCTTGATGATATGTTTTTCATGTTTGTTTTTCGTTTTATTTTGTCATGGTGCTGGCTCTCTTTGGCCAAATTTGGTGTAAAGGACCCTGGACTGGGTTTGAGCTATGCTGCCGACAGTCTCACCATGTAGAACTTGATTTCCTTCTGTATACAGTGGCTATCATGAAATAAATGACATCCATGGTGTCTTATTAAATGTCTTATAGATTTTAAAAAATCTATAACTTCTTGGCTTTTCTTTCTAATCTAGCTTTCTCATAAACATCAAGTTGAGGTGACTTTTATTCTTGAGTGCATTATTCTGTGCTCATATACCGTGAAGTTCCCGTCCATCTCTTTCTTTTATAATCCTGTGAAGTCATTTAGCATTAGAACTCAGAAATAGCACCATGGGCCAAGGGGAAGATTTAGTTGATGTTTCTTCTTGGAGGCAGTTATGAAATTGTTAAATAAATTAGGACCCTGTGCTTGGATCTTCTTTGGGAGCCTGTTCCCCATATATAAACGTTCTCAGTCTTCACTTCCAAACCATCTTTCTTCATGAATAGATTGCATGCCTGAGGTGGAAATCAATGTTGGTTAAAAAAAAAAAAATGCCCTTGGGGAGTAAATGAAGTCAAGCACAGTAAACTGCATCTTGAGGTTATTTCTTATCTGTACATTCACCATTTGTCTAAGGAAGCCGAAAGCTTACTATAATTTTATTATTCTTGAGAGAAACGCAGTCTTCTACTGCGTCTTTTCCATAGCCCACAAGACTCTGCTTTATTTTACTGTTTGATTTCTAGGTCTGGAGAAGCCCAGGCTGGAGGAGTCAGCAACCCTCCTGAATGCATTTATTTATTTATTTATTTATTTATTTATTTATTTATTTATTTGCCAGGAATGGCCACCACGCCTTGAGCGGTCTCCTGTTTTGTAATACTGTTGGTGTATTTTTGTCAAACATGTCCTCCATTGCATATATGCAACTCTCTCAAGGTTGGGTGGACATCCTAGTTCATGATCATGTCAGGAACACCCAGACCCTTGCTGCTGTTTGACCGAGGACTCTACTACCTCTACTTCAGAAGATAATTAGAGAATGAGAATCTACTGTGCCATTCTTGTCTTATCAACTGACCCTTAGAAGAAAGAAAATATGGGCAAAAATTTAACACACATGCTTAGGAAAAAGCTGCAGGCATTTCTTGTTGTTGCTAAAAAACTTTGGTAGATACAATTTTTTTTTTTTTAAACCTTTGTCTCTATGCTCCCTTACAGCACCACATGAGGATTTGGGTTACTTAAGGAATTTTGAGAGTATACCAAAAATAGCATCAGGACCCTGCCACCCTTCTGCCCATCTGCAGAATGCCAACACATCTGGCTATAGGGAAACAACCACCTGTTTTTATAGGCAGAATTCTAAAAATGGGTATGGGTAGCAAAGAGAGTTTATAGCAAGCACAAAACACACTTGTGTTGCATAAGGTACAGCTGGGATGTGGCTCTATGTATGGCAGAATGCTTGTCCATCCTGAGTTCAAGCCCTAGCAAACCACCAGGCGAGAGATTTAAAAGCATGGAAGATGACAACAAAGGCAAGTGGCACCTTCCTTCTAGTAGGGCAATGTAGGAATAATAGAGAAGCTTGCTGATAAAATTCATCTTTTTGTCAGTTTGGTTTTTATTTGTTGGTTTGTGTTCCTGAATACGGCTCTACCTGAGAAGTGCCTTTATTGAGGATTTGGTCTCTGTTCAGTTCATATAAAAAACTATTAACACCGCATTACCTTTTCCTTACAGTGCAAAACCCTCATGAAAACAACCCCAGCAGGAATGTGTTCCATAAGGGGCTCCTGCTGTTCATTTGCTGACCCTCAGATCCGACTCTGAAATTGAAACCCAGGGCCTCCAGGCTCACCTCTTCCCTTTTTCTCGAAGACTGCAACTAGCTCCAGGCTTATCTCCCCAGAGTCCCATGATGAAGAGGGAAGAAGCTTTCTTGCCAGTCTAGTTGCTGGGTGATGCTGGGAGGAAATCTGATTGGCTCAGTTCTGGTCATTTGCCTTTCCTTGCATCAATGGCTGCAGTTATGAGAATGGGGCTCTTACAAGTGGTTGGATCTGAGTCAGGTGTTCAGTGACGTGTAGGGTAAGGGTAGAGGTAGGGTGTGCTAAGCACATAAGTTATCATCACCTGATGGATGCTCTTGAGGGCTCCTTGAACTTGCTGCCTACCTCTAGAGTAGGAGCTAATATCTCTTCCACTCACACAGTTGTGAAAGAAGAGTAGAAAAGCGGGTGTGTCTGTGGTCATATAGCCTGTGTGTTGTGATGGAGTTAGGTCTGTTAAATTTGTGAACTGTGAGCTGATAGCACAGGTCACACAGACTTATGTCACTTCTCAGCAGTGTTTATGTCTTCCCAAAGAGAAAATCTCCCAAATCACACCCTTCCTTCCAAGTCACTGCCCTTTCCCTAGGGCATGAAAGCCCAAGTGCATGAGGGAGGAATAGGCCGACCTTTTATGTTGTTTGAAGTAATGTGTTTATATCATTTGGCCTCCCAGTTTGTTCCTTAGACATGCCTCCCCACCCCCCTGACTGGAGTCTAAAATTAGTGCTGACCTTTGGATGGAGAAGGCATTTACACACATTTCAAAGGACCAATTTAGCCTGAGCTGGATAACATTCCACAGAACCAAGAATGAGTGTAACCTGATGTTTAAATTCAACTCTATTTGGGATTTCACTTTTCTTTTTGTCAAGTTGATACTTTATTCCAAACTTGTCACTTCTGTATAGCAGAGACTTCCCCTCCTTCCCTTCTCTGTTCCTTCCCCTCCATTTCCTCATCTCCCTCCTCCTCTAGATTTGGAGTCTAGTAGACTTTGGTTTGAATCTAGATCCCATCAGTTGCAAGCAGAACATAGCCAGGTTTCTAAGGTTTCCTGAGCCTTGTTTGTGAGTTGAGCATGAAGGCAATCACCTCTTGGGTACTGTAAGGAGAGAGTGGAGAGTATATCTTAGGTAGCTTCTGTGCATGGTGATAGGAGTGATGTCTAACAGGACAGGAGGTGGCCATGGTCATAGTTCTGGATTGTATTTGCCACAGTGTAGGTGAGTCCTTAACTTCCCCAAGATTCCAATTCTGTGTGTCTCAGACCTGGTGAGTGAGTTACTTGCCCTGCGTATTTGGTACCCTTTGTATTCAGTCTCCCATCCTGTGACACTAAACGGGCAACACTCCCTGTGAGCAGCTTCAAGTCAACATTCAGTATCTTCCTCTATCTCTCCCCACTTCATTGAGATGGGGCCTCTCGCTGAACCTGATTGTGTCTCTTCTTGCTAGCCAGTTTGCTCCAGGGATATTCTGTGTGAGTGCTGAGATTTCAGTTGGACTACCTCTTCCAAGGCTCTTAAGAGGGTTCTGGAGATCCAAACTCTCATCCTCACATTTCTGTGGCAAACACTTTACCCAGGATCATCTCCCCCACTCAGAAATGACTGTTTTAAAGATGTGCTGCATGAATTTAGAACGCAAGTTCATTTAAGTATGATTGGATTCCCTAATTATACAAGAATCCTAAGAATGTTTAACTTGCAAGTATTCCCAGATCA
The DNA here is from genome assembly GCF_003668045.3 of Cricetulus griseus. Classification (NCBI taxonomy): domain Eukaryota; kingdom Metazoa; phylum Chordata; class Mammalia; order Rodentia; family Cricetidae; genus Cricetulus; species Cricetulus griseus. Next base: position 432,550,122 of record NC_048595.1, on the reverse strand, counting down.
GACATGCATTTTCTGCTGTAGTTGATAGAGTTGTCTTAGGGTTTTCCTGGAACTTAGCCATTTGAGACTTAATACAATGCTCAGAGTATGTGCCTGCACCTGAGTTCTTGCCCTGACAATGGCAAGGAAGATGCTATGGCGTTTTGGTGTGGTGGATAACTCAATTATAAAAGGGTTTCCTTTCTAAAGACATGAATTTTCTCTCTGGAATTAATTCACCAAGAGATTCACATCACTTTCTGCTAAATCTATGCTAGTTTCTTAATAAGACATGTGGGTTAAGACAGCAATTTAGAAGATTGGCCAAAGATACTCAGATATTCATAATAAACCTATTCTTGTGCAACAGGGTGGTAAATTATGAATATTGAAGTGCTGATCATGTAAATGTGATTTAATTCAGCATAGTCGAAGGGCTGAAAGCACAGTTGTTCCTACAGGCGTGCACCACTTATTTGACTACAATTTCTTTGTGCAAGGTAAGTCCACCTTTTGCGCATATGACGGCTAAGTTATGTTTTCCTGCCCCTCCCTTCATGTTCTAGTTGTGGGTGTCTAATCTGTCCTGTGAGTACACACACACCTATCTTGTCCTTCTGAGTTCCTTTTACTGTGCCTGGCATAGAGGAGCTGAAAAGAAGCTCCAAGGAGAAGAAAGAAATGAAAGATTAACAGATAATCCATGTGCCAGGTACTGTTAGGCATGCTTCATACCTGACTTTGAGTCTTAACAACACTAACAGTAAGGTAGGAGTGGGTCATCTTTTATCGTGAGAAATCAAGGGATGCAGATGTGAGCAGCATCTTTCTCAGACGCCCTTGGATGGAAGAGAATTTGGAACCATGTGTCCTCATGGAAGAAACTTTTTGTTCTGGATTGCTGTTTTCAGTGGCTGAGCACCAAGGCCAGGCAGCTCACATTAAAAAGGTCAGACATTGCCAGGCAGGGAATCACTGGGCAGTCAGAAGAACTTGGGTTTAAATCCCAGCTCCACCTGCATTTGTTGTGTCTAGCTAATGTCAATAGTCACCTATCCATGCTCAGTTTCCACAGGTGGGAAGTACACACGGTGGAGGTTTCCCTCTTTATGAGAGAGGGATCATGTCTGTCCCATTTCATACGGAAGGAGCTAGAAAATTCAGGGACCTAAATCCATGTCAAGGTTGGGGCTGTGACAGAACTCCGCTTTTCTGATTACTGTCATCTGTTGCTCTCAGGATGTCAAGTCTGGGTACAGTTTTGCAACAGACTACCCTGCCTGCTTCCTACCCCTGATTGGACCCTTTATTTGTCGGCTGTCCCATCCGTTTCCTAAGAACATGTGGCCACCACACCTCTCCCCCTGTCTGTATTCACTCCCAGCATCCTGAAGACAAATCAGTCTTGAGAGTGCAAGAGATTCTACAAATGGACTGGTGATGTGCATGTCACTCCCATAACATCCAGAAATTGAATAGCAGTCCTGTCACTGGGGTGAAATTCAGCTTAAAAGCTTGGTTTTGGGTACATACTCAGAGTTAACTGGAGGCAACCAGATGTATGGACAGGACTGTTACAATAAATCTTTCCGCCAAAAGCCACCCAAGCCCCACCTCCACGTGGGCGGTCTCCGCCAGCCGCCCGAGTTCTGCTGGCTGTGTGGATGGACAAAATAATACAGAGACATATTAGGTACAATGCTGCTTGGCCAATGATTAGGAGTCTCATCTGTTAGCTCAGTCTTAATTATCAAAAATCTATATATTTTATAAGACTTATCTTATCGGACGCCTTATTGGTGTCCCTCCTTGCCGGTGGATCACATTGCGGTGCTGGAGGAAGAGCGGAGGGGAAAAGGGGCCATTTCCTATTTCTCCTTGGTTAAATATGAGTCTCCTTGCTATGTCACTTCCTGCCTGGATCACCACTTCTCTACTACATTTCCCAGAATCCTCTTTGACTCCTAGTCCTGTCTAACTTGCTCTTTCATTGGCCAAACAGAACTTTATTAAACAATAAGATAAACATACACAGAAGTACTTCCCCCATCACAGGACAGGCATCAACCTTGGAGGTTTCTCATCTACTTATGCTGAAAACATTTCTGTGATCAGGATAGCCTAGAACAGTGGCAGAAGGGAAGTGACCACAGAATGCTCTAGACCAGTGATTCTCAGCCTTCTTAATGCAGTGACCCTTATGTTGTAGTGAACCCCCCAACCACAAAATTGTTTCGTTGCTACTTCAAAACTGTAATTTTGCCACTGTTCTGGATTGTAATGTAAATATTTGATACGCAGGATATCTGATATGTGACCATCGTGAAAGGGTCATTCAACCCCCAAAGGGGCGGTGACCCACTAGTTGAGAACAGCGTCTTAAGAGGGTACAAAAACAACAGTGAAGGGGCTGGAGAGATGGCTCAGTAAGTAGTAAAGTGTTTGCTGCACAAGGCCAAGGACCTGAGTTTGTATCCCCGGTGCTCATGTAGAATTTGCAGTGTGTATTTCTCATCCCAGAATTGGGGAGGCAAGTAGGCAGGTACTTGGGGCTAGCTGGCTACCTGTTCTAGTTGAAATGATTAAGGTTCAATAAGAGACCCCCATGCCAAAAACTCAGACTGCAAGCAGTAGAGGGAGACACCCAGCATTGTACAGTTACATGCATACTTAAGGACACCATACACACACATACAAATATACATGCTCAAAAGTGGCAAGCCGGTTTCCATGGAGTTGTTTTGCTCTTTATCGTCTTGCACCGACTTGGTCAGTATTCCCTCACCAGAGCAGACTTGAGCCTGTGACCTCCATCCTGCCCCTAGTCCTTCACCAGGGCAGTCATAAGCTGCTAACATTAATGACGCTAATCAAGTGTTTGGCATGTCAGAATGGTTAGTGGTCGGTGTGGACTGACTTGTTGAGAAGGCTACACTGAAGTCTCTCCCTCCTATGTCTCTTATAAAAGGAATCTAAAAACGTAGTCTGTGGTCTTGAAAGGCAGAGAAGCCCTGATGTCCCGATGAAGCCCTGGCCTGGGAAGATCCTGCTGAATCTTCCACGTGGTCTGCAGAAGCTTGTGGTTCTGTAGATGAGGAACTCAGACTCCCCACTTAAAAATACAGGCAAGTGACAGGATTTCCTCTGTGACATGAGGACAGTGATAGCCAGTCCTTAGGCAGTTGGCTGGGAGGCCTTGTGTGAAACCCTTCACGCAGAGAAGTGACTTAAATGTCACAAGGATGTCTGCAAGGTAAGTCTATGCACAGGTGAGGGGTGGGAATGAATGTAATGTGTCTATTTGCCCTATGGGTAATAAATAGTCTTTGTATGTTCACAAAATTCCATTTGCCATAAACTTTGGGGTCTTTTTGTTTTGTTTTGTTTTTTTATTGATTTGTTTCAGCCAAGAATTGTTTGGCTTTCTGTGGCTGACTACAAGTAGAAACTCCTTTACAGAGGAGAAATTAGTTTGTACACAAAAGGTGAACGATTTGGTGGATAACTTTGGAGAGTGTGAGCTATATTGTTCATAGGAAGCTTGAACTTTCATTCAGTATGTGTGGTTACAAGAATAGTCACATGTGGAATTGTTGTCCACACTCAGATTACATGATGGGCCAGGCCTGGGAACAGCATATATCATCTCCTCTGTTTTGCTACGTTTACTTGCACCTTCAGCATAGGCCAGGAAGTGTCATCCAGCTCTGGGGATGGAATGATGAGGAAATGGATTAGCTGATATCCTAGTTACTATGTGATAAAGCACCATGGCAAAAACAGCTTGGGGGACATGGTTTATTTCAGCTTACACTTCCAGGTGGCCGTCCGTCACTGAGGGAAGTCAGGGCAGGAACTGAAACAGGAATCTGGTAGCAGGATGATGCAGAGGCCATCAGGGAGTGCTGCTTCCTGGCTTGCTCCCCGTGGCTTGCTCAGTCTGCTTTTCTTATAGCACCCAGCACCACCTGCCCAGATGTGGTCCCACCCACAGTGGGCTGGGCTCTCCTCCATCAATCACTAATTAAGAAAATGCCCGGCAGGCTTGTCTACAGGCTAATCTTATGGAAGCATTGTTTTTTCATTTGGGGTCCCCTCTCTGATGACTCTAGCCTGTGTCAAATTGACATAAAATTAGCCAGCACAGCTGAAGCCCTATGTACTGTCAGGAAAAGACTACTAAAGGTCATTTTTTAGCATCATCAGTACAGTCAGTCATTGGCCCTAGGAGTCTGAAGGCAATTGTACAGATGCTCCCTCAGGGTCTTCTCATAGCAACCAAGACAACATTTCAGAGTCAGCGCCTATGACATGTCACTTGGTAAGGAGCTGTGGTACCTGGGAACATAGTTGAGAACTACAGAAATGATAGCAGGTATTGGAGGATGGCCAAGGACAGGCCAAAATAAATTGCTTCAAAGAAGAAGGGGGAGGAAAGAAATGTGTTACTTGTAGCTCACAGCAGATGGGATTTCATGTCTTAGTCATAAAGTTTGTTTAGTCTGGTTAACCCCCAACTTGTGATGGTAGTGAGGATCTTCTCACTGAGGAGAGAGGAAACTGAGTTTGCTCAATAGTCGTCTGCACTTGGGAGTTAGAAGTCCATTAATGGAATAGTACATCGTCTAGAAGAAAGACCCTTTCTTTAACAGTGTGGAAAGGAGTGTTGGGTGTACTGGAAATTCAGCTCTAACTCTGGGGTATCTAGGAAGAAAGTTGAGACCAAGCTTAGGTGTGGCATTTTCTGGAAGAAGCACTGGCAATGCCAGCCTTGAGGGAGACACACCCTACATGTTTCCTTATGTCCATCTCTCTTTGACTATGTGACATGGCTGAGATATATACCATCTGTACATCTCATGTGTGATGTGACATGTCAACAAGACTGTGACCCTTTTAGGAACGTTGTTAGTGAAACCACTCACTTTCTGCATTGTTGAGGAGTATCCTCTTTTCTTTAGAATATGCTTCCATGACAAGCTAAGTGTGGCTACCCGCCCTACCCATTGCCTGGTGCACCATCCATTCTAGAAGTTAGGAAAAGGGAGAAAGTGAACTTTGAGTTCTTGTTTTTTTTTTCTTTTCTGTTTGTTTTATTTAGAAATCCTTGTTCTTCTGCCATAGATTGGATCTGGAAGAGAAAAGTGGTCGATCCTACAAGGAAAATCTCTCAGATTTATGTCATCACTCCCACCATGACAGTTCCCTGAAGTAGAAGGTGGATGAAAAGGGTTAGCACTCACTATGGAGCAGGGAAACTGAGTCACTGAGCAGGTCTGTGATCTATGAAAACAGGCAGAGATGAGGCAGCTGGTCTGTGTTCCACATTTGTATTGGGTGACCTTGGACTTCTTGTAGGAAGTAGCTAAATATCCCTCTTGTTGCCTCCCTCCTAGATGCCTTCAGAAGGTGTCAGCACTTACTGTAGCAAGGGAAGTTGCAGCACACCAAAGGAGGAAACTTTATTTGAAGCCATCATGTTCCTATCACTTGAGGTGATTTCTAAGCTTTGAAGAATTATTTTGGTTTCATGGTGAGGATGATTTGTAAATATAGAATTATATTTTCTGTTACTGTGATAAAACACTACTACCAAGAGCAACTTATAGAAGAAAGGGTTTATTTTGGGACTTACAGTTTCAGAGGGTTAGGAGTCCATGATGAGGGAATCGAAGGCATGCCAGTAGGAAGAGTAGCTGAGAGCTTATACCTTACAAGTGGCAAGCAGGCAGAGAGGAAAAGGCTAGGAATGAGACAGAAGACAAGTCTTTTGAAAATCTCGAGTCCTGCTCCCAGTGACACACCTCCTCCAACAAGGCCACACCTCCCAACCCTTCCCAAACAGTTCCACCAACTTGGGGAGCCAAGCACTCAAATATGTGAGCCTGTGGGGGCCCATTCTCATTCAGACAACAGGAAGCATACCCTCCTACCATGCTTATTGCCCTTCTTTCCACTATTCTGATTTATTTTTTCACATATTCTTTGGGGTGAAAGACTTGGAATCAAGAGGCTAAGATGGTCCCTTACCCTTTCTAGTACCAGGACAAACCCAGTGCCTTTCACACATAGGGCAAGCACACTATCACTAAGCTATATCCTTAGACCCACAAGAGCCTTTTCTTAGAATTATTTCCAGATCCATGCCTTTGGATATGTGTGTGCATGTGTGTACATATGAGTGTGCATGTGTGTGTTTAGTTTATTTTGGAAGGTGGCTCATAGAATTTGTCCCATCCCATATATGTTTGTAATACTTTCTTGGCAGCTAGTTTTGCTTACTGTAACTCACCAGAAAGATCTGCTTAGGAAGTTGGACTGTATCAAACCTGGATGGGCAGGCAAGAGACTTGGTTGAGAACCACCACCACCACCCAAAAAGGGGACTAATATCATGGGGTCACATCAGTGAGTGCCGTAGCTGACTTCACAGCAGCCATAGCAGTGCTAATAACAAATGCAAAACACTGGTTCCTGTTTCCTGGTGGAATCCCTTTTAAGTGTGATGTCTTCAATGAATTTCGAGAACTTTTTAACACCTGAATGTTTAGTTTCTACGTCTGTTTGGGAACATGGATGTCTTAGGAATCTAATTTAACTATATAGCTCTTTCCTTCTCTTTCTCTCTCAGCTTCTGGTTGTGTTCCTTGTGCTTACCCTGGGGAAAAGATAATAAATACTGTCTCTTGCTGTGGGTAAGGGAAAGGCATACAGCAAGTGATCAAAACGATGCTACGTTTTTCTTGCATGTCAGAAAAATTGGCTACTTAGATGACATTTCCTCCTGGGGTTCACAGCGTGAAGTATGGGATAAAAGTTCAGAGTTTGTGGGCCCAAGATCTAACTCTAATGCACAAACTGACTTAGTGGAGCCCATTCTATATGGAGAGATACCTTGTCCAGCCTAGACACAGGGGTATAGGGGTAGATAGGTGCCTTGGTCCTGCTTCAATGAGATGATGGGACAGACTTAGTAGACTTCCTAGGGAAGGCCTTACCCACTCTGTGGAGCAGATGGGAGGAAGGGAGGAGAGGAGGGAAAGAGAACTGGGATTGGAAAGCAAAAAATAAATTAAAAAAAAGAAAAGTTCAGAGTTTGTCATGGTGCTCAGTGTTATTTAGAGTTAGAGAGACTAAGAGTTACTAATCTCACAGACATGTGACAGATAAATGGGGTCCTTTGCATGAATAGCATACCCCATGGTGTGATGGTTCAGAGGCAGAGGCAGAAGGATCTTCATAAATTTAAGGGCAGCCTGACCCATTATTGAACTGCAGATACATCAGGATCACTTAGCAAGACCTATTTCAAAAATTCAAAACCAAAGCACAATAACAACAAATCTTGACTGATTGGTAAGGTCGTGTAAGTTGACGGGTATGGTGGTGCATGCATTTGGTCTCAGCACAGAGGCAGGTGGATCTGTAAGATCATCTGGATGTACATAGAAATTCCAGGATAGCCAAGGCTACATTTAAAAAAAAAATCATGTAAGTTAGTAGCCTAATTCACAGAACTAAAAAACCCCCAGGTAGTTCCATGTAGACTGTTTCCTAGCCAGGAGGCACAGGTAGTAGTTAGGTTATCAAAAGTTACACACAACTACATCCCCTCTGTTCTTATGCATAGCTATAGATAATGTAAGAGCTTCACATTATTGAAATTTCTAGGTTGTGAGTTCTTTTTGCCCTAATTTCATTTCTTATTTTATAGACTAGAGATGAGGGTTTAAAGTGTGACTGGAACTTCCATGCCCTCAATAGATGTATATTCGATGTCCCTTGTGTTTCCTGACTTTATAGTCTAATGATTTTTTGTTCTATGCTGGTAGTTATTAGATACTAATTGCTACCACTATTGGTCCCTTGTGTCTGTGAAGAACAATGTTTCCCCTCCTGTTCGTATGGTCTCCTAATTATTTACTACATGGGGGGACACTGATAATCAGTGTGACCATTTATAAAGGCAGGTAGCTGCCTCCCTCATTGGCCTGAAGCTCTTCTTACTATCCGTCAATTTCTGCCTTGATTCTTTTTCCTTTAAGGATGTCTGTCATTCATCCGTTCTGAAGGTTCTTGGTGTAGGACTTCAATAACTGCTTTGTTAACTTGGGAAGTGCACAGGCTACTTCAAAACCTGCAGAGCTCTCAGAAATGGAAGGTGGTCACACATTTCCTTACACCCTTCTTCCAAATAGCATCTTTTAAATCCCAGCCTCTGTCTTCATCCTCATGTTGCTGTTAACCACCCCAGTGTGGAACATGGAGGGGCCTTTGTGTCTTGAATCATATAGTTCTGGGCACTCTTGAGAACTCTGTTGTGCCTCCTTGGTGAGTATGCTCTTATGGCCGGTGCCTTCCTCCTGTCAGGCATGCTGGCATCCTGCAGCCATTTTGAGCTTTCTTCTCTGGGTCTCACAGGTTTGAACCAGGCAAATCTATGGAATGTTTGTTTTCTCAAGAAAAAGAGCTTCTTTCAAGCCATTGTTTTTACAAGTCACTTGGAGCCTTAAAAACCTCAATCATTAATTCACAGTGCTAAAATTTAGGAGTGGCTGGGCCTTCAGGCAAACTATATTGAATTAAATGTATAGAGCACTTTAAGACAGCATTTGATTGTACATTTAAAATAGGGAATGCAAATTGAAATTCCTCCTGGGTGCTTTAAATCATGCATTATATGTGCAGTATTTTCAATTAGCTACAGAAAAAAAATTCCTTCAGTACAGCTCTATTTTTACAGCTGGGAATTGCTCAGAGAACACAATTGACTATTTTATACATGTAAGATTTATTTAAATGACTTGTGGGGCATTTGTAATTTAACCAATAATTGAAAATATTGTTGCAGGGTGGCAGGTAAAACTAGGAAGTCATTTTGCATTCCAGAAGAGGTGCTGTGAGCTCAATAGAGCCTTAGAGTGGGCTGGATGGGGAGTGATGGCAGCAGAGATTTGGTCCCTCACATTTCATACCTAGCTTTTGCCCCACCATAGAGAGGAGAATGATTGGCTGTAAGGTGGTACTTTCAACTGGAACTTCCAACTCTAAGGTGTTATCCATTTTCTCCCCTTCCTTCCTTCCTTCCTTCCTTCCTTCCTTCCTTCCTTCCTTCCTTCATTTCTTTCATGTGCCAAACCCAAATTAAAAGTCAGATGGGATAAAAAGAACCACAGCTCATTCTCTGAATCCTGCCCCACCCTTCCCATTGTTCACCATCATCTCACTTCACCAGGAATATTGATGCAGAAAGCAAGTTGAAGCCATCGGGATGGACTAACCCACACCTCCATGGTTGTTTATAAGAATGACTGGGGTGGGGCGGTTATAACGAATACTCCTACTGAAACAAGTGATGTTATAAATGGTTGTTCAGCCACACTGTACTGAAAACCATCACTATTCTGTTTCAGACAATGAATATAGGTTAATTAGGCGTTTTGTGCTCAGAATGGGAATGGTATCCATTTATTTCTAACCTTTATAATAGTGGTTGCCAACCAGGATAGACCTTCCCTCTATCTTCCAGGGATGTCTGTTAATGTCTCTAGGCATGTAGTTATCACGATTGGGTAGAGAGGATGCCAAGAATTTCTTGGGTAAAGCCTAGAGATCCTGCTTAACAATTTATGATACACAGCCCCTTACAACCAAGAGTCATCCAGCCCTGCATGTGAAGTGTGCCAAGCACTTGGCGAATGTGTTAGACTATATGAAATGGTCCATGGTGCACCATTAAATTAAGTTGATCTTTAGAGGCCTGGATACTTCTTTAATACCTTGTTTGTATGTTGAAGCCCTGGATATCCATGTGCCATCCTGGATACTCAGGTACAGTGATAGACAGGGCAGATAAAGAAACCAAGGGGAAACAAGATGATGGGAAGAACTTTAACATGGAAGCCTGATGCTGAAAAGAAACAGGAAGAATCAGTATATTTGGAGGAAAAAAGCTTGAACCTGGCTAGATAGTGACTTACAGACTGCAGGATGGACTTGCAGTTGCTAATACGAATATTAGAAAACCATTGGAGAGTTTGGCACAGATCTTTTGCAAAAGTTCATGCTCAGCTTTCCTTCTCAGCAGTGTGGGTGGTGAGTTTGGTACAGGAAGTCAGTGCTGCCTTCCAGAGTAGTTGGTAACTTAGACTGGACAAGGAGATGGAGAGAATATTCGAGATGTATTTAAGAGGGACAATGAATTTGTTGATGATTCTAACCGGATAAAGGAAAAGACAGTTCCCAGACTTTTGGCTTGGATTCCTGGCTGGGAAGTAGGTGGTGGGTGTTACCAGTTATTAAGATCTGGCAAATAGCAAGTTTTGTGGTTAGGACTAGCTCCTCCCCCTCCTAGTATCTCCATGAAAATTGCTAGGGACTGTCTATATTCAGGAACACTGTGTTTTGGGGTCCACTTACAAACACTTAAACCTTTTCTCCCAGATTGCCTGTTCTTCTGGGGTCACCCTAATAGGCTTTTTACTGTGGTACCATATTATTTATAAGTGGTCTCTTTGGGTAGTTGTCAAGCATTTCCTGTTCCATGTTATTCTATCCATCTAAACAAACAGAGCATTCTGAGAGTCAGCTTAAAATCCAGATGGCTGCCATTAAATCTCATGACCACCGAGACAGGGTTTGTCTGGTTGCACCACACTAAAACCTTCAAAAATTGCTTGGATCTAATCGCACCTTTTCAGTTTCAGGCTGGTAGGAAAATACTCCATATTTATGAGCTTGACAGCCTTGGAAAAAACACGGGTGCCTGATGCCCATTTCCCAAGCTGACATGGTACTCCACAGTCATTTCTAATCCTGTCATGGGGACTGTTGATGGAACAGCAACTCTCTATCCCGCCCTGGGGATAGGGATCTGTGCCCAGCTGCAAAGGACCTGTAATGTCATACCCTAGACCTTTGAAGCCCTCCTTCATTGAAGAAATATTGGAAATTGGTCAGCAATGGAAAAGAAAGACAAGTAAATGAAGAAGGCAACTTTCTCTTTGTTTTCAGGAACCACTTTGAGTCTTTTGTACTTGAAGTTAAGGTTAAGGTGGCCTATAGTGGAAACTCTCAGAGAATGAGATCCTCATGTCTGTCCATGATGGTCAGTAATAGTGATGGCCAGCATTGATAGAGGCCTTAAGAACTGGCCTAAGCTGGAGAGATGCACCAGCAGCTAAGTGTACAGGCTGCTCTTCCATAGAACCTAGTTTGATTCCCAGCACCTGCATGATGGTTCACAACCATCTGTAACTCCGGTTTCAGAGGATCTAATGCCTTCTTTTGCATTCAGTGCATGCAGGCAAAACACCCATCCATTTAAAATAAAAATAAATCTCAATTCTGTTAAAAAAACAAAAACAAAAACAAAAAAACTAGCCTTCAAACCCGACACATTGTGTTTCTCAATAACTACAATACCTCATATTTTGCATAGCAATGGAGCAACACTACGACCAGCAAATCGGCATGTGCCATCTCCCCACCTCATTCATACTGTACCAGTTTCACATAGTAAATATTTATAAATATTTTCTCCTAGTTTTTTCATTTTTTTATGTGTGCATATTCGTGTGTATGTATGTATGTGTATAAACCAGAGGTCAACCTTAGGTGTCATTCCACAGCAGCTACTCACCTTGCCTTTTGAGCAGGGACTCCTACTGGCCTATGGCTCACTACATGGGCTGGGCTGACTGGTGGGCCGGTGAGCCCCAGGAACCTGAATGTTTACCCCCTAGCACTGTGTGGTTACAAGCCCACACCATCATACCCAGTTTTTCATGTGGATGCTGGGGATTAAGGGAAGACTTAGACCTTCATGTCTGAGCAGTAAGTACATTCACCAGCTGAGCCATCTCCCCAGCCTCTTTATAGGATCTTTTTTGAAGAACAAAAGGTTTTCATTTTTACTAACTTTTCTTTTTATTAGTTTTACCTTTTATGGCGATATGGATGCTTGTAGTGTGAAATCTGAGAAAGACTGGAGTTGGGGTCCCGCCTCTTATCCTGTGCAGTTTCTGGTGGCTGTGGATGGGCAGTGGAGGCAGGTGGACACAGGTATGAGAGGTTCTTCAGCTGCTCTCTAGTTTGGGCTTTGATGTGTGTTGCCGTGATTTGGGTTTCCCACTCCGGGGTCTCCTGTGCCTGGCAAAGACTGCGAAGTGACGATGTCATGGAAAGAGAAGAAACAAAGCCATCAAAGGCATTTTACCCTCTAGACCATCTTAATGGAAGATTTTCTGACATCTCTCCCTGCTCCTTGGACTAGTTGCATATACCTCATTCTCCAGGCTCCACCGGGGTGGGTGGGGCTTTATAGGCCCTCTCTGTGTGGGTGTGCCTGGCTTCCATTGCTGTACAGCCTACTTGCTTTCAGAGCATTTGTATCAAAGATAGCTAAAAATGAGTTCAAGTATTGCCTCGGTGGCATGATGCTTTGATTAAAGTCTTCTTCTCTAAAGTAGGACCTACCAACCTCTCTATTCTGTTGACACACTGGACTATGTCATTCCTCATTGTTGGGGGCTTTTGTGGCTCCCAGTGTCCCTGGCTTCTACTGGGGATGTCATAGCACTTTCCTCCCCACCCTTCTATGTTTCTAAGAACCACAAATGTCTTTAGAGATGATGTCCAAGGGTCCAGACCACTTGGGTTGAGAACCCTGAGAGGAGATGCTAATGTTTATGATTTGATCATCAATTTGATTTGCATGTGAAACAGCAGGTGCACCTCATTAGTGCCATTATCACATGCAATTAAAAGGTGCTCGCACCAAGGCCTGGTTCTCTTCTGGCAGCCCAGCAATGAGCCCAGTTAGTATCTGTGGAATAGAGGACTGGATGGCTGTGCTTAATATCCAAAAAAAAAAATCTTAATACTACCTGACTTCAGGGGAGCCAAGAGGCTTTAGCTGGGAAATTGAGCCCTAGCACTCTGAATCCCTCTCTGCATGGTTGAATGTGGGTTTCCTTGCCCACCACCCCCACTAACTGAAATAGGAGCACAAGGACCTTCAGGTTCCTGCCTGATTAAAGCCCACATCCTCTGTTAGTGCTGTTAAAGCTGGGCCTCGAAGCTCAGAAAAAGCATCTCTATGACTTCTTTGCAGGGCTCGGATGTCACCTACCCACTTACTGATCTGCTAAAGAAGGCATCCTTCCCCATGAAGATGGAAACTCCCTACACACAATGCACACACACACACACACACACACACACACACACACACACACACACAGACACCTTCACTTTTCAGGGTAATTTGACATGGGGTCATCTTGAGACTTAATTCATAATTTATTGGGCGAGTAGTCTGGCTTTCCTGGCTAGAAAGACAGGTCTCCTCAGATGAAGGAGGGAGTAGAGTTGGGGTGGGGCTCAGAGTTGCTTAGCTCAGTGGGTCCTGGAGATAAGTGGTTCAGAAAGTGCCAGGGAATGAATACAGAGGTGTGAAACATAGCACAGGGTGTGTGTGAACTTTCAGGGTCTTCTCTCCACTTGGCAGTTGCATTTCCCGAACACGACTGATAGAGCGAGTAGCTTTGGTTTAGCAAAAACAAGCAGCCACAGGGAGAGAGCCGACGGTCTGTGGGAAGGAGGACATACCAAGGGCAGAACTTGTGATGCCACTCGGCTTCCTGCTGCTGCTCTTCGGAGAGTTTAGGGAAATAACTGCCCAGTAACTCAGCCTGGTATTACCATCTCCCCATGCTTCTTGCTGGAAGCAGCAGCTCATTAAAATGTCTGTCCCTCTGCTTCCAGCCTCAGCGTTCCTCCACAGGCTGTGGCAAACTGGAGGTGACACATTGGATGAGGTGAACTATCAGGCTGAAGGTATAATTGCTGGTCATAAGCCTTCCTTTCTAGGATGCACTGACATAATTGGCTGGATTCCTTCCTCTTCCACACAGGAAAGTTTCAGGTTCTTACACACACACACACACACACACACACACACACACACACACACACACACACACACACACACCAGAAAATCATGATGTGAATTGGTGCCAGTGCTGCCATTGCTTTGGCTATGATTATAAATGAAGGGAAGCCAGTGACATTGTGGAATGGCCTGGGCAATGGAGGAATGTGTGGTCTTCTGTGCATCCCATAGGTTCTCTTGGAGTCCTGAGGCATGAGGTGTGGGAGCTGACCCATACCCTGAGAGCTTCTACCCATAAGGTTCTGTATCCTTGGTCTCCACCCACTAGATGGCATAACACCACTTACCCAAGTAGTATGACAACCAGAAGTGTCTTCAAAAATCCCCTGGGGACAGAGTTGCCCCCACCCTGAATGAAAGCCACCGCCCTAGAGTAACAAACACTATGTTCAGTTTGGCACTCTTGAAAGCTGTGGTCACTTGTTTGTTCCAAGTGTTTGGTGAGTTAAGCCCAGGTAGAGGAACACAGTGTTTCTTCACCTTTTCCTTCACTGGCCTTTAAACTCCACCAAAGGAAGCACTGTGGCATATTAGCCAAGAGTACAGGCTCTCAGCCAAAGGTCTCTCTACCATGTATGAGCTATGCAATCTAGGTGGGTTGCTCATCTTTTTTTTCTGGTCCCCAGTTTCCACCATTGTAATGTAGAAACAGCTAAGGCCTACTTCTTATATGGAGGATTAAATTGAATTTTCAATGTAAAATACAGTGTCTGACATTTAGTAGATGCTGTGTTCATTTAATCTGTTATAATGAAATACCATTGGCTGGTGAGCTTACAAACAACAGAAATTTATTTCTCACAGTTGTAGAGTCAGGGAAGTCTGCAGTGGCTGGTAAGGGCTCGATTTCGGTGGTACCTTCTGGTTGTTTCCTCATGTGTTAAGCAGGACTAGTTATCTATGGGGTCCCCTTTATAATTGCACTAATACCATTCATGAAGCCCCACCCCTAAGATCTAATCATCTCTCAAAGATATGATTTTTGTTATTATCATTATTATTGAGACAGAGTTTCACTGTATTTCCCTGGTTGGCTTGGAATTCACTATGTAGACAAAGCTGGCCTTGAATTCATAGAGAGGCATGTCTACCTCAGGAGTGCTTCGACTAAAGGCATGTGTGTACAAGAATCAACTTCTGATAACATCACATTGCAGGTTAGAACTTCAATAAGTGAATTCTTAGAGGATACATATATTCAAACTACAGCAGCGTGCATCCAGTTAATGATGGCTATTATTCCCAAGTACTTAACAGTGTAGCCTATAGATTTTAAGTAAGTTAGAATTGGGAAGAAAGATTTAATTGCCGTTGGCACACAGACTAGAAATGGAGCAGTTAACTTCCATTGAATTACAATTTGGTTCATAAGCATGTATTGAATCCCTTCTATAAGCTAGGCACTGTACTAAATTCATGGCATAAAATATTAATAAATAATTATCTTTATTTAAATGTTTGATATGGAGATATAGAGACAAATAGATCAAGTTGCTCATCAGAATAGAGCCGCCTCTATTTATTGACAGAAGAACATGGACAGCCTGTAACATTCACTGTAGTATATAGGAAAGGAGCTCACTGTGTTATGTGTCTACATTTCTCTCTCTTTCCAATAGATACCATTTGTTAGTTTTTCATGGTCTTCTGACTTGTTCTGTGCTCTGCAGCTTTCTCTGCTGCCTTTCCATCCAGCTTTCACCTTTCAGCTGATGTTGAATCCAACATCCTGTCATGCATGTTTTTATAAGCAGAAAAAAAGATTCTAAGAGAATTTCATTTCTGAAACTTTGCAAAATATATAGTGCTATGCAGCATGAAATGGTCGTCAGCAACAGTTGTGTAGTGGTAGCTCAATGATGTCCTTTAGTCTTTTTGCAAATGAGTATAATTTTTGCATAGTTGATTGTATCATAAATAGTCTTGTTGTCAATTAAAGTTATGTCTTTTCCAACCCTAGGGAGGCCGAGGCACAAGACTAAGCATTCTGAGGCCAGCCCAGGTTCTATAGCAAAAGTATCTCAGCAACAAAAAACAAATATTCCAGTTACCCAGCATTAATTACTACTAATATACTACTTCTTGGTTTTCATAACAGTGAGTAACACTGTTGGGTTGATGCCATTAACCACTACTCAGTGTTGGGTGACATTGGTCATGTATGTTCTCCCAGAAACAGCAAGGTGATTTGATAAGGAAGCACTTCTAGGCGAACCCAACAGGGGATGGGAAGAGAGAGCCTTAGAAAAGGGAGGAGCTAAGCAAGATATGGTATCAGGGCCAAGTCCTACTACAGAGCTCATGGGCATTCTGGAGAGTCATTTACAGCGAGACCAGGAGTCAATGGCTATTAGCCTTCTGGGAGGAAATAGTGTCTGTAAACACTTAAGGTCCATGAAGAAAAGTGGGCTTTGCTTCCCACTGGCAGTTGTCCAGAGGTAGCAGGTGCAAACAGTTAGCAATGGAGCACACAAAAGCTAGAGGGCAAGTATGCTGAGCTGCTAAAAGGCTACCCACAGTGCCACTTCCATTGGAGATTTAGATTGCAATTAAAATTGCCAGTTTAGCTGCTTATTGCAATCATTTTGCTTCTAGAAATAATCAGTTTTGGATGCAGATCTTTTATTCTCACGCAGTTATTTGATAAAGGGAGTTTGTTGTTTAACAGATATATATATATATATATATATATATATATATATATATATATATATATATATATATTTTAAGAATACATCTTTATTCCGGACTGGCTTTCAGAAAATTTTTTAAAACCATTTGTTCTTATAACCCTTGGCCTTTGTAGTTTGCCTCAATCAGCATCAATTTAAAGAGCACTGAGTTCTCCTCAATGAGAGGAGGACCCAGAGATAGCATCAGTGTTCTTGCAAAGGACTGGTGAAGTTATGTTCATGGCCTGGCTTTGCATATAGACTGAATAAACAGCATCTCAATGGGAGGTAAAAGAAACAAAAACATTTTTTAGGCTCAGACAGTAAAGGCACTTGCCACCAAGTCTCATGGCCTGAGTTCAACCCCAGAACCACATGCCAGAAGGAACAAACTGGTTCCTGTAAGTTGCCCTCTGATCCCCACATGCATGTCATGGCACACCCTCCTTGCACAAATAATTAAAATGTAAAAATAGATTTTTAAATGTACCTTAATTATGTTATTAAAGCAATTGTGAATTCACAATTATTTTTTTATCCCCAAAGTACAGTATCTGTTATACTTTTTTTTTGTAATACAATGAAATTGTTTCCCTGTTTATCAAAATGGTAAGCCACTGGTTGATATCACTGTAGTACTGAAGACCTCTCTTGGTTGGTGGATTAGGAAATTCCCCATCTGAAGCATTGTGGATTTAATGGGTTAAGTCTGTACACTGATAGGCATAGCTTACTATCATGAATGGCTTTGGGGAGGTGGGGGATATACACACCACATTTATCATCCCACCACTACCAACCACTGTATTCCTTTTTATACCTCATACCCACTCTTTCTTGTTTAAAACATCTAAGGAAACGGTAAAGACACACGTGGAGTAGTAGAGGAGAAAGCAAGCTTGATGAAGAGGTCACTCACTCTGCATCTCCTGATGAGTGGAGGTAGAAGTTGGATTTGAACTCCAAGCAAATTGAGTCTGAAACCTTGAAGGAAGTGGAGGAAAATGTTCCTGATCTTGTATTTTTCAAAGTAGACAACTAACAAATCTTCTTTAGCCTACCCCTGCCCCCTCCAAAAAAAAATCAGTATGAAAAATATATGGGTAAAAGGCACTTTACCAATAGAACATACCCTTTTCCCTTTGGGCCATTGCTGCCATACATTTCAATGGTTGAAAATGTCTTTCCTAAGCATTTTTAGGCTGGTTCTTGACCCAGTCGATTAGTGTGCTAGGTCAAACATACATGCATACCTGTTGAATTCACATTAAAAAACAAAAAACTATGAATAACTTCAGGGAATTTAAGTTTCTTTACAGTAACCTGGAAAGACCTTTTAAAGCTCCAGCAGCTCCAGCTGCCATTTCCTGTTTGTCCCTCCCTAAGTTAAAAGATGCTGACTCACGTGGACTGTGGCGTTCTTATCAGAGATGCACACCGTGATATGTTCTAGCTCGCTTGCTCTTCTGGTTTGGTTATCTTAAGGAAAACAAGGATGGCCCGAGGGACATAATTTCTGGAATGGCTTGCAGAAGTTTCTGTTGTAATCTTCTGGCTTCCATGTTTAAGGCTAGCCGCTTCTTGGCTTCATAATCTTAACTCCAGTTACTTATGGATGAACTGTTCCCACTGCTTTGCAGAGGGCCTTAAATCTTCATAGACCAACTCCTGAAGGGTCTCTAGAACACTGCTTGTGAAATGCTCTCTAGAGTTGGAAACATTTTTTTCTGCTGGCAAAAATATCAGTAGGAAATAGTTGGTCTTGAGCATCACAACCTGTGAAAAGGTTTTCATTTCTCCTTTGAGCAGTCCTTGTCGAAAGCTGTTGAGAAGATGTGGTCCTTCTCATGAAATCTGGTTTGCAGGTGTGTTCCTACCAGTCATTTCCCCTTAGAAGAATGGGCACATGGACAGATCTATGAGGGAGCATCTAGGTT
Organism: Cricetulus griseus; assembly: GCF_003668045.3. NCBI lineage: Eukaryota > Metazoa > Chordata > Mammalia > Rodentia > Cricetidae > Cricetulus > Cricetulus griseus. The sequence continues at coordinate 432,531,580 of NC_048595.1, read as the reverse complement.
TGAAGAAGAGAAACCTCAGAGCTTTCCCTGTTGGCTGTCTCTTGGACTGGGAAGAAGTGATGGAGGGAAACTGGGGAGTAGAGTGGGAGGTGACCTTTCTTGCAATACTATCAGTTTTTCATTCCAGCTTCCTGGCATTCTTGTGACCCTCCTTTTTATGATAAGGAGAAATTCAGGAGACTCGCTGATTTTTACACAGTAGTATACTTTAACCAGTATTACCAATTTTTAATGTCATCTGGACTTCCCAATTTTGGCCTCATCTAATGAGCCCCCTGTGGTTTTCTTGGCCCTGGGAGGCAAGGCAATTTATGTGCAGGCAGTCTGCCTTTCAAGATTTGGATACACCCCAGAGAACGACATAAATAAATGTGGGCTCTTCAGTCTCTCCGTCTCCCAGTATTGCTTCATTTTACTTGGGATTTATGAGATGGGGGTGTTCCAATGCAATCTGTAAATAGTGTTTCACCCTAAAAGGAGCCAGAGAAGTGACTGACTGTACGTGGGACAGGAAATATACAGATGAACCTAAGGACATTTTGTCAAATTAGAAGACAAGGAAGCTGGGGACACTCCCTGATCAAATTGAATGTTTCAAGAATCAGCTTGAGGTGACTTGATTGACTCTCGACAAGAATAATATTTACAGTGGATCAAGCCTCTAGAAGATGTTGAAAGCATGAGTTTGTAATGACCAGAAAACAAAGCAGAACACTCTGGTGAACTCAGAATTGTCAATGAAGTCATTTTGAATTGACAACTGTCTGGCATTTGTTCCACCTTTCCCACACATACTGAGGTTCATATGGAGCCTTTCTTTTTATCTAGATTCCTACTAGTGAAGGAAGCAAACTTAGTTATAAGAGCATCTACCATTTTGGAACCTCTAATTTTAAAAAAGAAGGTACTTGGGTAATGATCATGGTACAAAAGCAAAGCAGTTGACCTGAGCCTAACACCTTTGACAGCACCATTGCAATACAGCCTTCCCTGAAGAATCAGTGGAGTGCCTTAGCCTCTGGGTCAGGGTTGCAGATAACCTTCTAGGTAGTAAGTTTTCTGTTCTTCAGGCCACACCGTCTCTGTTGCCAACCACTCTGCTCTGATTCTATCAATTTTACAGAGGAATGCAGTTATTAAATTCCAGTGGGTATTAGAACCACAGTTAAAAGTAAAGCAAGGTGAGACTGTTGTTGTTGTTGTTCTGAAAAAGCAAGAGGGTCATCAACTTGCTGTAATGTCGGGAGCTTACGGAAATCTTGAATCAAATAAAGTTATAACAGAAGACAATCAGGACAGTGAGAACATTGGAGAATTAGCATTTGAAGGAGCTATTGATTTTGCTAAGTGATAATGATATTGTGGGTCTATATCCTGTCTAGGGGGTACATGTTTGAATGGTCCTGAATGCTGTTCTATGATGTCTGCAGTTTGCTTCAGCATAATCTTTGACATGCAAGAGATAAGCCATGAATTTGATCATTGTTATTGCTAAATGTTGAATATTGTGGACTTATATTTTTCCATATATTTTATGAATACTATAATACATGATTCGGTGTGTATACACATACATATGTGTGTTTGCACCACACATGTAGTTTATTATTGTTAGCTCTTCCAATATATTTTAGTGAGTGACGGAGGATAGACTATTGTCCTTTCTTTAGACACTCTTGGGTCCCCCAGAGCAGATGAGAAATATCTGGCCAAGTCTCAGAGCCTATAGACTTATGTTGTGGTTTTTTTTTTTTACACCAAAATGTTTACATATAGCTTGCTATGTTAAATACAGCATGTGGACATGGGATTTATTGTCTACTTGTGCTATGGATAAGATATATTTTATATAAAAATAGCTTGTTAAATAGAAAATTAGAAAATAACACCATTTACCAGGCTATCTCATTTTCTGTTCTATAGAAGGGCAGCAACGAATCAGTCTAGGGCTCTGTTTGCAAGTCCTTATGCAGCCCAGGCTAGTGATGGACAGAGAGCCACAGAAATCAAGACACATGACCAGTCCCCTGAGGAGCGGCACTGGAAGCAGGGCATTTGTGGTGAGAGTGAGGGCCCAGCCGTACCAGCCCTTCTCTTTTTTCACATTTCCTGTTTAGTAACGCTAAATCCAGACTTGTATGTGCCGTCTCCTGAATTTCAGTTTCCTAAAGTATTTTTGGAACACCACATTCCAAACCATATCCCAAGCAGTGGGATTAGGCCCTCGCTCCTGCCTCTGATTTAGTGCTTGCCAATGGTGAGGCTCTAAATAGACCCCGTAGGCTCCGGGACTCTAAAGGCTCCTGGTTTTGAGCTCCCTGTCTAGTAGGGAATAGGTGGGGCAGCTTGAAAACAAGCCAAATGAGAGGTGAGGAGAGAGGTGACATATTCACAGAGGAGGAGTCGGGGAATCTTTGGTGGTCACTAAGTGAACAATAGAGAAAAAAGGAAAGGAAAGGCCAGCAAGAGAAAACAATCCTGGAAGAGGCGAGGTGGGAGGCTGAGGGCTCTGCAACCCACCAGTGAGGGATTTTTATTTGTTTATTTATTTTTTGAGGTCAAGAGAGTGTCATGAACCATCAGGAGGAAATAGGTAGCAAGCTACTGGAAGCCTGACAGTGAAATTAGCAGAGATTTCAGCTTTGTCTCTGTAGATGTGACAGTTGAAGCTACTAAGTCTATGGCATGTGTTTCTCTCACGGCTGCCATGGCCACGAGACACATTTTCAAGTATGCATTTTGAATCTGGCATTTGCAGAACTAGCAGCCCATTATTTACTACGCTAAGCCATGCTTACCGCTCAGAGCAGTACCCAATTATTCTGGAGCGTTCCCTTGCTGGGGTGAAAAGGCTTGGAGTAGGAGAAAGACAACATTTGGAAGCCTGTGCCTGTGGCGGTAGTTTCATTGGTAGGCTTATGATCTCCCTCAATGATGGTCTAAAGCACAGGAATTGCTTTTTATTGTTGCAAAAAACGTTATTCAAGAAAGCGAAACACTCAAACCAGATTTATGAACTTCTATATCCATGTTACCCAATACATTTGAGCCAAATACTTATTCTTCCTCTCATACCCAAGTTTGAAGAGTTTTTTTTTTTAAATGAAAATAATGCTATATTCTTCCCATTGCAGGATTCTGCTTGTCCTGCAAATGAAGCATTTTAAAACCAGCCACACTTCTTTCATGTAAAACAGTATCTATAGGGGCATGAGTGTATTTTATTATTAGGACTTACTCAAACCTGAAGAGATTTATGGATCCACTAGTACTCCAGGCTCATGAGCTTATTCTTAGACATGTGTACAAGCCAGGTGAGTTTAGATTTGAGAGCATTTGGCCAAGCAGAAGTTATGCCCAGAACATCCATCAAAAATTGCCCTGATTCCAAGTTCCACACAGCCTGGAGACTGCCCAGTGTGCTTTTCAGAAGCCCAACATGGACATCTCTCAAACTTCCCTGGGCAAAGAAACCAAGAAAAACACTCCCACTATAATGAAACTGTTCTTTCAGAATGGTAACCAAAGTAACTTTGTTTGGGAGAGTATCCATGCTGATGCCAAGATATTAGGGCAGTTGAGAATTTTATTCTCATTTGTCCTTCTCATTTCAAAACTCTCTCTCTCTCTCTCTCTCTCTCTCTCTCTTTCTCTCTCTCTCCCTCCCTCTCCCTCCCTCTCTTTTTCTCTTTTCTCCCTCCCTCCCTCCTCCCTCTCCCTCCCTCCCTCTCTCTGTTAATTAGCTTTAAGCTACCAGTGACAAAACCAACATGATATATTTTTGTGCCTTTTGAGTGTACAAACCCAACCATTTATTCAAATATCCCCTCACCCAACAGTTTCTTAGGCGTCATTAAACTGAAATTGATGAGGCTGGTTGGTACAAAGATTCTGCACATTTTTTTTTAATTTTCAATCACTTTGTGATATGTTAAATTTCAAAGAGGAAATTCATTCCCTGAAGGAGAAAGGGAAATCAGAGCTAACTCAGAGGAGTGAGTGAAGCTGCCATGGTCAGGGCTTGGAAGTCCTCCAAGGTCCAACAGGCTCCAGGAAACTCGGGCAATTGTCGTAGTATTAGAGCCAGTCCAAGGTGCCAAAGTCAAAATAGGCCACTGCTGACCACAGCAGAGGCCCCACGTGGGAGTGTATGTAGGTCACTTACACATTTTGAATTTAGACAGGCTGAATTTAGACAATTATTTTATAATTAAGCTCTGGAGAGACCCTAAATGTTCTGAATTTTTAGAAGTTGCATATTTCACAATGTATAAGAAAATTACAACATGTGCTTGAATGGTATGTCCTTAGTGGCTCATAGTACGTGGGTGACCAGGTGGGGAATTCTGATTGTGCTGACAATCCTTGCTCAACCTGGATGCTGGCATTTCCTTGGACCAGTTTTGGAGTTCACTGTGATGCTCAGGACTAAACACAAGCATTTCCTCAACCACATTCAGTAAACTCTAGTTTGATGCAATGAAAAATAATAAAATTAGAAATTGGTGCTCATAGCCCCTAGGACTTAATCCCACAAGTGTCTTTTGAGTATCAGGCATACATGAACTAGTGTGGGACGTTCCCAAAACAGGGTAAGGAAGGCAGGAAGCCATAGTTTACCCCACCCTGCCCACACATTTCTTTTCCCTGTGGCCACTGATTTCCTATCACTCCAGGTCACCTGTCTCTCCAAATGCTTCCCTCTGGAACTTCCCATAGGTGACAAGGGGGTTCCAATGGCACCACAGGAGATTTGTGCCTTTTGAAACCTCGGGCCTAAAAGCAGGGATCAAATTAGTAACATCACAAATTCTGCCTTTGTTTTTGCTAAGTGCTGCCGCTGAGTTCTAACTTAATGGAAGTATTTGCTTTCCCATAAATACATGTAAACTCCTACCTCTTGTCGTAGCCAAAGAAAGCACTGTCGGTGGCAATCAAGGACTGAAGCATTTTTAAAGCAAATGGCTGTAATTGAAGTTCTCCGTGTAAGTGACGCCATCCGCACAGTTTATGGATTTAGCAATTGTTCTGCCCTGTTGTAGCTTTAAAGCTACCACTGAAATTTGTTTTAATTAACAGCCCTGTAATTTAAAAAAGTTGTGTGTGGTACATTAAAAGAATCAAGTCTGGGTGGTTATAAGAAAATCCCGACAAGCTGAATCATTCCCTCTCTTTAAAACCTTCCAAGTGGTCTCTTGTGACACTTGGTTTCTGTCTACCTTGGCCTCTATCAGATAGCCTACCTATTCTTCCTTTGTCCTGCTGTCCCTTTGCCTGGCATGCTCTTCCCACATCCATGCATGGCTAGTTCTTTTCTCAATATTTGACTGTCCTCACCGGTGTGCCTGCCACAGAGGTGGCATTCCCTAGGGTGTGGCCCTCCTATGGCCCTTCATTCACCCATATCACTTTGCTTTATTTGTGGCTTTTATTCTTCTCTGCAGTTACCTAATAGCTTCCTGGTTTTTCCCTGTGTCTCTCTAGGATACTCTTGAGAGGGCCAGGGTCACACCCATCAGATTTACAGTTGTCTGTCTAGCACTTACAGTAGGGCTTGGCACATGGAAGACTCTTGGAAATAACACTTTAAATGACTGACAGAGTTACAAGATTTAAATACTGATTTCAGCCTAGTGCCTGGTACATACTAAGGACCTAGCAGATGGAAATGTACTGCTTTCCAGCCCTGTCTGTCTAAACCCCATGCATTTGAGACTAACTTAGCACAGCGTTCAGTTATCATGAGCACAGGAAATCAGACCTAGTTGAGTTCAGAGTATTCATCCCTTTGTGTTCACAAAAGAGTGATGTGTTTCTATCTGCTTTTTCTTTTAGGCTGATCCTGTTGGAAGGAACCATGAATTGGCATTTTCCCTTCTTCATCTTGACCACAGTGACTTTGTCTTCTGTGTACTCCCAGTTCAACTCTCTGTCTCTGGAGGAACTAGGCTCTGACACAGGGATCCAGGTTTTCAATCAGATCATCAAGTCACGGCCTCATGAAAACATCGTCATCTCCCCACATGGGATTGCATCCATCCTGGGCATGCTGCAGCTGGGGGCTGATGGAAGGACGAAGAAGCAGCTCACGACGGTGATGAGATACAGCGTAAACGGTTCGTGTGTGCTCTCTCCTTCCATTTGTGAGGCCTTGCCATCAGTCCTGCATGTGAAGGGTCCTGGCTTTGTCTCTGCTTAATCTGAGAAGCAGGGCATCCAAGAAAAGTCATGCAGTGACATCTGGAACATAGGGCCAGGGTCTTTTAAAGGAAAGATGACATCCCCAAAGTTAGGTTCTGTAGCTGTTGGGTTTTGTGTTACCTTTGCCTGCCAGCACTACTGTTTTCTCCTAAAGGAAATCTTTGGTGTTGTAAGTAAGCATCTTTGTAGTACATGTCCACATTACAGACTGGCAGTATGGGAGTGAGCTGGCCAGTGAGCTCTGGGGATCTACCTGCCTCTACTTCCCCAATGCTAGGATCACAGACATATACCACCACACTGGCAGGTTTTACATAGATGCTAAGGATCTGAACTCAGATCCTCATGCTTATGTGTCAAGAACTTCACTGACTGAGCCATCTCCCCAGCTACCTTGTCTGCTGATTTGAAATCACTTATAAATCTGAATTAAGAAGCTAAATGTCTTTTTGAAAAAATACCCAGCCTTGTCTAGCCATTGAGCCTGGTAACTAACACACTTCTAATCATAGCATTTGAGATGTGAGACAGGAGGGTCAAGAGTCCAAGACCCATCTGGCTACATACCAAGCCTATCTCAAAGAGATGAGATGAACCTGGAGATCTAGCCCAGTGCTGAGGCTGGGGCTTGCCTCCCGTGTACAAAGCCTTGGGTTTGATATTTAGTTCCACAAAAGGACAAACGAACGAACAAAAAACCCAACAAACTAACAACAAATACGGTAGAGGATGATGAGAGAGGCTTAGTGTTATTGAAAGAAAAGCTTGTTTTGAATTGCCTGCTTATCCACAGGAACAGTACGTGTCTGCTGGTGGTATTTCCCTGTAGGTTAGTCCTCCCTTTCCACAACCATAGCGCCGGAGGGAACAGGACTGTTTCTGAGCTCTTCTTTGCTGTCATGCACACTGAGTGCGAACAAGTCGTGATTCATATCAAGGCAGCAGTTACCTCATTGGAAAGTGATGGAGCTTTCTTGCCACATTCTCTCGCCCCCTCCCCGCCCCTTCTAGCTGTTGAAGCTCTAAGACTCTTGGAGCTGGGTTTGTGGTAGAAGAATGCTTTTCCTTGGCTGTAGCTGATCATTGCCACTTCCTTTGTGTTTTCAGTGTGGCCTTCATATTGGGGGGGGGGAGTCATATGTTGGGAGTCCCATATACCCAGTGCTATCCCCTGTTGACAGAGAGTAAACTTTACATGCTTTTGCAGTTTGCCCACTTATTAGATGTAAGGAACGTTCTGTCTCTGGCTGGGACATTCAGGGTTGTTGGTGATTTATACTGCCTTCGTGAGTCACTGCTTAAATTTATGGCCTTTCTTGTTGCCATCCAAGCCCTGTCAGCCAGCATAGTTCCAAAATAGCAACTGGAGTTGTGTCTTGTTTTGGTTTGGTTTGGTTTTAATGCTGATCCACCTTGATTGTAGATCGGCATCTTCATGTGTTGCCCTGTTGGCTACCAATCTACCACTACCTTTTCTCCCTCTAGAATTGCCAACAGTCATATGTAGATGGTAATGTCAAGATTCATAATATATTTAGGCATGCTGGAGGCCTTCTTTGGAGCTCAAACTCAAACACTATTTATTGTAGTGATAATTCACTAAGGAAGATGCAAGATTGTTTGAGGATATGGAATATGAGCCCTGATCTTTTCCCTCAGGGAGTGTATTAGTTCCCTTTATTCATTGCTGGGACAAAATATCCTGGCAAAAGCAAGTCAATGAAAGGCAGGATTTATCTCAGTTCACAATTTGGAGGAAAAATGATGACAGAGGAGCTGGAGGCAGATGGTCATGTTGTATCCCTAGTCAGGAAATAACAAAAAAGAAACCTGGTGCCCAGGTCACTTTTTCCTGTCTTATTATGTCTGGGACCCTAGCTGAGGGACTGGTACCTCCCTGGTGTAGGCTGAGTTTTACCACCTCAATCAACCCTCACAGACATGCCCTGAGGTTTTTAATGTGATTCTAGATCCTGCTAAGTTGGCTGGTAATTGCTTATCACAAGGAGGGACTGTACATGTAGAGCGAGCAGAGTCAGAAAGTGCCAGAGCTGGAACTTGGCCTTGGAGGTGACTTTTGGCCCCCAAAGCCTGCTGATCTCCATACAGCGGTTTCCCCATAGCATGGTGTTAAGGTGGATGAAGGTTCCAAAGTCTGGTCCATAATGTAAAGCTCTCCTTGTGGATCAGGAGATGGCCTGGCCCTGGTATTCATGGAATCTGAGGAAGATGCATGTTCAGACTGACAAGTCATCCCTCAGACTCTGCCAAGGTGACTCTGGAAGGATGCTTTAGGACAATATAATTTTGGAAAGACCTCAGGTGATTAGGGCAGTCCTGTAATTCAGCTCCCTGGGGAAACCCATCTTACATCCTTATGACATAATTTTTTCTCTGTTTTTCATGCCCCCTCCCCCAAACTAAATGAAGCATGAATGAATGGCTGGTGTAAAATAAAGCTTATGTTGCCATAAAATTAATTTCTTTACTTTCCAAGCTCAGTATCAAAGTGAAAATCACAGTGTTCTGGTTGGCGGCACATGACAATTTGTAAGAGTCTTCCTAATGCTTATTTTATTCATCGTCTTTTCTCCAAATAGGGGGAAAAATCACACTGTGAATCCTTGGCAAGAAAGGAAATAGTGCTTAAGTCTGTTAGGCAAGGGAGTCTGGGTGAGAAAACTTCCTGTCATTCCCATGGCTTCCAGTCCCGGGGTAGACCAGCATTCATGCTGACTACAAGGAGAACATCATAATATACTTGGTACCAGAGCAGTAGTCTCACAAGAACCTTTAGGGGTTTATTTTAACCTTATCTGTGTCTCCAGAGATAGAGACCCTTTACAAGACACACTTTGTCTCTTGTGACTCCTATCTTGCTTGTTGTTCTTATATGCTGTGGTACAAATGATGTTTTTTTTGAGTGTGTGTGTGTGTGTGTGTGTGTGTGTGTGTGTGTGTGTGTGTGTGTGTGTGTGTGATGTCTACTTGCATGTATGAGTTTAAGAACACACATGTGCATCCATGTGAAGATTAGAAGCTGACATGGAGTTTCTTCCTTGATTGCTCTCAACTTTAAGTATTCAGGCAGGGTCTCTCATTTGATCCCAAAGCTCACCAAATTAGCTTACTAGTCACTTCTACTTAGGGACTCTCCTGTCTCCTCCTCTTTCTCCAGGCTGGAATTGTAGGTGGGCTGCCATGCATGACCAGCTTTTATGTGGGTGCAGGGGATCTGCACACCAGTCCTTATGGGTTGCAGGACAATAATTTGACCTGCTGAGCCATCTTCATGGAGCCTTGTTTTTGAACAGTGTCTTGCTTTGTAGCCTGGGCTGACTTCAACCTAAACTCTTGCTAATCCTCTTGCCTTAGCCACTCAACTCCTGGGATTACAGATATAAGCCACTATGCTCAACAAGAATTTTTTGATATGTAAATTATCATAAAAATATTGCCATGTTTTCTGATTTCTCCTTCAGGAGTTGGTAAAGTGCTAAAGAAGATCAACAAGGCCATTGTCTCCAAGAAGAATAAAGACATTGTGACGGTGGCCAATGCTGTGTTTGTCAAGAATGGCTTTAAAATGGAAGTGCCCTTTGCAGCCAGGAACAAAGAGGTGTTTCAGTGTGAAGTGCAGAATGTGAACTTCCAGGACCCAGTCTCTGCCTGTGATTCCATCAATTTTTGGGTTAAAAATGAAACCAGGGGTGAGTAGCTCTCCTATTACACGTAGATTCACGTTTTGTGAATGAAAGAGAAGAGACTCAGATTTTCACTACAGTCTTCAAGACCACTGCTTGCTCTACCAAGAACCACGTGGGCTTAGGCAGGCTCGGACAGACCTCTTCATTCTCCATGATCCAGGTCTCAGTCTGCCTGCCTCCCCCACTTCGAGCTGCCACTGCTCACTAGCTAGGGTTTTCCTCCTGCAGGGTGGGCAGCAGAAAAGAATACAGCTGTCCCCCTCTCTCCTTTGCCTGCCATACTGTGCCCGCAGAGTCCTTACCCATGGGTTTAGCAGGTTTCCTTATTTTCTTTGTCTGTTCTTGCACCTACTGTTTCCTTGGCCTGGAACAGACTTCTTAGGCTTTGGCTCTGTGTCTCCTGTGACCCCAGCCTCATCTGCCGTGGCAAAGCTGTAGGTGCCCTCCACTGGCTTTGTTTGGCTTGTGATGACACTGCTTTGAAACCCCTCCATTATGGCATTTTCAACATCACATAATGACTACTTGTTTAGATGTCCCTTCTCATTAAATGGAGTTTTCAAGTGTTAGGGTTTCAAACCTGCTGACTTGTCGTAAGCCGGAAGTCTCATTCAGGAGGAGCTTTGGGCCTACTGCAACAAAGAGAAGCTATTCTGCTTTCATTTCTGTTGCTTGATAAAATATCCTGACAAAGATCAGTTTAGGGAAGAAAAGGTTCATCTTAGCTCACAATTCCAGATTCCAGCCCACCATTACAGGGAAATGTGGACAGAGTTTAAAGCAACTAGTCACATCACATCCACACTCATGAGCATAGAGAAATAAACTCAGGCATGCTCCATTCTCAGATAGCTTTCTCTTATCCCGCACAGTCCAGGTCCACAAAACCAGGAAATGGTACTGTTTGCTTTCATGCTGGGTCTTACTGCATCAGTTAAAGCTGTCAAGGCAGCCCTTTGTTGATTCGTTCTTCCCAGGTGATTCTAGATTTAACATTTAACAATCACAGCTTAACACTCACAGATGCTAAGACTGGAATGTGCTCTCAGAGTTGGAGTCTTAAAAGAAGCAGAGACTCAATAGGGTAAACCCTGCCTTTGGGGGAACAAGCTTCTCAGAACCTAGTTCCTGGTGCACCTGAACTAGGATTACCCAGCGGTGTGTTTAGAATACAGTTCCCTGGCCCTGAATTTCTAAGGGAGGGGCAGGGTACCTTTGGTCAGGCTCCATGATCCATCATTCTACTTACACATGTGAAAACGTGATCATCTCAGAGGAGCTAATAAAGAGGGGGAAGAAAGATGTGCAGGGAGTGGACCAGTAATTTTTTCTCAATTGTTTTGCAAACTGGAATCTACTCCCAAAACTATGCTGCTATAGGAAGAATAATAGTGTGTATGTCCAGGGCTGGTTTGGGGATGCTGGATCCTGTATGTCTGGTGGTAGCAGATTGCAACACATAACACACAGAAATGGCTCTTGGCCCTGATGCTGACTGTGTGATGTCCTGTCATTGTACCTTATGGCTTTCTTTACCTGTGAAAAGATAATGTTGCATAGTGTTGGTGAACTATCTGATGGAACCCCTGACCACATGTGCTGGGAAGCTCAAGTAGGGTTTTTCAGTTCTGTCAGACCCAGCTCCCTCTGTTAGTTTGTTCATTTGTTTGTTGGCAGTGCTCCTGGTGGAACATGTAGGACTTTGTACCATGAAAAACAAACCCTCAAACAGTTAACTACATCCTTAGCCTGCAGCTCCTCCTTTCTAGCTTGAAATGAAATTCAGGTAATATATATAATTAAATATATAGCAATATATCTGTATATCATAGAAATTCTATATGTTCCCATTGCACACATAAACAGATTTTTTAAATTAAACAATGATATAAAGGAAAACAAAGAGTTTATAGTTGTGGTTAAATAGCTATACCTTTGGGTTCAAGTGCATATGGATACATGATACATTTTTTTGTTTTAATATTTTTGCCAAATTCTCAGGATAATTGTGAACCGGCAATAGTAGACTAAGTCAGGTATGTTATACTATGACACAAGGAACCACAAGCTGTCACCATTGCTGATACAATTAAAAAAAAAAAAAAGCAAACCAACAAGAGACTTTCTATATATTTCACAGTTATAATAACCCCAAACAGGCTGTTTCCTGGGCTTTTCTGCTATAATAACAAACAGACCTATCTTTCACTTCTTGTCATTAGTAATTATCATGACATAATTGAAAATCAGTGAACCACATGGGGCTTAGGGTAGAAAGTGACTCCCAGCTCTTAGTTACTACTGCCATCAATAACTGATGCAATTCTTTTAAATAATGGTGCAAAATTCTTGATAAATTTCCAAGCTTGTCTCAAAGCAAACAAAATGGAAATATTTAGAATTAGGAACTGAAAAGATGGCTCAGTGCTTAAGAGCACTTGCTGCTCTCGCAGAGGACCAGAGTTTGGTTCCCAGCAACCATGTTGGATGGCTTACCACTGCCTATGACTTCAGGTCCAGGGGAATCCAACAACTGCAGGCTACCACGAGTACCTACACTCATGTGCACATACCCACACAGAGACATACACGTACAGACATAGTTAAGAATAAATCTTTTGTTATTTTTAAGAGAGGCATTCTCCGTTATGTGGGGCTGTTTTGAACACCATGGAACATGAGCCCCTGCCAGCTCAACCAAAGCACACCCCCAGATCTTCAGACAAGCAACCTCTGTCCCCAAACTGCTAAGCTTATCTAAGGAGATGTGCTTCCTGCAGACAGAACTAGCACCAGGGTGCTTTGCTCACCCTGTGACCGGTCTGACTTAGAGGCCTCCGCAGCCTCAGCTTCTCCCTGCCACAAAGGCTTCTCTCCTCCCATCACAGACGCTTCCCCCTTGACCCATGCCTGCAGCAGCCTGAAATGTCTCCCAGCCTGCTGCCCTATGTCGCTCCTGATTACTTTTGTGCCATCACACGAGTGACACAGAACCTGCTGGCTCTGTTCTTTCTCAGTCTAAAGTCCGTTCTGCCCCTCACAAATCAGCTGTGTAACCTTGGTAACATGTCTTAATAGCCCCCTCCCAATGCCCAGCCCCTGATTTGCAGAACATTGATATGTTAGTGATAACTGTCTGAATAACAGTTCCATGAAGGATTTTTGGTGATATGAATGATAATAGGAGCACTGAGCACAGGGCCTGGCCCTTCACAAAGTTAGCTGTTTTCACAGTGACTTGCTCAGTGGTTCTCAACCTTCCTAATGCTGCGACCCTTTAATACAGTTCCTCATGCTATGGTGACCCTAACCATAAAATATATTCATTGCTGCTTCATAACTGTAATTTTGCTGCTGTTATGAATTGTAATATATCTGTTTTCCTGTGGTCTTAGATGACTCCCTGTGAAAGAGTCATTGACCCCCCTCCCCCAAAGGAGTAGCAACCCTCAGGTCAAGAACCGCTGGAAGTCCTGCTAGCTGGGGACCGTGTCTGCCATTTCAGATGAACCTTGCTTGGATTTGCTTTCATTTCAGGGTGTTTGTTAAAATCGAAGCTTTATGCTTTTCCAAATCCTTTCGGCATCTCCCTCTAATCCTTAGCTCTTTGTGGGAGGGTCCCACTTGGGGCATGTTAAGTAGCATCCCAAGATGGATGGAGGAGAGTCCATCTATATTTATGGCAACACCAACAGCAGGTCTCTCATGTACTCCCTTACCTCTAACCTATCCATTTCTTACTTATTTTTCTTAGTCATTTCCCTTTTTCATTTCACTTTGCCGCCCTAACACATACTGCCCTGAAAGTGACAATATAAGGTGTTGCATTTTTGTGTTTGTTTTTTTGCTTTTTTTCAAGATGAAGTATCATGTATCCCAGGTTGGTATTGAACTAGTTATCCAGCAGAGGCTTGCCTTGAACTCTTGATTTCTTCTGCCTCTACTTCCTGAGTGCCAGGATTGCAGGTGTGCACTGTGATACTCAACACCCAGCCCTGAGCCATAATTTATCTCTGCAAAATGGTCTGAGGTTTCTTCTGCTTATTGAGCCCTGACTACATTCTGAAGAAGGAATAAAAAATCCTTGCAGGGATGTGATGCATGGTGCAGTTGGGGGAGGCAAGACTCATTCAACTTGGCTAGAATAAATACCTTCATGGTGCCTGGTGGCCCTCACCCTTAGACTCTGGAAAGTAAGGGGCAAGGTGGAGAGGGGGGCCAAGGGACATTGGTTGTAAAAGAGAAGGATGGATTCAGTTGGGTAACGTTCTCTACAAGAGGCAGAAACAGCAGCTGAAGTGCTAAAGGAGTGCTGTTGAAGAACCTGTTTGTGAGGCCCCCTTGCACTGAACTGAATGATTGAGGGCTATTTATAGCCTGTAGTTTTCTTCTGAGACCAGGCTTAGGTGGCAGTGATGCCCCCTTGTGGAAGGAAGAGCACTGAAGACACTGTGTGTCAGGCACCAGAAACTTCATTCTTTTGTGCTGTCTGACAGTTTCAGAGGCTTTCAGAGAGTGTTAGGACTCCTCTTTCTTGAGTTTCATTTTAAGAGACTTGAAGGTCTCTGCTTGAATTAGACATCTGGCCTCCTAGGAACCTGTGGATTTTACTCTCACCATTTCATTCGTGTGTGTGTGTGTGTGTGTGTGTGTGTGTGTGTGTGTGTGTGTGTGTGTGTTAAAATCAAACAAACTAAATTTTAATAGCTTTGGGTATAAGGAAACCGCATTTAATACACACACACACACACAACACACACACACACACACACACACACACACACACACACACACACACACCTACTTTTTTTGAGACAGCGTTTCTCTGTATAACAGTCCTGGCTGTCCTGGAACATGCTCTGTAGACCAGATCTGCCTGCCTCAGCCTCCTAGGTGCTGGGGTTAAAGGCATGCACCATCACCACCCGGCACACACTCCTTCCTACCTTTAAACCTTCTAAAACCAAGCAAAAAGGAATCTTAACATCAAGCATGGGTGACATTTGAAAGATTCTGCCAACACTCTGAAGTGAGAAAGCCTGTTTGTTTCTTCACTACTGATGCCACATCCTGGCATCCTGCCATCCCAGCAAGAGAATACTTGCCTTCAAAGTCATTTCCTGTAGGCTAACCCCCTTTCTTCTCATCTCTGGACTCTTGGAGCCTAGTTAAGTGCCTAAGCTTTAAATGGGGACATGATACTCAGTTTCGGTTCTTCTTGGAGTCTTCAGGAGGCTTGTGATGACCTAGGGATTGATTCCAAGCATTTGTGGAGTCCTGGAAGAGATGATATTTAGCTTTGATGTTTCACAAGCTGGGATATTTTACTTTGATGGGGGCTGCATGAACCTATCTGCTAAAAAACAGAAAAGCAAATACTATCACACCAATACCAAAGACCGTCATCAGCAGCCGCATGACCGTTGTCAGTAAAAATATCTAAAATAATTCTTAATTAAATGCAGCTTATTCTAGACACATAAAAATGTTCTAAAGCAAGGAGCTTACAGAAATAGTTGTGATTTCTTGAGCTGAAGTTTGGAAAACTCTTAAGGAACCAGTACCAGTCTTTTCTGGTGATTTTAATTTGTTTTTAGTTTTACTTAATTTTTTTCAATTTGAGTGAAAATAATTAGTATAAAACGTGTGCTTTGGAAATCCAGTTGAGGAGCTGTTGATGTAGTTCAGCTGGTAGAGTGCTGTTTAATTCAATTTCCAGTGCCACATACACTGACATGGTACCACACACAGAAATCCCACCCCTTGGGAGGTGAAGTCAAGAGAGTCAGAAGTTCGGTTATTCTCAGCTACATAGAGAGATTAGGCTCCATGAGACCAGAATGTCTGATTTAAGTTTAAAATTTTTTTTCTCTTGTATTTGCCCTCAATGTGGCTTTCCATTGCTGATATTTTCCCTTGTTCTTGAATTTCACAGGCATGATTGACAACCTGCTTTCCCCGAATCTGATTGATGGTGCCCTTACCAGACTGGTCCTTGTCAATGCAGTGTATTTCAAGGGTTTGTGGAAATCCAGGTTTCAACCCGAGAGCACAAAGAAACGCACCTTCGTGGCAGGTGATGGGAAACCCTACCAAGTGCCCATGCTGGCCCAGCTCTCTGTGTTCCGCTCTGGTGAGTACATGTTGGATGAAGTCTATTCTAACATGTTCTGGCAGCAGAAAGGGACAGATCTTTGTTGGTGGTAAGGGAAAGTTCGGGAAGGTGGCTCTCACCTGGAATGCCAGTACTCTACAGAGTGGATGAGGTTTCTCTGTTGAGCCCTGCCTGTCCTAGAACTCACTCTGTCCACCAGGCTGGCCTCAAACCCACAGACCCACAAACCCCTGCCTCTTCCTACCAAGTGCTGGGATTAAAGGCATGCACCACCTTTGCCAGGCAAGGCAAGATTTCTTAAAGCACATAAGTCTTTGTGCCATGCAAAAAAAGTTGTGTTAACACATCACACGTGTAGGCTTCTGGGTTGAAAATGTAGGATGAAAAGACAATTAATAAAACCAATATATATGGACATTGAACATATGAAGGAATCTATCGTCACCATTAGAAGCTTACATTACTAAATAAAAATTATATTTCTTTTTCACTTCTCACATTACCAAAAGTTAGGAAGACTAGTAAAGCCCACTTGTAGCTACTGTATGGGGTAGGCAGGCCCCTTGAGCATTCCTGGTGGTAGGGACCTGTTACCTAAAGGACTTTCTCTATGTCATTACCCTAGCAGCCCCACTCCATCCAGAAAAACTTACTACCTGAAGATGATCGATCACACACTGGCAAATAGAAACCTGGTACAAAATGACACACAGGGCCTTGCATTCTGTATCTTTGGATTTAACCTACCTCATATGGAAAATATTCAAAAAGAAAAGTTAACTGCATATCAACCGTACACAGAGATCTTTTCTTGTCATTATCCCTAAACAATATGATGAAGCAGCTATTGACATTGCATTAAGTGTGATAAGTAATAGATGATTATAGGTACATGAGAAGACCACATTGAATATGAGGGTGTTCAGCATGCTGAACCCTGTGAATCCTGAGACATGACTGTGCCCTGGAACCCAGGTGGTAATTAGTTTAGATTTACATAAATAGGAAGATTATACCGTGGGTATCAGATTTCAGCAGGCAGGTTATAAACCAGCAGATGCTGATGAACTATGCATACATAAATACTTTCTGTCATTTGTCTATACAGATATATCTTGGAGAATGTTCAAGAAAATGTTCGCAGTGGTGGGCTTTCACACAGACTTCCTCATTTGAAATTGAAATTCCCTGTGTTTGGATGGGCATGTGTCAGTGTGGTGTATGTGTGTGTAGGTGGATGCCAGAGGAGGACTTTGGGGTTGGGGGATCTGTTTCTCTCCACTTCATTCTGTTGAGACAGCATCTCTCACTGGGCATTGAGCTGGTAGCCAAAAAGCTCCAGCCATCCCTCTGTCTCCCAGGTTTTACGAGGTTGCTGGGGATTGGAACCTAGCTCCTCATGCTTGCCTAGCAAGCTTTCTTCCCCTCTCTCCAGCCCCAGAACTTTCTTTTTAAGGAACATGTATCATCAGCCTTACAGATAGAGAAAAAGTCTCCCACGCATGCTGTCATTTCCACAGCACAGATAACCATGGCTGATTCTTTTTTACGTTTCACTTCATTGAAATCTCACCTTAAATCTCCTTTACCTGTCTGTATGTATGACAGGCTTCAAGTCTCCAGTCTACACTGGGCCCCCTGGGTACCAAATATCCCCTCCCCCTTTTTTCTTTTTTATCTTCCTTTTTAAAAAAAAAAAAAAAAGAAGAAGAAGAAGAATTTATTAGGCCAGTCGGAGGTAGTGTATGCCTTTAATCCCAGCACTCAGGAAGGCAGATGCAGGCAGATTTCTATGAGTTTGAGGCCAGCCTGGTCTACAGAGTGAGTTCCAGAACAGCCAGGGCTATTACATAGATGAAAAAAGGCCAAAAAAACTGTATGTCTGAATCTCCCAGAGGAATATCTAAAGAATCCTTGCGTTTTAATCTGTTTTGCTTTTAATAGAATGCAGAGTGTATAGGGATCCATTTAAAATAAAACACTTCTGTCTGAATAGGCACTGGGGATGCTACCAGCATTCTAAGGGTGTCCTCGAGCAGTGTGGCCCAAGAGATCTGCCTGCCTCTGCCTCCCAAGTGCTGGGATTAAAGGAGTGTGCCACCATCACCCTGCTGACATACAGTTTTTCATAAGAAGGTAACCTGCTCTTCTTGAGTCTATGGTCTGTTCCCAGAGAGAAACATGTGTGGGCCTATTCTGAGTTCAGAACTGACTTGTCCAAGAACATACATGCGTATACCTCTGGTATACACAAATGCATCTTTTTTTGTGGTGCTAAGGATCGAACCCAGGGCCTTGGGCATGCTACATGATCACTCTTATTACTGAACTGTATCCTTGATATGCATGCATTTTTATCAGTTCAGTTACAGGGGAGAGAGGAGACTGGGGTGTGGGGGGAGGCAAATATCTGTCTTCCTGATTCACTCACTCTCTCCTTTCCCACCTCCTTCCACCCTGTCAGCAGCTTAGGCTGCCTTTTGGGGCTCTCTTGCTCCCTGGCTTCCTATGGGAGTGGCCAGTGTACATACAACAGATAATTGGTGAGGGAGGAGAGAAGAGCTGGGTCATTGACTTCCCAGTCTCTCCCCACAATGACACCACGGCTGCAACCTTCTTCCCACCAAAAGTCTCAGCTCCTTCCCAAGGAATGTGATCAGGGAGCTCTTTCCCGGGAGGTCACCCTACCCGCTAAGGCTGAGAATGGTGACCGCTGTCTAGAACCAACCCATAGCAGTTGCTGTGTGTTCCTCCTGCACTTTATATAATGCCTTCACTAAGCTTTGCTTAGATGACCCAGCCCGATGGCACATCTGTTCCTGTCCACTGTGACTGCTGTACCGAGTGCAGGACAGAGTATGTGTAAGTGTTCTTGCCTCTATCCCGTTTCCTTACGAGTCAGGACAGCGAGCAGCATGGGCTCATCCTTCTCTCCTTGCTTTTGTGTTGGGTCCACCTGGAATCCCAGCTTGGAGTCTGGCTTCTTTCTGGATTGTGTGGTGTGAGAGTGTCATACACTCCCTAGTTTCACACTTGGCTACCAAAGAAGCTTGTCAGGATAAAATGGGCTTATATGCCTGGGCCTGTGAGGAGGATCCAGCAGGCTGCAGTGGCTCCAAGCAGGCATTTGTTTTCATGACATCAGACCTCTTAGTCTGTTGGCCATTTCTGCCCATCTCCTCACCCTCTGCCAAATGCTACCAGCCAGGGCTCAAGAGGATGCTGTGTCCAAACCCGAAAGACTCGAAGGGTCTCCTGTTGGGTGTTGGGCCTCAGCCATGTCTTAGTTCCCCTTGCTAAAACACTGCCTTTCAGAGGATCTGCCTTCTTTACTTGTTTCCTAAGATGTCCTCGGCATCTCTGGGGAGACACACTTGGCAACATTAAGGTGAGAGGGTGAAAAACAAAAAGAGGAGGGCAATGCTTCTGACTGTGCTTCCTAATGAATAAGCCTTCAAGGACAGATTTCTATTCAGGAAGAGCTTTGACGTGCTGTTTGGTGGAAGGGCATTTGGGTTCACTGCAAAGCCAGCTGCCACATACGTAAAGAGAAAGAAAACGTGCTTCTCTCCTCCCACTTCCTAGTATAAAAACCCTTTGAAGCTCTAGGTATATAATTTTTGACCTATAAATATGTAGGATGTATTAGAAGCCTTCTTGCATGCATACGATCACACTGCAATGTTTATTCCGAAATCTGTTTTATTCCTTAGCTACTGTAATCATGGAACTTCTTTTTTTTCATCAGTTTGTTAGGATTTACAAGACTGTTTTTAGCTGCACATTATTTCATGATATAAACTTACATAATATTTTCTGGCTAGCCAGTTATTTTTTCCTCTAATAAATAACATGGCAGTGAGTGTTCTTATACATAAATATGTAAAAGCTTTTATCACTATTCCTAGAGGAAATTTGTTTAAATAGGAACTGCTGATCAAAGTTGTTATAAATGCTCAGCTTAAATGCTTGAATTTATACTGTAGAGACCTTATCCTGGGGGGAAAAAATACAACAAATAACCAGATTTCTCTGTGTGTATGTGTGTGCACATGCTCATAGGTGTGCAAGTGTCTGGATCTGGGGGTATGTATGGAAGCCAGAGGTCCCCATTTGAGTATATTCCGCAATCACTCACCACCTTAGTTTTTGAGGCAGTGTCTCTTACAGAGCTTGGTGCTCACAGATTCAGCTGGGTTGGCTGGCCACTGAGCCTCCAGGATTCACCTGTCCCTGCTTCCCCAGAACTAGAATTACAAGTTTGCCACCATATCTGCATTTTTATATGGATACTTGGAATTGAACTCATGTCCCTATGCTTGTGTGGCAGGAGCTTTACCAACTGAGATGTCTCCCTCTAGTTTCCTTTCTTCTCCATTTCCAGCTCATACCTATCCACCAGTGTTACTTCCCCTCTGACTGTCCACTAAGTTGTGGTTCCCAAGACTAGGTGTGTTCTTGTCCTTGCCTGTCAAGCTTTCCCAACATAGCACTTTTATTGACTGACCTAGTTGCCTTGGGCTTTGTTTCTTCCCTATCAGCTGTCTTCAGGTCTGCTTTGGGCTCCTAGTCTGTTTGTTGTTTCCAAATACATTTTACAGTTTCTATTCAAGTAGGGTCAAAAACTTCACTTTGAATGCTAGCCAAAGGTCATTACAGGGACAGCCATCTCTAATGCTTGCCTGATAGTATTTAAAATATTCTCCTTGATTTTACAGACCATAAAGCTTTTGTAGCATTTCAATGGAGTTGAGTTATGTCCTTCCTTGTAGGACTTAACATGGGAATCAGAATACTACAAGGACCTTTCTAGAATAAAAGCTCGCCTAAGAAAAGTCTCCAATCTTCACACTTTTCATCCTTGAGTCCTAATTATGTCATTCATCTAAGAGAATGGGCTTCCTTGTTTCTTTTTTGGAGAGGGAATTGCTCCTGTGTTATACACTATAGAAATCGTCCTCACAGAAAAGCACATGGTGTACTTGGCAGATACAGAGTTTTACACAGATTAGAATATGACACCTTAAAGAGAAGATCTATAGGAAAGGCAGAGGCCCTGTGCCCTGACCCCAGCTCCCAAATACCCTTTCCTGTATGGTCTGTCCTAATGGGGAGGTGGCACACCCACTGCCACTGTGTGATTTCCCCATGATAGGTCAGCTCTGTGTCTAAATTGAGAAGTAACCAATCATTCCAGAAGTAAGGCAGCCAGGCATCATCATGGCTGTCCATGCATTTGTTCTTTAGGTTGGCCTGGAATCCATGGCAAGATCTTGTTTCAAAAACTGGCCGGGCACTGCTTCCATCAGTGTGAAAGTTTGTGCTGTGTGTCGTATGTTGCATGTGTACATTGTTTTGATGAATTTTACTGGAGTCATTGACTGAGTGAGCTGTTCAGATTGGTTTTGAGTCCAGTTGATTCTCTGACTCCAGCCTGTGTTCTCAATCTCACACTTGTCTTCTGTAAAAAGGTGATGGGTCAATATTGTAGTGTCTGAGGTGGGAGAGAGAACAGAGGTGGCCATCCATCTGCCCACTTCTCAAATTGACAAGTACAGCATGGGTATGGGCAGATTCAGCCTGCCTGCTGGCACTGGTCACCCAGTCTTGGGTCAGATGCAGAGACAGAAAAGGTCAAACATCCAACAGGTGTGTGACAACATAGAATGGTTAATGTGTGCTTGTTTTTACTGGTCAGTCAAGGTTGGGTTAACCTGTGAGACTACTTACCTGCCCCCCCACACACACACCACACCCCAGTTCATACTTCTCATCATCCATAGCTTCAGGCCTCCTTACTTCTGTGGCAGCTAATCCCTCCAGGTCTTTGTTTTCTGCCCCCAGAGCAATAATTTGGTAACCACTTCCCGAATTTCAGTGTTTCTCAAAATTAGCTCCACTAGAACCGGAGACTTCATGTTTTCCTCAAGGATTAAAGGGCTCATTAGGAGGTGATTTTTTTTCTCACTTTTTCATTGATTTTTCAGTTTCTGCTGAGACTGTTTTATCAGTCAGGCTAAATGGAAAGGTGAAGGATACTAACTTTGATTCTTGGGTAGTCCCAACCCAGAATCCAGGCTGGTTTGAGCTTTCAGCAATTCCAGGCTAAGTCAGACCACACTGGATTCCTAGGCTTTTCTACAGCCTGGTGAAGCCAATGACTGGGGAGACGAAGAGATGCCCCAAATCCCTGGAAAATTCTATTTATCCTATTGTGGCTACTCTAGCATCTTCAGCTGTTTATATTTTATGGCTAAGGCTATGTTTGTCACAGAACAAAGCTTGCTCTCTATTTCTTGGGTGTCCTCTCTCTTTCTTTGACCTTCTGTCCTCCTTCTCTGGAGGTGTGGCCTGTCCCAAATTCCTCACCTCACAAGCTATGATTGGCCAAAGGTCCAGTGAAAACAATAGGAGCTCGCTTCCTCTTTTCTCTTTCTTGTGCAGTACCTTCATGTAGAGGAGGAAGAGGAGGGACCCATGGGCAGCCTGCTTACTCGGACATCTATTATCCCTTTTCATTTTATCATCCCAGCAACCTGTGAGGTCCATACTTCCATATCCCAGTATTTCTGTCTGTGTAGAGGGGTGGTACAGGGAGGCCATGTCACCTCATCAGGCTCACAGAGTTTATCTTTAAAGATTTAATGTTTAATAAAGATTTTAGAAATCCCCCATCGATCCAGAAGTACCACCAGGGACCTTTTAACTGCTCGGTTGTGCTGTGCAGTTGCTGCCATAGTCTGTTGTCAGTTGCTGTGTTAGTTACTTTGCTTGTTGCTGTGAGGCAGTACCGACCAAGGCAGCAAAAGGAAGGCAGGGTTTATCTCGGGTGGCAGTTTGAGGGTATAGTCCATCATGGTGGGAAGTTAATGGTGGCAGTGGTATGAGGCAGCTGGTCACCCTGCATCTGCACTTGAGAAATAGAGAGGAAACCTGGTGCTCAGCTAACTTGTTCCTTTTTACTTTAAAACAGATAACTGGAAAATGACAGGGATGCTAATTGGCTTCACCATAGAAATGCTTTTGCTGTGTCTTGCCGTACCATCATATTGTACACCTTAAATGCAATGTAGGGAGTTTTCTAAAACAAAGTAAAATGTAAAAGACAATCTCAAAAGTCGCTTTAATTTATTCTTTTACCCATATAAAGGTCAACCTCTTACAAAGCTCTGTGTGGTGAGTACCTAATGATCTACTTACATTCTATTCAGTGGAATTAAAGTGAGTTTAGTGATGCCCAGAGGCATTCTGTCTAGACTGAAGACAGAGAATTCGGCACCAGGGAAGAAAGAAGTCATTGTCCTTATCTGTGTCCTTCTGAGGGAGCTATTTGTAGCAAAGGGAGCTTTGTGGACTGGATTGCTGTCTTTCCCCCACAGCTTCCCTGGTGACCGCCAGCCACTTGTGCCCTGTCTAGAAGTCATCAGGCATACACTAAATGTGCCTCTGATTTCTCTAGGGTCCACCAGCACCCCGAATGGCTTATGGTACAACTTCATTGAGCTGCCCTACCATGGTGAAAGCATCAGCATGCTGATCGCCCTGCCAACTGAGAGCTCCACCCCACTCTCTGCCATCATCCCTCACATCAGTACCAAGACCATCGATAGCTGGATGAACACCATGGTACCCAAGAGGATGCAGCTGGTCCTGCCCAAGCAAGTATCCCTTCCCTTGAAAGAAAGGATGCATTGCTCAAGGGATAACTGTCATATTGCATAGCAGAACCAGGGAACTAAAAGGGTTTGTTTGTAGAATGTGTCTTTGTGGGGGGGAGACCAAACTGACTTTTCTGAAAGAGTTCTCTGAGACCCTGCAGTGCCTGTTTGTGGTAGGATAACAATGATACTCAAGGAAAGCAGGAGGCCTTGGCCTTAGAACCTCCTCACGGGTGCAAATTCATGAACTGTGACAGTTTCCATTCAGAGAACTGAAAAGCACACACATATATCTTCATTTAGTAAGGATGAGGACACAGTAGTCTAAGGAGCTTGGTGATATAAGGGATGTCACTGATCAGTCAGGTATCAGCTAGATGCTACTAAAGGCCAAAGCCGTGTGGCTGTGATCAGTTAAGTTCTTTGCATCCATATTTAAGGCAGATTTTCTTTTATACCCCCAAAGTAAATTATAGGTGGAATTTTTGATACTATGGCTCGAGACTAGGGCAAAAGCAGCCCCAGTTCTTGGTGCATCCTAATTCCTAACAGTTCAGAGGACACGCACTCCAGCATGCAGAGGGAGTAATGGAGTTTGTCTCCCTTGTGAACTTTACATCATTCCCAGCTTTCTCACTCTCCAGAGTATCTGGCCACACCTCAGAGGCAGTAGAGAATTCGAAGAACTTTTAATTCTCCAGCCCCTGAGTTTAGTCAAGAGAAGTACATTTATAAGCATTAGAACTCTTCCTCCCAAGAGGACCTAAGTGGTGGCTCTGTGGTTAAGAGTGCTTCCTGTTCTTGCAGCAGACCTGGATTTGGTCTCCAAAACCCATGTGGTAGCACACAACCATCTTATAACTCTAGTTCCAGGGGATCTGGTACCCTCCTCTAACTTCTTTGGTACCGTGTGTACATGTGATGCCCATAAATACATGTAGGCAAAATACTTACTCACCTAAAAGATAAAGATAAATGCATCTTAAATGTTAAGTGCTTCCTAACCACTCTAATAGAAGGTCACTGAATAATGTTTAACCAAATATCTGATACGGAGTGCCATGTCCCACAGTCATGCTCACTGTGATTGAGTAGGGGGTGTGTTGTCTACTTACCTGGCATTTAAATATTAGGGTTAGAAGTCAGACTACAGGTCTCCCCTACAGCATCTGTTTGTAAATAATGCACTGATTTTGTCATGTTTGAATCACTTACAGCATTTTGATCCTCCTCCATACTCTCTGTCCTCTTGTAGGTTTACAGCTGTGGCACAGACAGATCTGAAGGAACCACTGAAAGCCCTTGGCATTACTGAGATGTTTGAGCCATCAAAGGCAAACTTTGCAAAAATAACAAGTATGTCGAGTTGAACACTTAAACTTCAAGAAAATGTTACAGGTCCTTATGTGCGCAAAAAGAAAAATCAAAATCAGGAGTGTGTTGCCCTAACTCTGTGCAAGTTTTAATTTGATGTATTGTCAAAGGATGCTGTTGACTCTAAACCTGTCATCAGCATTCATCATTTACTCCTGCATTTCATGTGGGGCCCGAGGGACCACAAGGATAAGGACTTCTACATATATTGCCCGTTACCCAAAAACTTGGCTTTTTTTCCCCTTCCTCAATGCTGGGGCTTGAACCCAGGGCTGTGTGCTTGCTAGACATGTGCTCTACTGCTGAGAAATATTTGTAACTCCAGAGTTTGCCTCTTAATTAGGACCTAGTTGCTCTTTATTTTTGGATACAAACTTTTCCCTTAGGTTTGAAAAAAAAAAATCTGAAGACTTTTTTTTTTTAAATTCTAAAACGTTAGTTTACTTCCATGGAGCAACTATAAGGCTTGCCTATATTCAGAAATGTATTTTGCCATGTCTGAAATAACTCATTCAGTATGCCTGATTAGGACTGTCCTTCACCCAAGCAGCTATGAATAAGGCATGCCTAGTATCATGTCCCTGTATTTGCCATCCTCTGTTACTCTTCTTGGAATTGTTTGAATGGTTCAGGTCTTTTGCTTCTACATTTCGAACACTTTCCAAAGAAAAGCTATAGCCTGGGCATGCAAAGTACTCCAGTGTGTATTTTAACCCTTGACTAGTAGAGAATTGGTTTTATTACCAATTCCAGTTGCATGCTAAAGAATATCTGGGTATACATCTATACACACATACACACACACACACACACACACACGCACGCACGCACGCACGCACGCACGCACGCGCATGTGACCTTCGCTGGAACTGTAGCTCCATTGATCTTCCCATTCCCTTTTCATCCCAGCCCAGAACATTAACATCACTTGTGACGGTGTTAGAAATGCATCTCTTGGGTCTGATCCAGACCTCCTGAGTCACAACCTTTATTTTAATGGGATCCCTTGACCTAATAACATTTGAGAAGCACTTCTTGTTCAGAATCACCTGTTAGAATCTGAATACTAAACAGGAGGGACCAGGGCTCCTGAATCTCCTTATGCTGTTCTGTTTCACCTTGTAGGTGACCTGAGCCACATAAACATGCTCCTAGTCACAATTAGTCATATTCGAGCTGGGTGTTTGTGCAGACAGTGCAAAACCAGGTGATCCAAAAAAAAATCCTTTTGCTCTCCTCATCCAGACCCATGTCCATCAGCTCATGCTGACTGGAATTGGTGTCCTCCTAGACAGTGCTGCCCACTCAGAATTATTTGTCACTTGGGCTCTGGTGAGAAGACACAGCTGCAGTTCTGTGCCTGGCCCTTCCCAGGAGTTCCTTCTCATATGACTATGCTGGTGGATGAGTGACTGGGGCTAGGAAAGCCAGCACTTACCTGCGCCTAACTAACCAAGTAACTAGGGACAGATTTCTTAACCTGTGAGCCTCAGTTTCTGGGCTGGACAGTTTGTAATTGGACAATACCATTGTCTTTCTTCATCTGGAAAAATGGCATCTTTACAAATCTCTATTCTTTTCATTCTTAGAATTAATAGTGATCTGAGTTGAAATGATTAGAGGTGCTAATAACATTTGGGGCCTAGGGATCCCTCCCAGAAGTAACAATTACAAATCATTTAGCAGAAATTGAAATCCACTGCAAGTGACAGCCACCTAATGCCCTCAATCTGTGTGATGGTCAGAGGTTACTTTGGACCCTTTTATTTTTTTAAATTGGAAGTTGCCGTGGCTTTGCGGTTATTTTTGACACTGGAGATGGCATGCTCATTGAGCAAGTGCTGATTTTGTGTTTCTGGGAACAGGGTCAGAAAGCCTTCATGTCTCTCATATCTTGCAAAAAGCAAAAATTGAAGTCAGTGAAGATGGAACCAAAGCTTCAGCAGCAACAAGTAAGTGCTGGGTCAGGTTGCAAGGCCACTTCCAGTAGGAGGGCAGACACAACCCAGTTCACTCATCAGCTTAGCAGACTTTTAGGGAGACTTGTTTCCAGCTGAGA
Source organism: Cricetulus griseus (assembly GCF_003668045.3). Lineage (NCBI taxonomy): Eukaryota > Metazoa > Chordata > Mammalia > Rodentia > Cricetidae > Cricetulus > Cricetulus griseus. Next base: position 432,504,466 of record NC_048595.1, on the reverse strand, counting down.
ACTGGGGAGGACTGAGCTTTGGGGGACAGCAGTGAGTATGGGTAGATGAAATATTTCATGATGATGAGGAGGAGGAGGTAGGAAAGGCCCACCTTTAGATGGTAACATAATAGCAAGTATGAGAGCATAGCTCATCAGGATAACATGAAAAATCAGTATCATTTACAGGACTGCACCAGGAATTCTGTGCATCCTTCCTTGATCATTAGAACATCTGTCTATGGCCTCTTGGCAGCTTATAAGGAAAGAAAACCTACATTTGCCCCCTACGTGATCACTGCCATCAGTCACCATATGCGATGGAGTGAGGAGACTGAGCTATGACCTGTAAGCTCACAGAATAGCTTCACTGCACATGCTTCTGGATGGTTGACTATTTCTACTCATGAAACAAAGTTATTATTTATTCTACAGAATCAGCACCTTATCACCTCCCAAACAAATGCTCGAGTTTTTTCTGTTAACTTTAAAATAACACTAAACATAAAGACCTAGAATACTAGATTTGATATTTTTAAAATACCCTTTGTCTTTTCTAGGTGATTGCTACATCTTAATTTGTCAGGTTTACTAACTAATATTCCAGTCAGGACCAGCTATGTGACTTGTAGAGGAGCCTAATGCAAATAGGAATATAGCCTCATTGTTCTAAATTTTACTAGGAATTTCAAGACCACTACAGCCGAGTGTACTAAACCAAGTCCAAGGCTCCACTCACCACCCTGTCACTGCTCAACTAGCTCAGACTCCCATAACAATGCCAGAGACTGGAGAACTTAACAGATATTTATTTTCCCACTATTCTTGAGGCAAGAAGTTGGGGATCAGAGTGGCATCAGGCTTGGCTTATTTTGAGGTCTTTCTCCTTGGCTTATGTGCTCATATGGTCTTGTCACATCCCTGGTGCCTCTCCCCATCTTAATAAGGACATCAGTCCTGCTTGGTCAGAGTTTCACCTCTAGGTCCTTCTGTGTCCTGTATATAGCCTCAGTGAAGAGGCTGTCTCCAAGTGTAATCATATCAGGAGCTTAATTCCTCAACATAGTAATTTTAGGGAGACACAATTCAGTCTGTACTGCCTGATGTCTATTTGTAATTCTGAGTGAAGTAATTTTCCCAGCCTAACTTTTGAGTATTTACTTTCTAAGAGCAAGCCTGAGTCATTCATGTCGTTCAGAAGTTTGAGGAAAATACTGAGCCATTGTAGCCAGCCTTCTCCCTTCTGCTAGCCTTCATGGTCTTGTTAAATGGGGCCAGCCATTGGTCAGCAGAGTAGACCGATCCAATATCTATATGTCTGAAGAAGCTTTCTTTCAGGCTAGAGTGTAGTTCATTGGCAGATGACTTGCTCAGCAATCCCGCTGTCCTGGGTTTATCCCCAGAATGACAAGAATAATAAAGCGTGCTTTGTAAAGCAGGTGTCTGCACTAATGAGTAGGCTGTGGCACAACAAAACAGATGCAGATAGATGAGCAGTTCACAGTGCTATCACAAAGGGCACCAAAATGATATACCAAAGGAGAAGGCACAGAACCAACAGTTAAGCATTCTGAGCTGGTCTTTATCTGCAGAAAGGGTGTTAAAGAGGTCCAGCATGGCAGATGGGATGAATAAAAATAGCTTTATAATAACCGCAAATATGCATTGGATGTCCATTTGGCATGGTCTCTGTCCTGAGAGCTATAGTGTGTTTTATGTCATCCAGTCCTCTTAAGTCTATGAGGACTAAGTACATCTATTGTGGAGATGGGGCTTTCACAGAATAAAGGAGACAGTAACTGTGAAAAGCCCAGCCCAGTGTTCCATAGATAGTGACTGTTGAAGCCATTAGAGCATGCCAACTTATAAGACAAAGCAAATGTTTCCTCAGATACCAGCATCTGGGAGTGGGTTGCTGGTCTGCTGCTGATTGGCTAACACATCTTCTTCTTTCCATAGCTGCAATCCTAATTGCAAGGTCATCACCTCCCTGGTTTATAGTAGACAGGCCTTTCATGTTTTTCATCCGACATAATCCCACAGGTGAGTGGTTTTTCTGTTTCATCCCTGGCTTTCCATCCTCAGACAGGTGCTCTCCAGCTACAGTTGTACCCATCAGTGTGGGCCCTACAGCTGTAGGTGACACTGCAGATACCATTAACAACCTACTTTAAAGAGGAAAAAAAAAAAAAAAAAAAAAAAAAACCAAGTCTGTGTTACAGAGTTTGATGGGATCTTTTAAATATTGCCCAGATTGTAGGTTTGGAAGAAGGTGGTGGTTTTTAAAAAGGTTCATCTTACCCTTCATAGATTCAAAAATACCTTAAATTTTTGCAACACACTCTGTCTCCACATTTTGTGAACCCACTCAAATATAATGCCCTGGGAAATGTCCAACCTGTAGATCTTAGCACCACAGCTCATTCCTTAAACTGGACTCTGACCTTTAGCTTGTGTGTGTGTGTGTGTGTGTGTGTGTGTGTGTGTGTGTGTGTGTGTCAGGGTGTGTGTAGGGGGTGATGTATGTGTTTATTTGTATGGAGGGGTATGTAATATGTGTATACATATGTGTGGTGTGTGTGTGTGTGTGTGTGTGTCAGGGTGTGTGTCAGGGTGTGTGTAGGGGGTGATGTATGTGTTTATTTGTATGGAGGGGTATGTAATATGTGTGTGCATATGTGTGGGGTGTGTGTGTGGGGGTGTGGGGATGTGCGCACGCGCGCGTAGGGTATGTGGGTGGCTGTATGGATGCATGTGCACATATATGCATGTATGAAAGCCGGAGGTCAAAGTTGGTTGCCATTCCTTAGGTGCCATCTATCCTGTTTTGTTTGTTTGTTTACGATAAGGACTTGAGGCTTGAAGATTAGGCTAGGTTGGCTGTCCAGCCAGCCCCAGCGACCCTCCCCGTCTCTGTGAAATTATAAGCTATTAGTATGTACCACCATATTTGGCTTTTGTCTCTGGGTCCTGGGGATTGAATTCACATCCTCATATTTACATGGCAAACCCTTTACCTACTTAGCCATCTCACCAACCCACTAAGTCCAGCTTTTAAAAAAGAACTGATCAAAATATATTGTATGAATTTTTTTCTTAATTAAAAAAATGTTTTTTAAAAAGATAAGTAACTGGACAAAAAAGATAGTAGGGCCAGAGAGATGGCTCAGCAGTTAGAGTGCTTGATGTTCTTGCAGAGGAGTTGGGTTCTGTTCCTAATGCCCACATCAGACAGTTTACAACTGCTTGTTGTAGACGGAGTTTCTATTCTGCCTGGTCCCACAGCCATTTAGCCCCAAATAAACACACAGAGACTTATATTAATTATAAACTGTTTGGCTGATGGCTCAGGCTTCTTATTAGCTATCTCTTAATTATTAACCCATTTTTATTAATCTAAGTATTTCCACGTAGTCTTACCTTACCGGAGAATGTTCCACCATGTTACTCTTTCAGTGGCTATATAGCGTCTCTCCAGCAGCTCCTCTCTGCGTCCTCTCCATAGAATTCTCCTCATCTCATAGCTCCACCTCTACTTCCTTCCTGGCTATTGGTCTATCAGTGTTTTATTCATCACCCAGTAAGAGAAACACATATACAAAAGGACATCCCTGTCATCTCCTCTTTTCTGTCTAAGTAAAATGAAAATTTTAAATTTAACATAGTAAAATTATATATAACAAAATAGTTATCAAGCAAGAACTATAGTTGGTCCATTTACATTTGGCAAATTTTAAAGAAAATATCATATATCTTTGTGAGTGTAGTTTTGTATGTAACTTATCTTTTATAGTAACTAAGGAAAACCATAACTATCTGTCTTCAACTCCATCAAAGACCTCAGAAGGATAATATATAAACCCTAGAATTGACAGACACTTCAGGTCCAGGTGATCTGATGCCCTCTGGCCTATGTAGGCACCTGTATACATGTGGTGCACATCATCTCATACAGGCACACACATACATATGAATGAAAGTAATAGAGCTCCTAAAAAGTAACATAAAGATAGTAACAGTCCCCCTCTTTTTATTTATGAAGTGTACACCTGCCTTTATTCAAAGGTTGGTTTCATATCCATACACTGTGGGTGCTAATAGGTTTTATTATTTGCTAATCAGAAGGTGTAGTTCCTTATTCTTTTATCTCTTTGTTTTGTGTATCAGAGCTGGTCAGTCCAACACTGGAGCTTCTCACTACTTGTGTCTACTTAACTTTCATTAAAATGATAATTAAAATTTCCATTTCTTAGTCACACTATCCTCTGTGCAGCCACCACATCTGAGTAGTGGATTCCATCTCGCACAGTGAAGGTGGAGACTTTGTCTGCCCTTGGAGAAAGTTCTAGAGAGGGCACAGATAAGCAAGAGGTTTCCCTCCCCAGCATACAGCACCTTCCATCCTGCACCATGAATTCACGTAAAGGAGTCCAACAGTGTCTCTCTTTCATCCTCTAGGTGCTATCTTGTTCCAGGGGCAGATCAATAAGCCCTGAAGAGTAGATGGAAGAAACCCATGCAAAGCCAAGACGACTTTGGTGTGAAGAACAACTCCCTTCCCCACATCTTTCATAGTTCTGTTAAATATTTTTGTACACTGCTTTCCATTTTGAAACTGGTTCATAGCAACAGTTCGGTGATGCAAGTGTTTCTGGTCAGGGCTGTGTCAGAAGAATGGGCAGGATGGCTGGGATGCTGCAAGTGAAGAGTGAACAGGAGGGCTTCCAGATGTCTAAAAGATTTCTTTAAACTACTGATCAGTTACCTAGATTAACAACCCCCTTGAGTACTTGCTGTCTATCCAGTTCAGGATTTTTGTTTCATTTTTGTTTATATGTGTGACTTTCCAGGAGAAGTTTAATCAGTGTGACAGGAGAGAAGAAAAAAAAAAAAAGAAGACATTTTATAGTTGTTTTATGGAAAAATGTCATTTGCCTTTTTAATTCTTTTTCCCTCACTTCCACCCAAAGGCTTGAAGGTAGCAAGGGGTGGAACTAGCTAAAGCTGTAGCCTCTTCGTGTGTTGTTTTTGTTGTTGTTGCTATTGTTGTTTTATATAGTGCATGTATTCACTAAAATAAAGTTTGAAAACTAATGTCTTGCTAGACACGATTTGCTGTCAAGCCACGTGCCTGTCACTACTGGTCTGTACTCTTTGGATTGGCATTTTTGTATTTTGTACAAAGTAAAAAAAATAAATAAAGTGTTACAAGTAGTAAAAATGTAAAAGAAGCCATTTCTCTGTTTGAAAAATGACATCAAAAGAAACAGCCTTTTTGGAAACTTTGCCTCGACCTCTCACGGTAAGCCTTTGTACTTAGGCAGCTGGCAGGCGCTTCAAAGCCCCTGGGCTTTTTCTGTCCTTTTTCTTGCAACCTGACAAGCAATTGCTGTTCCTTGCTCCAGTGCTTCTCAGTTGATAGAGCTCTTCCAGCAGTGACTGGTACAGTAATCCCAGCTCGAGTCCCAGCTGCAGTTCCCTTGAGCTAAGGATTCTCCACAGATAAGTACTCCATAAAGTACAGAAAGAAACTTCTGGAGACGTCCATATTTTGAAAATCCAAACAACAAGTGAATATTTTGGTTCAGGTGACTGTCTCGAGGGGTCGCTGTTTGAACTGACAATTTTTGTTTCCTTTAGGGAGATAATTTTTCACATTGAATTTAAAAATCACAATTATGTTATTATTTACTGGGCATCTTAAAAATGAGTTTCTGGAAGAATTGTATTTCCTGTCATCAGAATAGATGAAAACACCGAAACAGTGAGATGGCTCAGCAGGTAAAGGTACTTGCCTCCAAGCCTGATGGACCTGCATTCAATCCACAGGACCCACGTGGTGGAAGAACTGACTCCCATAGGTTGTTCTGACCTCAACATGCACACTGTAGCTTGCACACACACTCAAATAACGAGTGTAATTTAAAATTTTAAGACCATTTAAAACACTTCTTATCAAAATCTAAGAGTTTATTACTTTTTTAACACCAGAAGGTCCACAATTTATGCTACATCAAAATGTCAGTCATATTCAGCACTATTTGACCTTCTTGTAAGATAGTCTTTGTTACTTGTAAAGTGAACTAAACTATGTTGTTTGCAGTTAGTTAATTTGTGTATTTGAAACCACAGAAGAAAAGGAAGTGAGTACCAAAAACCTGTTTTGAACAGTTCCCTCAAGCCACATACATTCTAGCAAACACGCCCCTTGTTGTTAATGCCTATTAGGCCGGGTCTTAATGGGTTTTATTCTGCCCTGAGTCAGTAATATATTATGTATTACTTAAAAACAATAGTGCCAGTGGCAAGAAAACGAAAATTATGTACTGCCTTCACCTACTTGTTATTTACTCAAGTCCTGTATTGTTGAGAGTCTTCTGGGGAAGGAACTAGTATGACTCAGGTAGAGAGACGTGAGAGGGAGTTTGTTACAGCAATTGCAATTAGGGAGACCAAGACTTTTGCAGTCCACCATCTGTAAACTGGAGAACGAAAGAAGATGGCAACACAGCTCAGTCTAAGGCCTGAGCAGTGAAGGAACCATGATATAACTGCCAGAGGCCAAGGGCTTGAGAACCTGGGGCTAGAATGTATAGTCAGGAAATGGGGTCCTACTTCCAGAAGAGAGGAAATGTTGCCTTTCCTGTATTGTTATAGTTTACCCTCCATGGATGGGACAATGCCCTCCCACCCTAAGTGAAAGTGGGTCTTCCTTTGTCCTCTGACCCAAGGCCATTCCTCTGGAAGCACCCTCAGAGACAAACCCAGAGGCAGTGTTTTACCACCTACATGGGCATCCATCTTTTCTCCCAGGCAAGTTGACTCACAAGTGTTTGCCAGGTATCAAATGCTGGGAAGTCCTTTTCTCAAATCTTGGGGTAAGCAGACACATTATTGGCATAGCAAAGTACTTGCCTGTTTCAAGAACATTTATGAGATACCGAAGCAGGACAAAATGGAGATGAGCCCAAGAGAAAGATGTCCTAGTGTTCACAGAGCCAAACAGTCCCTGGACTTCCAACTCTCCCTAGCAGTGCCTCCTCCCAAAAGGACCAGAAAGTTTGATGGATGCTGAAATGGACCTAGTTTATAGTATAGAGGTGGGCCATTTTCCAAGAATATGTTGCCCATACTTCACTGGTTACATTACATTTCCAAGTGTCTGGTAAAGAGCCAAAGTTTCAGTGATGCACAGAACTTGAAAAGTCATCGCATCAAGGTACCAGGCTATACTCTGCTCCCTTAGTTCTCTCAACTCTGCCATCCCTACTGTTCCTCTGCTCACACCCACACTCTGCTCCTAGCTGATCTGGTAATAAAATCTATTTGCAATGCCCTGGATCAGAGGGAAAATGTTCCTCTCATCTTTTTTAATGCATAACCTTTTACCTTGTGATATATTTAAGCCAATCAGTCTGCAGGCCTTTTCTTCAAAAACACAGATTTTCTGAAAGCTTGTTCCTGGAGAGAAACTGGGATAAATGTAAGATACGGAGACTGCTAGGAAAATTACAGGCCTGTGAGAGACTACTTTCACCCTATAGACGTGGTTGAGCGAATGACTTACCATAGATTAGATGCCACACTGAGTTTGAGCAAGCAGGAGGCAGGCTGCAATTTTCTTAAAGTAACAAAATGGTAGACCTAGGGGAAAATGGAGCCAACTACCAGTGAAATTACTCCTCTGTCACTTAATGAGATGGGTACTTTCAGTTTTTCCTGGGACACTAGAAAATGAGAGGAGACACTGACCCAGATATGCGAGGTGCTCTGATGTCTTATTGGCCTACCAAGTGTTTGTCCCATAAAGGAAATAATGACAGGTGACCCGGAAAAAAAACTCCAGTCACCCAGAACCTTACAAAAGGTTTCAAGGGAGTGTCCTTTATGCCTATCACTTTGTTTTTTTCTAAAAATGAACTGGGAGATGCCTGGGCTTCACATGAAGAGGTCTGAAGAACTACAGTGGTTCACTGTGTCAACAGAGCACCCAACACTCCCTTCAAGGACCCATCAGCAGTGACTTCTGGGAAATGAGATCTGGCTAAGCCGTGGGACATAGTTGTGTCCTCAGTTTCCTGTGACTGTTGAAATCTGCCTACTGAGAATCTACTTGAAAATGCCACAGAGTGGACAGCCAGTGCTGTTCTTTTTTGAGACAGGATCTCACATAGCCTCAGATTTTCGGTAGCTGAGGATAACTGAACTTCTGGCCCTATGACAGCCATGCATCCCGTGCTCAATTGATGTGGTACCGGGGCTTTGTGCACTCCACAGACAGATGGATCTGCAGCCCACAAAGCATTCTCTGGGAATCCCCAAACTACTATACTTTTTAAAAGAGGCTTTTTAAATCTTTTGATGTTATATTTACATCATTTCTTTCTTCCCTTCAAACCCTCCCACGTGCCACCCACTCTCCTTGCTTTCTTTCAAATTAATGGCCTCTTTTTCTTTGTGATGTTGTTGTTGTTATGTGTGTATTCCACATATGTAAATACAACCTGCTTGGTCTGCATGCTATTTACACGAATGGTTCTGATGGACTGTTTGGTATTGGCAAGACTCTTCTCACTCTGTTTTCTTTAGTTGCCTGTAGTTCTTTGTCCAGAGTTGAGCTTTCCTCCTACATTAGCATGTCTGTTGGTGTCTTCCTTTCTTGTTCAGGCCATGTTTAGGCAGCCAGTGTTGAGTCTTCGTGGCTAAAGCTTCTCTGACATCTCTAGGAGAAACAAAATCATAGCAAACTTCCTCCTGTTCCCTGGCTCTTACCTACCTGCTCCATCTCCCACAGTGATCTTTGAGCCTTGGGTGCAGGAGTTGTGTTGTAGATATATGAGTTGTGACTGGGTTTCGTAGTTCTGCATTTTGTTTGGGTGTGATTTTCCGTAATGGGCTCCTTCTGCTGCAAAAGAAGTTCCCTTGATGAGGGGCGAGGTCTACACTTTTCTGTGGGTATTAGGATAATACTTAGAGTGTATTTAGGGATTATGATGGTTATTAAAGTGGCAGTTTTAGGTTCTCCCAGATCCACGAATGCACTAATTCTAGGCAGTTGACAGGGTTTCCAGCACCAGGCATGGTTTGTCTCTTATTGAGTGGGTCTCAAGTTCAGTTAGCGAGCTGTTGGCTATTGCCAAGGTGTGCTTCAATGGGAGCATTTCATTTAGACTGTATATGAGCTGGTCGTGGTGTCACCGGCCTTTAATCCCAGCACTTAGGAAGCAGATGCAGGCGGATTTCTGAGTTTGAAGCCAACCTGGTCTACAGAGAGAGTTTCAGAACAGTTGGAACTACACACAGAAACCCTTTCTCAAAAATAAATAAATAAATACACATATATGTATGATATGTAGACTTACGTGTGTTACAGGTATTTTTAGGTAGATAAAAATGATTCCTCGAAACTTTTATAGACATCCTATTATTTTACACCCATTTCTGTCTTCAATTATCCCCCATTTTTCCCATTTCCCCCGTTAGATCACATATACTGCTATTCCCCTCTCTATTGCACAGCTCTGCAGTTACCCCAGATTATGTTTTCACATCTGAAGACTTAGAGGAACCTCAGACGAGAGAACATACAATGTTTATGTTCCTGGGTCTGGGTTTCCTCACTTAATATGACTTTCTGATTCCATCCACTTACATACAGTTGCTTGTTCATGAGTTCCCATCCTTTACAGCTGAATGGAATACCCACAGTGTCCATAGTGTATATGTACCACATTTTTACTATCCATCACTCAGGTGAAGGACATTGTCTTCATTTCTTAGCTATTGTGAACAAAGCTGCAACGAACACAGCTGCACAACTATCTGTGTAGTAAGATGTTGAGTCCTTTGAGAGTATACACTCAGAAATGGTGTAGCTAAGTCATATGGTAGATTTATTTTTAATTTTTTGAGAATTCTCCACACTGATTTCCATAGTGGCTGGACCAATTTGCAATCCCACCAACCCACATCCCCCGCCTCCCCCAGCATTTGTCAAACTCCTTTTGTCTTCTCTCCTGAGTCTTGAGGAAAGATCCATACATGATTTAAATGAGAAGCATGCTGGATAGAAACCCATCATCCCATGAGCTCTGCTGACCAATGCTTGCAAATGTAATTAACTATCACTCAGCAAAGAGAAGTGAACTTTCAAACTCAGCAGTCCAGCCTCCATCTGGAGTCAGTAAGCCCAGCACTAATGTAAAAGGTGGGGCCGGCTTAGGAACAGCCCTTCCTGGATGTGACACCTGTCCTGGAGCCAAGAACTGAATCCTGTCAGGCTCCCCACGAACATCTCTATCAAGTCCGTCAGCTGAGCGTTCTCTACTTTTGTCTCATTAGCTGTCGGTCTCTGTTAAATGTCTCCAGGCCTTTGGTGGCATGCTGCCTTGATGTGAAGGTGCCTGTGTAGGAGGAAGCATCTCTGCAAGCTGTTCCCAGACTTAGAAATAACCTTTCTCCATCTGTAAATGACCTCGTGACTCATCTCTTCTGCACAGAAAGGACCAGAATAGATTAAACTCATTAGACCACTTTGCAATTTTAATGTAGTACGAACCTGGCAAAAAGGTACTCTGAATAATCAAGACATGCAGCTCTTTCCTCAATGGCGAGGAAAAAAGGTACGTTTATGCTTTGCAGTTTTCTCAATTGCTTTTCCTCTAAGAACACTTTTCCTACATCATTAGTTTTATATTATTAGTGAATGAGAGGCAGCGGAATACACAGGTATCAGAGGGAATGCAAACACCAGTTGAGCATTTCTTTGTCAAAAGTATGTGCCTATGGCTGTGAGTTAACTTCTTTGTTTTATTGTTGTTTGGAAATAGGGTCTCACGATGTAGCCCAGGCTGGCCTTGAATTTGTGATCTAGCACCATCCTTTCTCAGTCTGAGTGCTGTGATTCCATTCACCACACCAAGTTTGTGCTTTGTGATTATGATTGGGGGGGGGGGTAGGAGTGGGGAGGAAGTTGGAGTCTTCCAGAGTTGACTGTTGGCTGGCCTCCCACTTGTATTGCCAAACTTGGCCTTGAATTCTGATCCTCCTGCTTCTACCTTCTAGGTGCTGTGATAACAACTATATACTACCATGCCTGACCTGAAGATTTTGAGTGCATGAATTTCCTTTTGGTGGAAGGGCCAGGGTAGCCTTAATTTGCAAGATGGGAAGAAATCAAGCCATCCTCAGTATTTCTGCTGAGATCCACAGACTTCATGTGTTCTCATACCCAAAGTCAAGAGCCACAGATCTTAGGTCTTCAACTACAAGGGTTGTAGGTCTTTACAAACTGAGGATGAGAACAACGGTACAGGATATCTGTGAAAGGGACTGGAACCAGGGGCATCAGAATGCTGGCCTAGATGGTACACTGCTAGCTGCCGGACGTTTGCGCGGGTGTTCAAGTAGTAATAAACGGTAAAAAAAATCTTTCAAAATTGTTATTTTCAGCATCCATACTGTTTTCCCTTTTCCCGGTGAAAATGGAAATGAAAAAACCAAACACTCATATCTTGGCAGCAGAGTGAAGTATGCATGTATCAATTTCCTAACTACAGAATCCCGAGGAGAAACAGGAAGTGGGCTAGCTCAGGCAGACATTTTCATAGAATTGTAAAGCTGTGTGTGGCCTGTAAAAGTCACACTACATAATCATGTACCATATAGACAAACATCCTTTCTTTCCTAAGAGGAAGACAGCAGTCCCCACTAGGTTTGTGACATCCTAAGTTGTGCTGCAGGGCTGGAGCACCATCTTGTGGTCAGGATCAGTCCAGGACTACAAAAATAGCTCTTGATTTGTTCTGGTTTATTATTATTATTATTATTATTATTATTATTATTTGAATTAGAAACTAGATTGTTTTACATGTCAATCCCAGTTCCCTCTCCCTCTCTCTTCCCCTACCACCCCCCCCACAACTAAAACCCTACCTATCAAGTATCCTTTCTGCTCCTCCTGGGGGGTGAGCCCTTCCATAGGGTGTCATCAGAGTCTATCTTATCCTTTGGAATAGGGCCTAGGCCCACCCCCGTGTGTCTTGGCTCAGGGAGTATCCCTCTATGTGGAATGGGTTCCCAAAGTCCACACCTATGCTAGGGATAAGTACTGAACTATAGGAGGTCCCATAGATTTCCAAGGTTTCCTCAATGAAATCCATGTTCCTGGGGTCTGGATCAGTCCCATGCTGGTATCCCAGCTATCAGTCTGGGGAGCAAGAGCTCCCCATTGTTCAGGTCAGTTGTTTCTGTGGGTTTCACCAGCCTGGTCTGGACCCCTTTTCGCATCCTTCGTCTTTCTCTGCAACTGGATTCCAGTTCAGTTCAGTGAGTAATTGTGGGTGTCTGCTTCTACTTCCACCAGTTGCTGGATGAGGGCTATCGGGTGCCATATAAGTCAGTCATCAATCTCATTATCAGGGAAGGGCATTTAAGGTAGCCTCTCCTCTGTTGCTTAGATTGTTAGCTGGTGTCATCTTTGTAGATCTCCAGACATTTATCCCTAGTGCCTAATTTCTCTGTAAACCTAAAACGTCTCCCTCTATTATGGTATCTTCATTCTTGTTTTCTTCTATTCTTCCCCCAACTCAACCTTTCTGCTCCCTCATGTCCTCCTCCCCCCTCCTCTTCTCCCCTTCTCACTCTCCTAGCTCCCTCCCCCCTCCCATGCTCCCAATTTGCTCAGGGGATCTTGTCTCTTTCCCCTTCTCCAGGGGACCATGTATGTCTCTCTTAGGGTCCTCCTTGTTTACTAGCTTTTCTGGCAGTGGGGATTGTAGGTTGGTGAACCTTTACTCTATGTCTAAAATCCACATATGAGTGAGTACATATTTGTCTTTTTGTAATTGGTTACCTCGCTCAGAATGGTTTCTTCTAGTTCCATCCATTTTCCTGCAAATTTTAGGATTCCATTTTTTTTTTTCCTGCTGAGTAGTACTCCATTGTGTAAATTACCACATTTTCTCTATCCATTCTTCAGTTGAGGCACGTGGATCCTAATCCAGACTGGAGATTTGTTGTGTTCTTAGCCAGAACTATAATCCCTAGTACATTTTCTTGTAAGACTGAGAATAATTTTCTACATTTTATATATGCATATAGTAAAATACAATTTGAGTTTAAAATTACATGGCTTATGTTATCCTAGATGTTCATCTTCTATCTTTGGCTTAGGACTTTGTGGGCTTAAATTATACTAAAAAAAAAAAAAAAAAAGACAGGAGAGGTAAAGTATAATAAATGACTATCTTTTCAGTGCCAAACCAACAATGTCTTTATAGCTCAATAATTCCCTTATGTTCTTATGATTGCCTTTACAATGCAGATAAGGCATTGGTCAAAAAACTAGAACTTCAGACAATCATTGGATGAATTTAGTCACATGGTCCTTATAACCCACATGTTTCTCTAGACCATGTATAAAGTTTACTCTTAACAGGGTAAAACTTGCACAGAGATTGATTCCAAGTTTTCAGCTATTTCAAATGGAAATATGCTGATCTGTCTACACTCCAGCTCATCATCACTTTTCGGTGGTTTTAAAAAGATTTTAAATAAGTATAGCCTGACAATTTAAGTTCAAAGACTTTACTTAGAAATGTGCTGAAAAGTATATTCCTTATGAAAAATATGGGTCTTTTTCATTGCAGACTATTTTATGTACTGAAGCTGCATTTTTTTTCCCTTATGTAAAGTTATACATATAGAGGGTTTTGAAGCTTGAGAGCTGAATAGAAGTGTCACAAGTCAGGATTTTTTCCCAAACTGGTTCTTTTCACTTCTCTGAATTCAGAAAATAAGGAACAAGTGTAAGTAAACTAGGAAATCACCTTTGCATCTCTAGGGTCTGGGAGGCTATAAAGAACTGGGAGGGGCGGCTAAGAAAAGAGCAGGACTAGCTCTGCCTTATTTTTATGCTTTCTTGTCATCTCCACAGCCATTACACCTGTCATGGCACTGGAAGCCAAGCTGTTTAGCACGAACATGGGATCATAATGGAGTTACAGACAGGTAATCATAGCAGCCTATAAGAACAGGACTTCCACCATCTGTACTCAAAGATAAGTTGAGCAGAGGTAGGTTTCAGCTAGGGCCCTAGGCCCTGCTGTAGATAAGAGAGTTCTCATTCAGCCTTGTAAGCTAAAGTCTTACAACCTGAGCAAGAGAAGTCAGAGACTGCACTTTCCACACAACTCTGAGAGAGAGAAAAGAATTACTGAGTTTGCCCATGAATTCTCCCAAGACTAAGATGAATGCTTGTCTAAAGAAGCCTGCAACAGATTCTAGCTAGAGTCTGGCATTTCACATATTCTGGGCCTGTGTTGGACATGCTTGTTGTCTTGTGCTTCGTGATATAACTGACTCCCCAGTGTTTATATGAAAGTGACTCGTGGATAACAAACACAAATGGTGTCTGCCCTGCTGGGTTTGGTCTTTGCCTTTAATTGAAATTGAAGTTAAAGCTCGAAAAGCTAAAATTAAAAAACGAAACCACAACTACAAAAAATAGTGAAGTAGGAAGATGAGAGTTCTAGGCAAGCCTTGGCTACTAAGGAGATTCAACAAACAAAAGAAAAAAAAAATCATGATGAAACTTATTATGAGAACTACTAATTTACCTGACTAGAGACCTCTCAAATGTTCTCTGGAAACAATTTCTGTTACCTGTGATATTGTGTCTGTTACACAAGACACAAGTTCCACCTTTCCAGCCAGTCTCAACAACAGGCTTGTTTTCTAGGCAGACTGAGATGTCACTGGCAGAGGGTGAGACTGCTGAGAGAGCTACCTTCTCCACTCAGTGTCAGAGCGCCTTCCTTGCTCTATATAGACCAAGGCTTTACAACATATTGTCTCTTATCTCAGAGGTGTTTCTCTAGCTTCAGAATGAATTCTGTGTAGACTGTCTTGTCACAGGCCTAGGGAATCTTGCTCTTGTTTTCCAGGGGCAGCCCTGTAGAGACCAGAAACAAACACACTCAAGGCTTTACGAATCAGGGTCAAAACGGTACTGTATTCTAGCTCTGACCTGTAGCCATCCTGTCCCTGTGATCTGTCGAATGAATAGAAACACGGGGCTTCTTGTAGTAGATAGATAAGGATTATTATAAAACATGATATACTGTCAAGTGCGAGAGTGTGCAATGACCAAAGGGGCGACTTAAGAGGAAAATACTCTCAGGTGATTGGCTAACAAGACCACTATGCTGACCTGTGTGCCTAAGTTGCCTATTTTCCAGTGTCTGGAATGGTTTTCCTGAAGTGTGTTTTCCAGTTCACATGATCAATAGACCCTTTTGAATTAAGTCTTAAGGGGGAGACACTGTGTCTTTGTCCTTTTGGACTTCCCTGTTAGACAATAACCTTAGGCCATTTAGAGCTGTGCAGAGACAATGCCAGAGATACATGTCAGATTCTATTTTTTTTTAACCAAAAAACAAACAACAACAAAAAACAACCCTCCTCCAAAAAAAAAAACCCAAAAACTCCCCCCACAAAATCAACTGATGGGGCAAATTATAAAGAAAGAAAAGCTGCTAATGCTATCTAAATAGTTGTGCTGTATCAGGTGGAAATGGGTTTCTCTCAGTGAGGCCCAGCAAAGCACCGACTCTTTGACCTTCCTCCCTGCTGTGTGCACTTAAAGCTCACTAGTATTTTCCTCCTCTTTACCCATTTTTCACACATAAAATTTGTATTGTTGGGAAATACAGGAGGTGGGCCTGGAAGCTGGTGATGAGGCAGTGGTCCTGCCGAGATATTAGGTAAAATTTCAAAGACTGCACCTGGTCTCGAGAGACTCCATTACTTTAAAAGATTGACTTAACTTGGTGTATTAAGCACGCATGTTTGTGTGCAACATACATGCAGTGCTCATGGAGGCCAGCAGAGGGCATCAGACACCAAGAATTCAAGTTCGAGAAGGTTGTGAACCAGCACATATGTGCTGGGAACCCAACACCTACAATAGTAGTAAGTGCACTTAACTGCAGAGCCATCTCTCCAGGTCCTGAGAGACTACAGCTTTTGACTGTTTGAGGACAGAGGATGACTGTGCACCTGCGCAAACACAAGAGCTTTGCTCTCATACTTGTGACACTTACAGCCACTGCTGTTTCTTCAGCCTCTTTCTTGCATCAATGTGAAAAAGAAATGAATCTGAAAGAATAGCTTTTTATTCATATTACAACACACTTCATATATTTGCCTACACTCCAAAGCTGCAGAAGAATAAAATATTGCACAACTATACATAGTAATGGACCAGTATAGAAGACAAACAGAAAAACAAAACAATACCCGTCACATGATAAACACTTGTTTAATTTTATGAGTACAGTAAAAATGCGACATGACATGTTCCTCCCTGTATTTTGAGCTGTTCACCCTGCAACTGTCTCACTGCTTTGCTCTAGACAGGATGGTGTTACCCTGCTTGCTGCCTAACTGGCAATGCTGGTTTTCTCTGCTTTCGCGCTCTCTTTGGGCTTGGAGTAGTCCCAGGGCCGTCTGTTCTCTGTGAATCCGTAGAGCTTCCTAAGTGCCACTCGAGCAGCTTCTTCCTCTGCAACTAGTACCGTTTCCCCAGGTCCTTCTGCAACCAGCTTTTTATCACTAGAAAGAAAACAGACAGTTATCCTGACTGACAGGAGGACAGAGCACATGAGGTAGTCATGCCTTGCATTCCATTCCATTCCATCTGAATATAATAACCCAGGGCTCAGCATTTAAGAGCACTGGTTGCTCTTCTAGAGGTCCTGAGTTCAATTCCCAGCAACCAAATGGTGGCTCACAACCATCTATAATGAGATATGGTGCTCTCTTCAGGCCTGCAGGCAGACATACGGGCAGAATACTGTATATGTAATAAAATAAAGAATAATAAATAAGTATAATAGCCCATGAAGCCCATTATTTTTCAAGTCAAAGCACAAAGTAGCAAGAGTGTCCAAAGGTTAGAGCTGGGTATGGTACCAGCATTTGGAAGGCAAAGGCAGGTAGATCTCTGAGTTTGAACCAGCTGGGTCCACATGGCAAGTTCCTTAGATTAGAAAAATCTTCAAATATTGGGAAAATGTTTGCAGAAATTTTTTTTTCAAGTTTAAATTTTTTTTTCCTCTCTTTTTACTATTATTAATTCAAGTTAGGGAACAGGCTTGTTTCACATGTAATTCCCCTCTCCCTCTCCCTCTCCTTACCCCCATTCCTTCTCCCCCATGTTTGCAGATATTTTAATCTGGTTATCTTAGATACTCAGTGTTCATATCTAGTACTATAGTTGAACTCTCACATGCTTGCTTTCTCTCTCTCTCTCTCTCTCTCTCTCTCTCTCTCTCTCTCTCTCTCTTCTCTCTCTCTCTCCCCACTAAGCTATACATCTAGCCTACTTTAATCTTAAAACCTAAAATCAATTTCAGAGAGGTCCTTTTCTAACAAAACCAAAAGGCTCAAAATGGGTTGAATGTTTGATAGCAAAGCTCCTTAGTTGAAGCTGCTGCCAAGAACAGATTAAGGTAAAGCTCCAACAGATAGAAATTATCTCTTATTTTTTATGAAGCTAGCTTATACCCTGTGAAATTCTACAGCAAACAGCTGGCAAAAAAATGACTTAGCAGGAGCTGGATGGAAGGCTCAGTGGTTCAGAGCACTGGCTGCTCTTGCAGAGAACCCAGGTGTGGTTCCCAGCACCAACACAGCAGCTAACAACCATCTGTAACTCCAGCAGAACTGGTGGCTTCTTCTGGTCTCCACACGAATTCGGTGCATACACACACGCAGGCCAATACTCAGAGACACAAAAATCTTTAAAAGTTACTATTAACAAAACACAGGTAACTTGTCTTCCTCTAATAGGAAAAAGCGGGGAGGGAATCCAGATATCAGACCCCACCCCTGACCCACCAGGGTCTCTGTCCTGGATGTAGACCAATCTGGCCTTGAACTCACAGAGATCTGCTTGCCTCTACCTCCTGAATGCTAGGCTAAGATTAAAGCATGCACCACCATGCCCAGCTCAGAGATACAATTTTAATGCTGTTAGAAGTAACATTTAAAGACTGGAAGTCTATCTTTAAGGCTTCCAATCAAAGTTATGAAGTGAAGAATAATTTTTTACTAACCAGTATAAACCAACAAAATACAAAGGCAAAGCAGTTGTGCTTCCAGACTGCCTGGTGAGTCTAGACTCGGGAGCCGAAATGTCTCTCTTCTTCAGTTCCTCTACGAGTAGTCCCATAGGATTTACAACAGTCCACATCTCAAAGAGCTCTTTCCCTGTCATTTGTGTAATTAAAAAGTCCTGTGCATAAAATGACCATTTATACATTTAAATTAGAACAAAGCATATTACGACCAGAATAAATGACCAACATACATGTTAAAACATCTAGCCTGAAAATCTGAAATGCTCCAAAATTTGAAACTTTTGCATCAAAGTGTTGCTTACAAAAGTTGAGATTTTTAGGACATTTTCAGTTTTAGGCTATGGAATTCCAGTTTGGGCTTCTCCCCCATGGGCTCACACATACAAGGCAAGTAAACACTCTATCAGAGTTAGTTATACCATAGGTTGTTCTTGTTTGTTTGTAGTTTTAACAACAACAACAAAAAATCACAGTTGAATTTAAAAAAACATTTCAATTTCAAATCCTAAGAAAACAATGTCAAGCAATATGACCAATATGACTTCAAAATTCAAAGTAGAAGACAGCATGTGGCTATCTGCCTCCTAAGGACACACCCCCACAGCCGCACCTTCCACCATGGCAGGCTACATTCCTTTTTAGACCCTGAGCTAAAATAAATCTTTCCCCTTAAAGCCAAACAAACAAAAAACAAAACTAGCCGGACGTTGGTGGCACACGCCTTTAATCCCAGCACTCGGGAGGCAGAGGCAGGCAGATCTCTGTGAGTTCGAGGCCAGCCTGGTCTCCAGAGCGAGTGCCAGGATAGGCTCCAAAGCTACACAGAGAAACCCTGTTTCGAAAAACAAACAAATAAACAAACAAACAAAAAAATTAGAAGCTGAAAATGACTTAAATCCTTCAGAACTCACAACCCAGCATTTAATATTTGCACTCCACTCTATCCGCAAAAGAAAAAAAAATTGAAATAACAACAAAATTACCAAAAAAAAAAAAAAAAAAAAAAAAAAGTTTAGGTCTTTGACAGTTTTTCTGGGGAGAAACAGTCTGTTCTATAAAGATATATCAAAGGTATGAACGAAAGACACTTTTCGTTTGTCCTCATCAAGTGTGTGTGTGTGTGTGTGTGTGTGTGTGAACAAGTAGAATTAGCGATACCCACCCTGATGAAAAGCGCAGCCCTTTCAGGTCCGCTGCTCTGTAGCAGGGCTCCAATCACTGCAAAGAAAGTTCGCCGCAATACAGGCAGGGGGACAGGGAATTCTGCACTAAGGGCCAACTGCTCCACAGCCAAGTTTCTAGCCACATGACAGACAACTGCCTCACCAGTAAGAAAGCTAACTAGACTTTCAATGCCTTCGGTGGGCAAATCTGGGAACTCATCTTCAAGAAACTGTGTGAGGCACTTATGTGAAAAAGACAGCCCTTGTTCAGATAGTTCTTGATTGTCCTTAAGATTCAGAAGAACGGCTTCTTTCTCAACCCCAAGTTTCTGACGTTTCGCCTCTTCACTTTTAATATAGCAGCTATTGACGAAAGCAGTTTTGAGAAGGTCCAAGGAAAAGGTTTCTTGTAACCGAGCCCCAAAGGCTTGTATTTCCGCATGGTAATCCCAGTTTGGCTTCTCGGAACTGAGGATGCAGAGACAGAGATGGTAAGGACAGGAGGACACCATGCACAACTGTGCTCTAGCTTTATTAGATAAAGGAAATTATACAAAGGGACAAAACGTAGTCTGCTTCTTTTAACGTCAAGTTCTAACAGTTTAAATACAAAAAAGCAACGCAGACGAATACTGGCGGTCTTTGTTACATTCTACACACATGGTTAGGATTAATTTTCCCTTTGGCTTAACTGCCACATTAAAGTGATTGCTGGCATTACATTAGACCATTGTTCAAGCTTTTCAATTTCTTCTTTCTGCCCTGACAATGAAATTATGCTTTACACCTAAGTATAAACAAATTCTAACTATATAGATTCAGACCAGAAACTAAAAGTATATTATATTTAGTTTATATCCTATTTACTTAAATTTCAGAAATGTCCACTTAAGCTAGTACCAGTATTATAAGCATGTTAAGCTGGGCAGTATGCAGAGGCAGGCGGATCTCTGTGAGTTCAAGACCAGCTTGGTCTGCAAGAGCTAGTTCCAGGGCAGCCTCCAAAGCCACAGAGAAACCCTGTCTCCAAAAACAAACA
Organism: Cricetulus griseus; assembly: GCF_003668045.3. NCBI lineage: Eukaryota > Metazoa > Chordata > Mammalia > Rodentia > Cricetidae > Cricetulus > Cricetulus griseus. Next base: position 432,484,142 of record NC_048595.1, on the reverse strand, counting down.
AACAAACAAACAAAAAATCCATAACCATGGTGAGGCTTGAGGCTGCTATAGTTTAGTGGTGGAGTGTTTGCCGAGCAGACACAAGGGGCTGTGTGTGCTCATACACTTTAAATACACAATTCAAGAATTAGTGTAAACATGATCAGTGTTCTCCTGGAGACCAAGATTAAAGTAGTAACCACAATTTCACATCAGGAGTAAGTTCCCCAAACACTAGAGACAGTTCCCACCTCTTTAGGTGTACTAACAATCTAACGGCGGTCAAGTGCCAGTCAGACTAAGAATGAAGTACATCTACGTGTACTTTTGTCCACAGCGACATCGTAAACAGAAGATGCAAGAAGCAGGCTCATAAGCAAGCATGGTGCACTTCGTAAGAGCGTATGGCTATTTTTCTGTGTCTGGCCAGCCAGCGACGAGATTAACTAGATCAAAAACCTAAACGTTTCCCCTCTCACTCCGGACAGTGGACACGTAGTTCAGTTCTACACAGAAGTGAACTTTTCTGCCCTGGTTTGCAGGACTGTGTGTAGAATGATGCTATCGCCCCTAAAGGCGCCCTAAGAATCTCAGGCCGGAGACTGAGCAGTCGCAAAGCTGGGCCAACCTCAAGCGATCACTCTCTAGCAGGCCCCATTTCTCTATTTGGGGTTACTGGGATTCTGCAGGGGACAGCCCGGCCAGTGTCGCCCTTCTCCTCTGCCCCAGGCCGCGCGCGGCCTCCCCACCACCTGCCTGCAGCTGCAGCCCAGTGTCCTCGGCCGCCCACCTACCGTCGCACGGGTGGCGGCGGGCAGCGCTGCAGCCGCCATCGCTCCAGCTCCTTCTGGAAGCGGAAGGCTGCCCGGAACCCCTTCTTCACTCCCCGAACCGGGGGGACCAGTGTGGGGGCTGCCGGAGCCAAGAGGCAGCGAGGGCCCCGCTGCAGCAGCCGCACCACAGCAGAAGCCATGGCTGGATCAAGGCAACGAAGGGCGGAAGGAAGGCAGCCGGACCGGTGTCGCCAGAACACAGTTCCCCAGGAACTGAGCGGCAAAGGGAGGACTCAGAATTAGGAAACACCCACCACAAGGGCGGGTCGGCGGCGGACTGCGTATTCTGCGCCTGCGCAAGTGCTCCTTCCTGCCCAGGATCTGAGTATGGGTGCAGAAATTGCTGGGAAAAGTTGCATTTCCCTGTCAGTCTCTATTGTGTTTATTTCCCACTGAAGTAAAACAAAAACTTGTTGAACTTTCAGTTTGAAGAACGCAGTTAGATTCTCAAGAGAGAAACACTTGTTTACATTCAGCCTTAGGTTGTAGAACATCAATCCTGCCACCACTGAGCAAATGTTTTCCTAAATTCGAGGTTTCACCTGACCCTTCTCCCAAAATAATCTCACTGCCAAAGGCCTTACGTTCAGAAATGTGTTTGACTTAACCAAAATTAAAGTTTGCATTTTATTTTTTATCCATTTTACATCTTACCGCATTCTCCAGTCTCCATTCTCCCAACCCCTCTCCCACATCTCCCCCTCCGAACCCCAATCACCTCCTCTTCGGTCTTCACCCAGGAAAAGTGCAAGTCTCCTATGAGTATCAATAAAACATGGCATATCAAATTGCCATAAGACTAGGCACCTCCACATGTATTGAGGCTGGGCAAGGCGACCCAGTATGCGTAGGGTCCCAAAAGCTGGTAAAAAGGTAGGTGACAAGCCCAATTCCCTATCTTAGGAGTCTCGTAAGAGGAAAAAGAAACAAAAATGTGACACTTATGCAGAGTGCCTAGGTCACTCTCAAGCCGGCTCCCAGATTGTCTGTTCAGTCTCTGTAGACATCTATGTGCCCAGATGAGTAATTGTGTGAGTCTTCCCGTGGTGCCCTCGACCAGTCTGGTTCCTACGCTCCTTTGTCCTCTTCCTCCGCAGAATTCCTGAACTCTGTCTAATGTTTGGCTGTGGGTCTCTGCATCTGCCTCCATCAGTTACTGGATGACACCTCTGTGATGACAGTTGTGCCAGGTACCAATCTGGTCACAGGAGACAGCCAGTTCAACCTAGGTTTGTATGTTATAACAACTACTTTTTTTTTTTTTAATCATGGGGAAAAGAAGTGTGTGTGTGTGTGTGTGTGTGTGTGTGTGTGTGTGTGTGTGTGTGTGTGTGTGTGTGTGTGTTGGGCGGGGCATCAAAATATTAACAGCAAAATTATTGCTTTAAAAAAAAATCTTCACTGGGGCTGGAGAGATGGCTCAGAGTTTAAGAGCACTGACTGCCCTTCCAGAGGTCCTGAGTTCAATTCCCAGCAACCACATGGTGGCTCACAACCATCCGTTATGAGATCTGGTGCCCTCTTCTGGTGTGCAGATATCCATGGAAGCAGAATGTTGTATACATAATAAATAAATAAAATCTTAAAGAAAAAAAAAAACTTCACTATCTGAAGCTTTCCTAACAGAATGTAAATGGAAGTCACAAAGGGAAGTGTCTCTGCTTTTAGTTTTGTGCTGAACATCTTGACCTTTAGAGGAACCTTTCTAGGGTTCTATATAAAGGCAGCAGTACCCTTGCAGTCACCCAGACTAGGCTCCTGAGTCTTTAATGGTGCCTGTTTTCACAAACTGTTTGTTCTGGTTACTAAATTACTTCTCAATTTATTTCCACATCAGGTACCTCCCTGCCCCTCTCTCTGATTATTGTAATTGACCTCCAAACAATACTCGCATCCGTCTTTTTGCCCAGACATCCATTTCATCTCCCTTGAAATACATGTTACTGCCTAGTTAGAAAGTCTTCAGCGCTAAGATTGTACAGCCCAGTCTGAGGTTCTTAGCTTAACACTTCAAGATGGAGAGAGAGTCTGAACAGCTTATTTAACCTATAAAGGGGCTTCCAATGGACATCCAGTTGAAGCAAATTCTCTAAAACAGATAAAAATAGTAGTAAAAGCATTGAAAATTCATTCATCATCAGATAAGTGGATTCACCAAATCATGGGGAATTGTTATTTCTGCAACGTTTCATTTATTATTGGGATAAATAACCTAAAGCTGGTCGATATAACTGATGAACCAGCCTGCCTCCATTTTGGGCTTGAAAGCCCTTTTAAAGTAAAGACAAACTAGGTTCCATCCTATTTAGGATTAAATCTCTATGTCTCCCTATTCCCTACTTACAACCTTAACTACAAATGGTTCTGTACTACTTGTTCCAGGAACCAGCAGCCATGCCTTTGTTTCAATTGGTTATAACCACCTTATGATAGCCACTTTGCAGCCACTTCTTTGTTTTAGGACTTGTTATTTTTATGTTCTGCGTCTGTAGTAACTCTGTCTATTTGCTCGCCAAATCCCCCATTTAGAGACCTCTTATTCCTGAATTTAAAAAGAGCTTAACTTCCCCATGTTCAATGCTGGTCTCTCAAACCCCACCTTTAGGGAGAGACAGCCCATATTCACAATTTTTTTAAAAAAGCTTGCTTTAATTAGTTTGACCATGATGATTTGGGTCAGTGGTCTTCCTCCTCACATTTGTGGGATTAGCTTCATAAAGTTAAAGTGATGTGACTCTATGTATATACAGAGACTCGCAGCAGCAACAACTAGAACATGATTTTCAAATTTAAAAAAAGCCTCAAGCTATGGGGCCCCTGGTAGTGGATCAGTATTTTTCTCTGGTGTAAGAAGGGACTTTGAGAGCCCATCCCACATGGAAGGATGCTCTCTCTGCCTGGACACATGGGGGAGGGCCTAGGCCTTGCCCAAGATGATATGACAGACTTTGGGGAACCCCCAGGGTAAGGCCCTCCCTGGGGAGCATAGGGGGGATGAGGTAGGGGGCTGGTGGGGAGTGGTGAGAGGGGACTGAGAGGGAGAAGGGATTGACATGTGAAGCAAGCTTGTTTCTAATTTTAACTAATAAAAATAATAATAAAATAAAAGATGCCAAGAAAATTTTTTAAAAGCTTCAAGGTCTTAAGAAGTATCTCCCACTAATGCCCCACATGGAGCTCAGGAATTAAAGACTGTATTTAGCTTCCTGATATTCTGACTGTTGATGATACAATCACTTCAAAACAAGGAAATAGTTATTTGGTGTGGTGGTTATTCTTAGTTGTTAACTTGACTACAGCTGAAATGAACTAAAAGCCAAAATGGCTGGGCACATCTTTGAGGGAACTTTTCTTTTCTTTCTTTTTTTTTTTTTTTTTTTTTTTGGTTTTTCGAGACAGGGTTTCTCTGTGGCTTTGGAGGCTGTCCTGGAACTAGCTCTTGTAGACCAGGCTGGTCTTGAACTCACAGAGATCCACCTGCCTCTGCCTCCCGAGTGCTGGGATTAAAGACGTGCGCCACCAACTCCCAGCTGAGGGAACTTTTCTTAAGTAAGTTATTTGAAGTGAAAAGATCCACTTGTAATCCAGATCTTTGAGGTGGGAAAAGCCACCTGTCATCTGGGCTACACTTTCTGCTGGCAGCCGGACAAAAGATGTAGAAGAAGGAAGCTTTCACTCTTCGCCTGCCTGCTGTCGTTCTTGCTGGAAAGACCATTCCTTTTCTGGCATTAGAGCCTAATTCTTGGGGATTCCAACATACACTGAAGACAAGCTGAGACATCAGACTTAACTGTTGGATTCTTAGGCCTTCTGTTTGTAGGCAACCATTGTTGGATTAGCTGGACCATAGCCTGTACGCCATCCTAATAAGCCCCCTTTTCTCTATTTACATAGAGATTCATTCCATAGGTCCGTTTCCTCTAGAGAACCCTGACTAATACATTTGGGTTCATAGTTTTTTGAGATGTCAGTCCATGGTCAGGCACACCCTTTGCTTTTGAGCCCATGGTAAGACAGTAATTCATCATGGCAGGGTGAATAATGGCACAAAGCCTATTTATCTCATGACTAGGACATAAGAGAAAGTTAGTTGAAGATGAAAGTGCTAGAGATCTAGAATCTCCTTCAAGGGCCCATTCCCCAATGACTGACAACCTGTCACTAGCCCTCAGCTAATAAAGGTCCCACTATCTCCCAATGGTGCAATGGGGCTGGGGATTGAACTTTTACCACATGGGCTTTGGAGGGATATTACAAATCTCAATATAGGAAACGTGCTTTGGGGTCTTTTGTCAAGGCTAAGATGAGTTAGCATGGGAAGAAGATGACACTGAGATTCTATTGTCGGTTTATGCCACAGATTTAACATGCTTCAAACAGACAAAAGTTAATTAGTGTATATGACAAATGTAGAGAGATGCTAATAATGTTAAATATTTCCTCTTAATTAACCATATTATAGCCACTAACATTATAAGCAAGCTCAATGCTGTATGCTTTTTAGAAGCCTATTATATGAATTATATTATCTATGTCTACTTTAATGTTTATTGTATTATAATGTAAATACATGCTTTCATAGTTTAGTGGTTTTACCATATAGTCCTCATGATGATATTGGTAATTCATTAATATCACAGTGTTAGATTTTGTTTTGTTTTGTTTGTTGTTTGTCTGACCTCCATGCTACCGTGTGTGTGTGTGTGTGTGTGTGTGTGTGTGTGTGTGTGTGTGTGTGTTTGTGTGTTTGTGTGTGTTTTCTTGAAACAGGGTCTTACAGTGTAACTCCAGTTGGCCTCACACTCATGGCTTTCCTCCTGCCTCAGCTTCCCAATGCTGGTATTACTGGGTGAGTCACTGTAGCATGAATTCTAATTGGTTTTAATAATAAGAACCTGGACGTGAGGAGGTGGTGGCTCACACATTTAATCTCTTTAATCTGGAGGCAGAGGCAGGTGGTTCTCTGTGGGTTCAAGGCCAGCTTGGTCTACAAGGCTACACAGAGAAACCCTGTCTCAAAAAAAAAAAAAAAAAAAAAAAAAAAAACCACCCAAAACCAAAAAAAAAAAAAAAAAACAAAACAAAAGATAAAGAAATAAAAACCTGCAGTCAGATATTAGGGGGAGGGGTGAAAGGTCAAAGAAGAAAAGCAGCCAGCCACTAGCTCTTTCCTCTACCTCAGACCAAATGGGTGATCCTGTCTCCATGAATCCTCAGCCTGAATGCTCTATCTAAGAAACCTCCACTTACATCCTCAGACCAGATCCTCAGACTGCCTCAAACTGCTACTCAGACTGTACTGAGCTCCTGTCTCCTCCTGCCTTATATTCCTCTCTCTGTCCAGCCAAATCACTCCTGTCTCCACCTCCCTAGTGTTGGAATTAAAGGCCTTTGATCCCAAGTGCTAGGATCACCTTTGTGTGAGCTCTGTTTCTCTTTTACACTGGATCAATTTTGTGTAACCTAAGTGGTTTTGAACTAACAGAGATCTCCTTCCTCTGCCCAGAATTAAAGGTGAGGCCACCACTGCCTGGCCTCTATGGCTAACTAGTGGCTTAGCTCTGTACTCTGATTTTCAGGCAAGCTTTGTTTGTCATAGCATAAACAAAATATCACAACAAGCCACTATATCTATACTACCACAGTATCAGTTGGGGTTAATCATGGAAATCGGACCCATATCAGATGGCTTCCTGGAGCAAGTTAATAAGAGGAACTGGTTTTAAGGTGTTGGAAGAACTGAAAGTCCTGCTGGTGATCATAGGTAAGAATTTAGAAAGACAGGAGATAATCCTCACAGCATACTAGGGCGCCCCTGAACCCCAGAATCTTAGACAAGCCTGACCTCTAAGAGCAAGGACAAAAGAGGGAGCTATATCTAATGGAAACTGGAGATCCTGGGAAAAGACTTCGCTGCCTGAGCAGGAAAAGCAGGTAAAATACTCTGGTTTCCCTTTCCCTCCCATCTTCTAGTTTCCCACACCTGTTTGGCACTGTACAAACATATCAGAGAGCAAATTAGTCTAGGAGGACTGCAGAATTAGCTGTCTGTGCCATAGGCTGAACAGGGAAAGGGTGGGTAGCAGACAGAAGAATGGCTAGCAGGGCAATTATCTTTAAGAAGCAGCGATGTGAAGACTGAAAAGTCAAGGCCAAACTAGAATGCTGACCTATTGAGCTAACATACTTTTAATTCACCCAAATGTTAAATGTAGAAACTTTTTTAAACTAGCAATTAGTGATAATTGTACCCACTACTATTATCATTATAAGGAAATTATAAAGACATTCCCTCAAGGAATAGAGTGGAAGACCCAAGGATTTAGAATTATAAAAGGTGATGACAAAATGGGTAATTAATGGTGAGATCCAAGGTCAGGAACCTGGGTTAACTATCATGGATTCTTTCCATAATCTCTGCTTCCTACATCATCAATAAAAATTAATACTACTTTCACTGTAGCAATGCAATACTGTGAAAGGCTATCTAGCTTGCCAAAGATGTCTCTGCCACTTAACAGCAGATCTGTTCCTAAAGATCACACTCTTTTTGTTGCTGGGATAAAGTGACATCTGAGAGCTCATGAACAGCCATCAATAGTAGAACATTGTTAACAGGCTCTGCTAACTCAAGCAGGGCAACTCAGAAATCAATTCTCCTTGTATATGTGAGTGCATTGATTTAAAGAGACTGCTAATTATCATCTACTGTCACCACTGGAAGCTATTTTCTTCAGGTTTTGCCTCTACATTTCCAGAGGCTTCCGGCCAACTTATTTGACTAATCATTTGCCACGGCCAACCATTCCCTCCTCCTTAAACTAATTATCTTCTTCCATGGGCTCCAAACCAACACACACTTAGCCTAGATTTCTCCTAATTCACGGGGCCTCCCCCGCTGTCCTCTTTCTGGGACTTCTTTCTCTTGATAATCTATAAGTGTTGATGTGTAACAAGGGCTGTGTCTTCTTCATTTACACCAGTCGTTCTCAGCCTTCCCATGCTGCAGTCCTCTAATACAATTCCTCATACTCTGGTTACACCAACCATAAAAATTACTACTACAACTCATTGCTACTCCATAGCTATAATTTTGCTGCTGTTATGAATTATAATGTAAATACCTGATATGCAAGATATCTGATATGCAACCCCCATGAAAGGGCCATTCAACTCCCAAAGGTCTTGTGACCCACAGGTTGAAATCAGATGACTTACACATATATAACACATATTTTTCTTCTGGACTTAATAATATCCTCATATCTGTAGGAATAAAATATATACTTAAAAGTTAATGTGCATTTGAGCACTGATTTTTATGAAATATGGTATAAAGGTAAAATTAAAACTTAATTTGTTTGTATAAACTGCCTCCAAGATATAGTGAAAATGTTTTATGTGCCTTTTGGAGGAAACCACACAGAAGCAGCCATAGTTACAGTACACTTGAAGGGAGGCATACCTTTGGGTCAGTCCACCTCAGTTGTTTGAGATGAGGGTTATTTGGACTTTGTATACATTGAACAGTTAGAGGGGGGTGATTCATTTTTCTCTGCTTCTTAGTTTGGAAAATAAGGCCTATTAAGGAGGCAAACTAGTGCACAGTAAAACTACAAAGAGTATATATGAGCAAATAAAAAGTAATAAATCAGAAAGGTTCATACCCAAAGTGGTTTGGAGGCATCCTTTGAAGAGAGGCTTTTAAAAGGTGACTGTTAAGGAATCATTAAAAAAAATGGTTAGTCACAGCTACTATGTGGGCTTGTTTGATCTGTCCCACTTGGGAGATTCTAGTTGTATAATTAAGACCTTGCTAACCGCTTCTGACTGGCTGAGCTTAAGTTTTGTTTTTCTTTACTAAAGGCATTTATAAGAAATGGGTCAAGTTAAGTTTCACTCATGTTCACTCAGGCCTGAGCAAACACTGGTCTCATGCAGCCCAACAGGATTCAGACTCACTATGTAGCTAAGGATGATCTTGAACTTCTAATCCTCCTTACTCTACAATGGGGTTCACAGTGTGTGCCACCATGCCATTTTGTGTGGTCCTGGACCTCAGACACACCACTCAAGGACTCCAGTACCTAACTACATACATCCCCAGACCAGAATTCCTGAACAGCTCTTTATAGATTACCAACCTTTCTTACTTATTTTCAACCATCATGCTGCCTTCAGGACAAAAATAAACTTGAATCCTTTCTTTTGCTGCTAACTTAGAACCTCTGGCTGCTAAGCACTCCGATTCTTCCACACTGTGTGAAGAACTCCCATTTGTCTTCTTGTCACCTTCACCTGGAGACCCAGCTTCCTGTTGAAAACTGAACCTCACACCAACCAGTTCCTTCATCATTTTCCAGCGAGAAAGTGGGAACTCCAGTCTTGTTGATCAGCCCCCAGTTTTATCTTTCTTTCATGGTCTGAGAAGGTAAAGCTGAGCGGTAATGCTCTTCACTAACATGTGAAAGCCCTACGTCCATCCTCAGCACAACATAAAAATCAATCAATCAATCAACCAGTCAATCAATCCACCAACCAATCACTCAAATTACAAGTAGCTGAGCATGATGGCACACACCTATAATTCCAGTCCTAGGGAAGCTGAGGAAGGGGGTTGTGAGTTCAAGACCATCTTGACTTTATGGCAAGAGCATCTCAAAACCAAAGCAAAACCTAAAAGTAGATTAGTCCAGTCTCCCCCCAAGTCTGCCATTGGCCTCCCAACAAATATGAAGGAAAACCCCAAATCTTTATGAGGTCTCCTGGCTCAGCATTATCTATTTTGTCTGTCTTATTTCTCTTCTTGCTGCCCCACCCTCCCTCACTGGTTGATGCTTTATTCCCATAAACCCCCAGACCTGCTCACCTCTGGGCCATGGCATGTGCTCTTTCCTTGTCCATGATATCATGAGCCACTTCCTTACTGGCGCAATGTCTTTGCAAGGAGGCATCCACTGGTCACCTGACTCAGGTTGGCACCCAGGATATTATTATTAGAGCTTAACACCAGTGACAAGGAGGGTGCTAGCAAGACTAGGTAGGAATAGCCATTAGTAACAAGGCTGATTAAGCCCTGCTCAGAGAGAGAGAGCTCTGGTGCCAGCATTGACTAGCAATGTGTCCTGATTGTCAGGTCTGTATGTTCCTGTCTCCCTTAGCTGTAAAATGTAAGGTGCCCTGTAAAAGGGATGGCCGGCTGCTGGGCTTCTCAGCAGCAGAGGCGCATCCTGAAGCACCTGAAGGCTAGAGACTATGGCCAGACTGCCTCCATGAAGGTGGCTCTATGCAGTCATCCTTGTCTTCTCCATAGCACCTGGCTAGAACTGTAGCACCCCTATATTCCATGTCACCCCTCATTGCTTTATTTTCTTCATTGCATCCAACATTTTCTAATGTAGTATGTGATTTCATTTATTACACATATTATCCATTTCCTTCAGTGGAATATTAGCCTCTTCTCTCTCTTTTCTGTCTCCATCCCTCTGATATTACTGTAGCTGGAACTCTGTGTTTTGTGACACTATTCTTGGGAAAACATGAACAAATGTCTACATACCCCAGATAGGGAATGGGCAACAGACCAAAGTATGGATACCACTAAAATCCAATTTGGTGAACCAATGAGTTTTATTGGGGTTACTTACAAGGGAACATGGGTAAGGGGCCATTTCCAGGAGCAGACACGACTCAAAGGACAGTTTTGTCACCCAAAGCTTACTTGAGCATGGTGACAGCTCATGAAAGCTGGAAACCTGGATTGCACTACACAGCCTGCAGGCAGCTCTGCAGGTGGAGAGTGTCCTTTTTAGGTAGGTTAGTTGATAGGAACCTCTTCTGGGAACTTGGCTGGCTGGTCTCTGCATCTTCCAGGCACTGTGCTGGCTGATTTCTGTGTCTTCCCTGCAGCTTGGCTGGTCTCTGCTCCTCCCAGGCAGGCCAGCTTGTCTGAGAGTCTTCTAGGTAGCTTGGCTTATCTGAGTGTGTCCCTCAGCCATTTTTACTGCTTCTATATGCTTAGGGAGGGAGGGAAGGAGGGGCCTAGAGAAGCTGGTCAGTTTCAGGGACTTCCTTAAGCTATTTTGAGTTGTTCACTTCCAGAGCTCAAAGAGCTTCCCTGATGGCTGCCATATTTCTCCTCCCCTTAGGACACCCTGTTTTATCTCCCTGTAAATATCAGCTGTCTTACTGAAACTCCCTCAAAGATGGACACTCTTAACCTCAGAGGAAACTGCCACCCAACACTCAGGTCCTTGTACATGCAAAATAAGCATTCTACCACTGAAGTAGTTACATTTTTTTCCCCACTGCCATGACACAAACTACAGGACAAAAAGCAACTGAAGGAAGGAAAGAGTTATTTTGGTTCATGGTTTGTGACCCACAAACCCCTGGTGTGTGTGTACACAGCCTAGTTCTAGTGCAGTATGGGTGATAGAATCACAGGGTGTTGTGTGGAATGAAGGCCTGAAGGGGGCGCTATCTGAAGTTTGACTGGGTCTCATCTATGGCCCTTTACACTATCAATGTCCTCCAGCCAAAACCCACCAGTAAAACACCTGCAGTTGAAAAAGTAAGGTTGGCAGAGGTATCTCATGGGGAGGGAGCCACTGGGCCTCTGGGTAAAAGGGAGTCAGAAAAGGCCAACTGTGGGAATTGGCTTCGTGTTAGGTGATTTGGGGAAGGTTTAGGAAAGAGAGAGCTTTCTGCTGGACAGGAAGTTGGCAGGAAGTAAGGAGGGTAAATACACAATTGTGTATTCTAACATCTTACTAGAGGGATCAAGACTAGATGGAGGATAAAGGTGTAACTGGGGAAAAAAAAAAAGTAGTGATCACGTTCTCCTAGACAGGAGAGTGTTTGGCATTGTAGTTTGTACAATGTTAGTGATCACAGAGTAGAATTACGCTGTGTCTCTCTTCAACCTGCACACACTATGAGCACTCAGATGATGGTATCCGGCTCAGCTCCCAGGTAAGGGCTGCTTGTGTTTTTCTCAAAGCTATGCCCCATTAACCAAGAAGTGATCTGTGGTTTAATTTCGGAACAGAAACATCACCACCTCCATCTCTTAAACTGATCGGTAGTGTGATAATCCGTGTAAAGAAACAGGGATGTGTCCCCCCATTCAGTGCCATCTACTGCAGCTCAAATTTTCTCACTTTTTAACTTGCCTGAAATTGGGGCATGCCTGGCTTTCAAGCAATGGCTTCTTAGAGTGGGCGCAGCGTAGTATTGTTTGAAGGGCAGGTGCCTATGCTCTGCTACTGCCCAGATCAATACGTTTCTGGGAGAATGGTTTGGCTTTTTAACCTTCCTCAACGTCCTGGCTTTTCTGGAGTTGTCTCCCCGGTCACAGAACTGTATCTGCGCGGCTTTTCTAGGCAATACGGGGTGCTGCGGCGGTGCTCGCGAGCTTACAGCAGCGTGGCGCACACGCGGCCCGGTTGCCCTAAGCAACCGGCGCGTCCCCGCCCGGCGGTCAGCTGATGGGCCGCCCGCGGGGGAGGCCGCGGCGCGAACATGGCGGCCGAGATCCACTCCAGGCCGCAGAGCAGCCGCCCGGTGCTGCTGAGCAAGATCGAGGGCCACCAGGACGCCGTCACGGCCGCGCTGCTCATCCCCAAGGAGGACGGAGTGATCACCGCTAGCGAGGACAGGTAGGGTCTGGGAGCGCGCGCGCGCGCGCGCGGGGGCCTGCAGGGCGCGAGGAGGGGGCGACCACGAGGCGTGGGGACCCTGGGTTCCGTGGCTGTGCCTCTCTTCCTGTGGTCACCCCCGGTCGAGCGGCCACCCCTCTCTCCCGCGTCCCTGCAGCCCACCGAGATCCGGGTGCCGCCAGTCGTTTCTGCCTTACTCCTCCTGTAGGAGAGCGCTCCCCCGCCGCGCGCCTTTAGTCCTGGGAACCCCACACATGCTCCTTCAGCCCAGACCTGCCCTCGGCGCTCCTTCAGTGCAGGACCCTCTGTCATGGGACCCTTCCACCCCGGACCCTGTCCCTACAGCGTCCCTCCATCCTGGGGCCCCGTCTCATGGTGCCTCTCTGTATACAGTTCAGGACCTTTCAACCTGGGACCTAATCCCCGCTTGTCACCTCCGTCCAAAACCCCTTGCTCCCTGACAGGCCTCCAGTCCTGGGTTCCCCCCAGTGCACCTCTGCAACTGTGGGACACCAGTCGTCGTGGTCTTCTAGCCAGCCTTTGCCCCCCTGCCTCCCAAACCCTGTCCCTTGGTGCTGCTCCAACCCCAGACCTTTGCCTCCTCTGTCTTCCTCGTGGGAGTTCACTTGGTGCTCCAGAGTTTCTGCGTTCTCCTGGGTCCGGTCCAAGTCCCCGAGGACTAGTGGCTGATTACATTGGGGCCTGGTGCGGGTGTTTATTCCTTAAAGGAACCCCAGGGACGTTCACCTCCAACTTCTAGTTTGTTTTGAGTTGGGGTTGAGGGGGTGAGCCGAGGCGGGCTGAGGTGGAATGGGCTGTACCTTTCAATGCTTCATCTGGCCTTAGGATCATTTTTTTCCCCATAGCTGTTAGAACTATCTGAACTCTTAATTGATCAAATAATTGTCAAATTTTAAATGAAAGTGATTCATTATTTAAAAGACTAGATGCACTTCTTTTAAAAGAAAAATTTGTTTACAAGCAAGTCATTTTGTTTACAAGTAATTTATCTCCACGAGTAAGAAACAGAATGCCATTTATCATAAGACTAAAACAAGCCATGTTATCAGTGTTCCCACATTTTGCCGGTCACCACACTTTGGAAAAGACTCATTTGGTCCAGTGATTTCATTTCACCTAGGAGGGAAATGTTTCTCTGAGGCAAGGAGATGCATAGGAAGTCAGATGTGGGTCCCAGGACTTGTCATCTGGCCTCTGGTTATCAGGGCAGTGACTGGAGAAATAGCCCTTGCTTTAGAATTGTAGCAAGTTTGAAACCTTAAGTTTAAAACACAGTTGAGGGAAACACTTTCCTTGTAGTCTTAAGTAGCAATAGGCCCAAACTGGAAGGGCATTGTGAGAATTTCTACTATTCTCTAAATGCTGGAGGCAGAGGCCAGCCTTTTATCCTCAGACCTTTTGAAGTGACTGAAACTGAAGGCCTGCCCTGGATGGGAACAGGAAATTTGAAGCCCCTAGCTCTTACTGGACCTTTCTGTTTGGCTTTTGAAGGAGTTAGGGCTTTTTCCCTCCTTAATGAGCCGATTTTCCCTCCTGTTTACATATAGCTGACCTCAAACGAGGTGGTGTGGGACTGGTAGGATGCCTGCTGTGGTGTGTGAAACAGAAATGGTGCAGGTGGGGGGGTTGGGGCAGCAAGTGGGAACACAAGATGAGAGAGAAGGGGAAGGGGATGTAAACAGGACAGATGACAGAATAATGGTATTTGCATGATATAAACAGGAATGCAGACAAGTTTATTAAAGTCAGCAGGCTTTATTCAGTAAAATATTTTATTTGTGACTCATGCATGTTTCGTAAATTGCTGAGTATCTTCTGAGATAAGTGGGTAGGAGCAGTGCTAATAAAGATTTTATGGAAAGTGATTACTAAGCTCCTTTGGGACTCAGATGTTCAGGGGAGTCCTGGATCAGCTCATTTTTTCCCCCCTCTCCTGCTCCACTGTCCTGTAGGTTCCTGGCAAATGACCAGACCACCAAGGAGTCGCTTGCTACACTAAAGGTTGCTGATGTGTATGTTAAGCCCTTTTGTAGGTACAACAATTTGTGGGATTTAATGAATATGTATGGGTTGTGAGTTTAGTTTTGTTTTGACAGTTTTTTCTCTAAACTGTCATAATTGTCATACTCTTCATTCATTCATTCATTCATTCATTCACTTAGGAATACTGTATCTATTGAGTGTGAAGTCCTGGAATAAAAGATCAAAAGCCACAGTGCCTGTGCCCATATAACTTCTGATTTACTGCTCTTTATGGCCCTTGAGCCACGGAAGCCTGTATATGTGTCTGAGGACTTAGAACACTGACTTCCCTTATTTAGGCAAGAATGCGTCAGACATGCCTGTTCATTTGTCTCCACCATAACTATAAAGGCAACTGACATTAAAGTAGCTCTTTCCAAGTGCTGGGCAGTGTACTGAGGATGTGGCCCTTCATACTCCGCTCCCCAGATGATGAGAGACACAGGAGGGAGAGACTCCTTGGCCTGAGTTAAGAACTGTCTTTAGGAGAAGCCCTGGGGGGGGGGGTAAGGGAGTGGTTTGTAGAAGGGAGGGGTCATGTCCTGGTGCAGCAGATGGAAAGGACAGAAGGGAATGTCAAGTGGTAATGACTCGAGATGTTTTAAAGTGACCAGAGCAAAAGGTGTATGGGAGGCCATGGCAGGAAAGGGCTGAAGCCTGGAAGGGCAGTGTCTGGTTTTGGAAAAGAGTTTCTGTATGGCTCTTAGGAGCTGGATTTTATTTTGTAGGCAGGGACAGCTCTAAAAGAGTTCAGAACAAGCAAATAAAGGCATGTGAGGCATTAACCCTTAGAAAGTCCCTTCCCTACCAATGCAAAATTGGGCTGTGGGGTGGGGGGGCATATGTGTACCACCAACCCAAGCTCATATCCCCCCATGTTCTCTCAGTGCAGTCTGTTTCTCTTTGGATCAGCAATTCCAAAGCTCAATACATTTTCAAAGCCAGAAGTACCTATATATGGAGGTTTTCTCAAAGCTCATTGGGTGCTAAAACTTGATCTGAACAGATGAAACTGTTTGCAATCTTTATTTACCCCATGCAGTGTAAATATTTGTCTGTTTTATTGTATAAGCAGCCGAGGTGAAGATGCTCTGTCAGGGCCTGTCAAGCATATTATGAAACATAAGGTAATAGAACATACCATATTCTGATAGCCATTCTACGAGTCAGAAAACTGAGGCACAAACCTCACATAATCACCAAGACCACAGAGCTATTACGTGGTAGGACTGAGATCTGAATCCAGTTCTGCCACTTCCAACACAAGTTGTTTTTGTAATCCACCTCTGTTAGAAGAGACCAAGTCCAGGCTCAGTCAATGATGTACTGTGCCAGCAGCAAACACAAAACAACAGGACTCACCTTCGGCCTTTATTAATAAGCCTTTCTTTTTACTACTTCTCAGGATTTTCAATGCAACTTTGCAACTTTTGCTTTAATGCTTACAAAAGTAACTTTTTTTATACCTTTATTGGTGTGTGTAAATAATCTATATATAAGCATGGATGAATGGATACCACCGTGTGTCTGTGGTGGACAGGTTGAGCTTTCTCAACAGCCATTTTTTAGTTTGCTTTTTTAAAAACTCAGGAGTTCCTGTAACTCAGGCTGGCCTTGAATATACTGTGCAGCTCCGGGTGGTCTTGAACTCCTAACTCTCTTGCCTCTACATTTTATTGCTAGGACTATGATCATGTACTTTTTATTTTCCAGACAAGGTCTCACTGCGTAGTGCAGGCTGTCCCAAAACAGCCCCCTGAGTGCAGTTGTAGGTGTGTACTGCCACAAATCTGCTTAGGAAAGTAACTCAATATTTATAGCGGGATCCAGCTGAAGTTAATTTATTACATAAAAGCCACAGAGAATGAGGATGTCCTGAAAGGAAAAGCTAAAGAATCAAGGGGCTTCCTGAAGTCAGAGCCCACTTTTCCAAAGACTGTGCCAGCGGTTCCACTGTCAAGAGTGGCCCCCGGGGAACATTTGAAACTATCTGCATTCTCTTTGGGTTGCAGGGCAAAAGATACTGTTGGCATATGGGCCAGTGCCAGGCCCACAGCTTAGCCTCCTTCCAATGCCAGGGCCAGCATTCAACATCCTGTGGTACACAGACCCCAGTCACTAGTGCCTCTGTTCTTTAGGAAGTGGTTCTCAAACTTGAGTGTTTATTAGAATCACTTGCAGATCTTGTGAACCAGTGAGTGCTGGGCCCCACTCCTGGAGATTTTGATTGGGAAGTTGAGTTGGGGGATGTGGAGGCCTGAGAGAGCTGGTGTTTCTGTCAAGTACCCGAGGGTTGCTGCAGATCCAAGGACTACACTCAAAGTGCCCGTGTTGTGGAAGAAAGGGGGTTTGTGTATCAATCACCAGAGAAGGATGCTCGTTACATCGCCCTTTAAAAAAAAAGATTTTTTAAATATGGGTCTGTGCGCTGTGCGTACAGGTGCCTTTGGAGTGCAAAAGAGTGTTAGGTTCCATGCTGTGGAGCTATTCTGAGAACCGAACTCCAGGCCTGGGTATGGGTATGTGCTCTTAACTGCTGAGCTGTCTACCCAACCCTCCTCTCTTTCTCAGCAGTTTGCATTTGTTTCCCTGGAGTTATTTTACAGATGCCCACATACCAACAAGTACCCCGTCTGACTCTTGCAGAATACCTGAGGTAGGCAACTTGAAAGAAGAGGTTGTCCTCTTGGTTTCAAGTTGTGGTCACTTAGCTTTGTTGCCGTGTGACCTTTGGCAGGGCAGTGCATTGTTTCAGGGAGACTATGGCAGAGGAAACGTTGAACTTGAATGCAGACAGGAAGCTAAAAGAGAAGGGCTAGGGTTCCAATATGCTCTACAGGTGAACAAACCCATCTCCAATTGCTTCCTCCAGCCACATCCCAAGGTTTCCCAAACCTCCTAATAGCATCACTGGTTGGGGACTAAGCCTTTTAGCACATTACCTTTTGAGGGACATTTAATATATAAACCATGAGCTGGGAAGATGGCTTATTGTGTCAGGGTACTCGCTCTGCAAGCATGAGGATCTGAGTTCAAATCTCTAGCACCCATATGAAAAGCTGGACATGACTGTATGCCTCTAACTCTTGGTTAGGGGACACAGACAGGTGGGTCTTGCACACTTACATGTATACAACACACACCCCTACACACAGACATTCAAAGCGTAACACTCACCTCCTTTCTAGTAAAATCAGACTAACAGCAGCTGAATATAATTTACCCCCTGAAGACTATTAAATCAATGTGGATAATAAGGCTTAATTGGGGTCTGAAACTTTCAAACTAAGAATTATTTGAGCAGTAATGTAGTACTGTCTTCCTGTTGAGGAAATTAAACGAAGACCACCATCAAATGATGATCAGTGGTAAATTTAAGAATTGGAGTCAGAGGGGGAGGCAGAGCTGGAAGCTGAGATTCCCTCAGGGCAGAGCTGAATTGTATGAGGCAGCAGGAACTGATTCCCTGGACACATGGCTTTTTCTGGACTCTCCCAGGACTGCACAAAAATGTAGTTAGCTGGTCAAATGAGAAGTTTTCAAAGGTGGAAGCTCTTGTTATAAAGCAATGACTACAGACCTGCTGTCTTCATTTTTTGGCATGATTAGAGATGAGCATTCTCTGTCTGCTACTGCTCCAGGAGCCTCCAAGGCCAGTATTAATTTCTGCAGGAATCTGGCTTTTCTTTGGCTTAAGTCACACAATGACAGATCTGTGTTTTTAGGTGCTGTTCGTAAGCTGGTTAAAAAAAAAAAAAAAAGTCAAAAACCTAAAAACAAAACAGAACCCCCAACTTTTAATATTTTGTAGCATTTCCCCCTTTTAGTCCGCCAGCTCTTTTAGTATATCTGTTGCCTCTCAAACACATTTGTTTGTTTGTTTTTGAGATAGACTCTCATGTAGCCCAGGCTAGCCTTTTGCTCATTCTGTCGCAGAGGAATGTCTGATCCTCTTTCATACCCTCTTGTGCCACCAAGCCTGGTTTATGCAGTTCTGGGGATCGAACCCAAGGTTCCTTGCATGTTTGGCAAGTACTCTACCAACAGAGATATGTCTCCAGACAGTTTTTGAACAACTTAGAAGCATATTAAGACAGTTTGTAGGAAACTTTGTGTATTTCCTTATTATTGATGGGAACTGACTCTAAACCCGTTTTTTTTGTTTGTTTGTTTGTTTTTGTTTTTTAGGTAAAGTGCATAGAAGGAAAATTGGTTATAGCTAGAAGCTGTTTGTTCATTTGTCCAGAGTGCTAATGGCTGTATTTTGGTTGTCATTCAAGGCCTAAAAGTAGATTCTTTAGTTTGTGTTATAAAATAAACTGAAGAGTGGCAGGAAGCCAGCATGGAAGCGAGTGAAGCGGTTCTCCAGTATTAGTGGGACCCCTCACTGGGACAGCCATTTTCTATT
This sequence comes from Cricetulus griseus, assembly GCF_003668045.3. Lineage (NCBI taxonomy): Eukaryota > Metazoa > Chordata > Mammalia > Rodentia > Cricetidae > Cricetulus > Cricetulus griseus. The sequence continues at coordinate 432,465,219 of NC_048595.1, read as the reverse complement.
TATAATGTAATTAAGAACAGAGACTCCAGAGGTAAGTTAAGTGCCAGAGTTTGAATCCAAGTCATGTGACCTTGGACAAGCTCCTTAATCTCTTTGCATTATGCCCTTCTCAGCTGCAAAGCGCAGATATGGTAGTGAGTACCACATTGGGTTTTATGAAGAGCTGACAGATTGATAACATAGATGGAAACCACTTAGATTAGAGCCTGGCACACGGGCTAGCAGTTGTGATATTATTCCTATTTATTTTCCATTAGGTCAACAAAGCTAAAAACATTTCTGCCCTGTGTGTGCGAGTGTGTGTTGTGCATGCATTGTGTATGAATAAACTTAAACTAAAACAATTTCCCCACCCTAAATAAGGCACTAGCATTTTCGAGTCAATTACAAATGTAAACTTTTTAACTGACTTTGAGTCATGGCTTTTGTTTCCTTATTTGGTCAGTTACAAGTCATTTCAGTCATACTCATGTCCCACACGGATCTTTCCCCTGCTGTGGCAGAGAACCCTAAGATCAGGTCCTTCTACTTACTAGTAGGGCTCACCTTAGAACCATATACACAGTCATGACATATTGTAGTCCCAGGGTACTATATAAATCCAACCCACGCAGGGAAGATAAGAAAACACCAGGCCAAGCTTGTGTGAGTCCTCCGAAGTGACTGTGGTGTCATACAAGATGTGCTAAATTCCTCCATTGTTGAATCCTGTGACCCCCTTGTGTTCGGTACTGTTTATCAAGGGAATTCAGTGGGAACACTATGCCAAGTGTTTCTGGGTACCCTTTTGTTAGCATGTACCAAAACTCTGGAGTCTGGAAAAGAAAAACAAGTGTGGAGCATAAACCATATATTCTGTACAAACATCAAACAGGATGAGCCACTCTTCTGTGTTTGGGATTGTTGGGAGCCCTCTAGAAATCCAAGGTCAGAGACACCAGCTGAGTGTCAGCCATGAAGGTAGGACAGCTGTCTCAGGCCTGACTCTGCTGTGAGTGCCTGTCCATTTTCACCCCCAGGCCTGCCCTCATCTCTTAACCACTGTTAAACCTTCATCTCTACAGTGGCCTCTAAGAGGTGTTCCCGAGCCCTAGCATGTCCTACTTTAATATGTCTTGCCAAACTCGTATCTTTAAGATGGCTTTTACGATGTGTTCTTTTCATGACCTTTCATGACTGTTGTCTGTCATCATGACTGTAATAGGATGCAAGGGAGCTTGTAACTATTCTGTACCCAACTTTATTTCCACATCTACTTCTCACTCCTCAGTGGTTCTTGCCAATGTGTTCTCTGTCCCGTTAATGTCTCACACCGTTCTCCATCTAGATGCTGGGCTCATATGCAACCTCTGCAAACCACTTGCCCTCCCCTGCCTCCCATATCCCAGCCTTTTAGGGCCACTTTCTGCTTCTCTTTCCACTGTGCAGTAATTCTTCCCTGTCTGCCACTGTCAGCCTTTCTCAGCTTCCTCCAGTTTGGTTTGTATATATTCATCTGATCCTCCCACGTGGCCAGAGAGCAGGTCATGCAGCAGGCCCTGCAAAGCTGCAGCTAACCAACAGCATTGAGTTGATTGACAGAGACTGCGTTGCTGTATTACATAGGCCTTTCTCCCTCTGGTTGACTTTAGCCACCCACAAGTTCTCCCATAGGAACAAAATTTAATTGTAACCAATGGTATTGGTCTCTAGAATCTAGCTGCTTATCTCACCTCATGTCTGTAAAATGTACAACACTTCATTCTGAAAGTTAAGAGAGCAGGGATGTGTGCTTATTCACTTTATGGAGTATTTTTTCATACTTAATAATAAAATAATCTCTTTTCTTTTTAACTTTGTGAGGCAGGGCGTCACTCAGGTAGACCAGGCTGGCTTCAAACTCACTATCTAACCAAGAATGGTCTTGAGCTTTTAATTCTGGTTCAACCTCCTTAGTGTTGGGATTACATGAATGAGCCACCACACCCTGCTTGTGTGGTGCTGAGGCTGGAACTCCGTTTGGTGCCTGCTAGGCAAGCAGCCCACCACTGAGTTCAAATTCATCTTTTTAATTAGTCCTTATCCTCATAGACCACACACAGCTTTAGGCAGAACAGTGCCCTTTAAGATCAAAGCGAACCTGCAGCCAACGTTCTCCTACAGGTAGGTGAGAGGTCCATTTTCCTCTTCTTATCTCATCCTCTTTGTTTGTGTGCTGGCAGGGTCATCCACGTGGAAAGGCTTCTGGGGAAATTGCAGGTGCCTGAAGTCATATCATTGTTGATAGGGAGCATTTTGGGGTGCTAGGTTATGGCTGCACTTGGACTGGATTTCCTTGGGTGCATGAGTACCCCAAAGGGCCTTCTTCCTAACTCTATGTTCCCCCAACATTCCCTGCTTTGTGTGCGTAACTAATGTCTTCATACCTACTGGGGGAATTGTTTGAAGGGTCTGAACTTTGAGGGTTACTGCTTTTGTCCCATCAATCATGCTCCCACCTGCGCTTTAGATGTCAGTCCCTTTCACCATCCCTATAAATCTGGCCTCATTACCTCATTCCCAGCTGAATGCTGGCCTTTTAAATTCTTCTTACATTTAAAACAGTGTAAAGCTTACAACAATGTGTGCAGTGTTAGTTTGATTAAATCACTAAACAAACCAATAAAGAGCCAGAGAATTTAAAACTAAGTCAAGCTGTGCTTCCCCTGGGTTAGTTTAATCTTGTGTTTCCAGACAGCTCTGCTGGGCTATGGGTAGAGCTGAAGTTGTTTGTTAGTTGTTGTTGTTGTCATAACCTTAGGGAAGAGTACTTCATGGGCCCTGAGCTGACCCATAGCTTAGCTTATTCCTGTCCTCTGGGGCTTGGGATTTTTTCTTGAGTGGCTTGTTTGCACAGGAGTCCTACAAAATAATTTTGATGCTAGTAGTAACAGATTACATCTGGACCAGTTTCTCCACTCACACAGAGAACCTGCGGGAGGCATTTCAGCCACAAGTCTGTGGATTCTTGTGAGGCATTACTGGTTAGGGATGGTGCAAGTGCCAGGGTCCCTGAGAGCCTTCTCTGGATGATACAGTATCCCCACAGACCCTTGAACTGTCCAGTATTCCTTCCTTCCTGTAGTGCAGGCCAGGAAGTACTTACTTCTTTCACTCAGTCAGGCTTATTGTCCTTTAAAAATGAGGCCAGTTTCTAGTCTTTTGCTTTAGAAGATCCACTGAGCGACCGATCAGTGTTTCGCCTCCCCTTTACTGAAGGAGACACACTTTGTTCTCTAGTGGAAATGAAGAGGTCAGAGTTCCAGCCACTTGGCTGAAAGACAGTTACTATTTATTTGATTAAAATAGACTGAAGTGATGATGGTATCATTCCGTCTTCCTTTCAGGCTAGCATCTTGGTGTTCTAGAAGCCATCATAGGTGCCAGGATTAAACATTTTTATCTGTATCCTCCGGAGGTCCAGTCAAACCAGGAAACGATTTCCTTTGTTGTACATGATGGAAGTGTTCGGGGAGTCCCAAGTCTGGGAGTATCAGCATCCCTACAAGCAGTCACAATAACAAGCTTTCTTTACAGTTGCTATTTACCCAGGGTTTAAGATAAATCAGGACTTGGTCTTACTTTGTAGCATATTGTATATTGTATATTCAATTAATTGGTTGAACCCTACCTGTTTATCAGCATAAAATTACAAAATGATTAAATTGCTTTATTTCTGTTATCCCTGGAGGAAAAGTGCTGTTGTTGGAGGTGGGGTGGGCTTGACCCTGGGCTTCTGCAGAAACACTTGAGTGTTGTTGGAAATCACAAGTGGGTATGTGGTCTTCAAGGTTATTGTTCAGGTGTCATAATATGTTCTGGAGAAAATGTGGCACACCCAAGTGTATGTCCTCACAGGATTGCAAGATTTAAATAGTACTCATTAGTTCCACCAGATGCTTCCTGGCTTGAGAATCTGCCTTTTGGAAGAGAACCACACTTTGAGAATCAGGCTTTGTGTCCATCTTTGTTCTCATGCCATTGTGACTTAAAAAGAGTTGGCGAGGCAGAGACAAGCGGATCTCTGCGACTTTGAGGCTAACCTGGTCTGCAGAGTGAGTTCCAGGATAGCCAGGTCTACACAGAGAAACCTTGTCTCGAAAAACAAAACACACAGAGAGGGAGAGAGAAAGAGAGAGAGAGAGAGAGAGAGAGAGAGAGAGAGAGAGAGAGAGACTGAGACTTTATGAGCTTGGGAATTTGTGTATGTGTATGTGTGTGTTGTTATTGTGTGTGTGCCCCCCCACCCCCCAGGCAGAGTTTCTCTGTGTATCCCTGGCTGCCCTGGGATTAAAGGTACCATCACCACCTGACTTAAAGTATATTTTACTTACTTGTATTAGTTAGCCTTTTCTATGTTCAGACCATCTTAAAACAGTGGCTTAAAGCAGCATGTATTTCATTGTCATGAATGGTGGGTCCCTGGAGTAGTTTCTAGACTTAGTTAGGCTCACTCATGCTTATGACTAGTCCTGTGACTCAGCCACTGGAGAGGTAACTAGTTCCAGGCTTTTCAAGGGTAATTCAGCTAAGACATAGGCTCCCTCTTCCAGTCGTTTTTTCCCTCGGCAGGCTAGCCCCCTAGTTCATATGGGTTGGCAGGCTTCCAGGAGAGGGAGCAACAACAGGAAAAGCCTTTGTCAGTAGAGCCCAGCACCACTACTGAGACACTGTGGGCCACAGAGACACCAGGCAACCTACCAACAGGAGTCAGAGACATAGACTCTACCTCTTGATGGGAAAGGCTCTACATTCAGGTAGTAAAGGGCATGGAGCAGCAAGGGGGCAGAAAAACGAGCACACTTAACACACAGTTATCTTGCACAAACTCTGACATTCTGCATTTCATTCAGGGTCTAGCTAAATTCAGACCTTGAGGTAGTGAGAGATTTTATTAGCATCGCCATTCCTACTTAGCACAAAAGTCAGATTTTCTTTTGAGTTTTGGGGCACATGTCTAGTTTTACCTAGACTTTTCTGTGCTCTGAATCTCTTTTTAGGGGAACAAAGAACCTGCTATTTAATGGTTCATATTTATTTGTTTAGGGTTACTGCTTTAGTGGAAAACATAAATTTTTGGAAAGGCTTTTTTTAACTATATAAAGCTACTTAATATTGAATTATATCTTTTGTAAGGTTTTAAGTTATGAGATTTTTCTCACTTTCTAGTAAGAGATGAATAAAATTGGACAAGGCAGCTTGAGGCAGGCAGTGCTGTGACGGCCATGTTGACTTGTGTGATTTCTTGAGAAGGCTTTCTGCTTGTTCTGTCTCCCAAAGCATAAATTGGAGGTAAAAATGTGCAGATCCCAAGTGTTTCTGGAATCCCCGTGTGGGTCTAGAATGCAGAAAATCTATACTATCACAGTTCTGTACTGAGGACTTAGGAACTAAGCAGAGACACACCAGAGGGTAACAGCTTATTACATCTTTCAAGCCAGAGAGCCTGGTGCCTTTGGGGAGAATCTTCTGTTTCCCAGCCTTCTTGCATCTGGTTTCTTAGTCCTGCTCTGCAGGCCCTATGCACTGCTCCTTTGGGAGTGATTCTATAAGGGCCCAGTCCATCTAGAAACCTCTAGCTGTGCCTTCCATCCCTGGGATAGAGTCCCTTTCCTGCTCTGCAGTGGCCTTTAGGGGAACACTGTGTCCCTTCATAAATTCCAGGGTGCTCCTGACTCTTGGACAGGCCTGTCCCAGGCATAAGTTCCTATTGATGGTCAGCAAACCACCGAGCAGGGATCTTTGGTAAAGGCTCACAGAGGCCTCTGGAGTTGGTCTTGTTAAGAAGGAAAGGTGGCTGTCACTCATTTGAAGTTGCCTCTGATTTGTGTGCCCGAGGCTGCATGACCCTGTAAGCCTTCAGTCAGTTTATCCTCCTTAGCCTTCTTTGCTTTCAGTGGTCATGCTGACAGACATACTCTTCAGGAGTGGAACAGTTTTGCATTTTCTATTATTTAGATAGCCACACTTGAACACTAGACAAAACCCATCCCTGAGCACTTGGAACTCATTGAAAGGTGTGTAATTGGTGGTTTTCTGGAAGGCCCCCATGGACTCTGTTGTCCTTACATCCTAGAAGCGACATAAAGTCAGTGTTTGCTACTCGTCTCACTGTCTACCCCTCATCACTCTACCTGATGTCTACAAAGCCACAGTGTGCTTATACAATTTAGTTATATAACTTTAAGTCAGCTCTTTTAAGGAAAACTGAGTATTTTTGGCTTAAAAGATGGATCAGTAGATGGTAAAGATGGTAAAGGCACTTGGTACCAAGCCTGAGGACCCATGTTGGGTCCCAGAACCCTCATGATAGAGGGAGCCCTGACTCCCATAAGTTGTCTTTTGACCTCTACCTGTGTGTTGTGTGCACGTGAACACAGCAACATACACATACTTCAAATAAAATTATTAAAAATGAAAAGTGTATTTTATAAACATTTCCACATACCTCCTGGTCTTCATAGTTACTTTTAGTGACTGTATAAGCTATTAAGCCATTTGATAACTCCTCTCATTATTTAACCTTTTCTCCTAGTCCTTGATTCTTTTAACTTTTAGATGGGAATTTCTTTTTTTTTCCCCCCATTCAATAATTTCTTTAGAACTAGTTGCCAAACCTGAAATCCCTAACTTTAACCAAGTTTTCCATCTTTCTTTTAAAAATGGCATCCACTTATTCATTTGATCTTGCTGGTTCTCTTCTCCCACTGGGTGAGTTTTAAGGATCAAACTCAGGTCCTCATGCTCAGAGGCAAGGACCTTCACCCAGTGAGCCGTAACTTTGCCATTATTTTGGCAAATATCTCTTATGATCAGATAAAGGTGTGTTTCTTAATTTGTGGAGCCAAACTCTTGCCAAAATGTTCTAATTTAGAATGCTGACAAAAAGTCCCAGAGTCCTGCAGTGGGTACTTCACTACTGTTTGAGTTGTTGCCATGCTTGTCTTCCACAGCATTGCAGTGCCCAGACATTTAGTACAGAAGAGTTAAAATTCAGAACTGCAGTCTTGCACAACAATGGAAGGGATCACAGCTCTGAGCCATCTCCACTCTTTCTAGATTGGTGGTGGAGCCTTCCACAGGGATAGAGCTGTGGGGAAACCTGCAAACCTTTTAAGTAGGCTCAGAAAGAAGTGGTGCACTTCCATTCCAAGCATCTTTTGGAAAAGCACACTATTGTTTGAAAACAAAAATTGGGGAGAAAATGATTTTAAGGTTTGTTGTTGTTGTTGTTGTTGTTTTAGAAAGTTTTCTTTTTAGGCTGCTAGGTTCTTGGACTGTCAGAGATGATCTGGCCACAGAGGGAAATAAATAGAGAAGGTGGCAGGTAAAACAGGACCTGACTAGGCTGGAGAGACAGCTCAGCAGTTAAGAGCACTGACTGCTCTCCCAGGGGATCTGAGTTCAATTCCCAGCAGCCACATGGCAACTCACAACCATCTTTAGTGGGATCTGATGTCTTTTTCTGGCACACAGGCATGCAGTATACTCAATACCAATAAATAAATAAATAAATAAATACATTTCAAACAAACAAAAAAAGCAGTACCTGACTTTAGGGATAGGAGTAGAGTTGTCAAGTACAAAATATAAAGAGTTCATTACAGGTGACAGGGCCGCTTTAACACTGTTCTGCCAGGAAACATTGGGCTTATGGGTGGCAAACAAAACCATCAGATCTCAGTGCTTAATGTAGCTGGCTTACTATATAGTTGTAAGAACTTAAGTAATTTACATTCAGTAAAACATCACACAACTGTTGCTTTCAACTTCCTGGAGAGCAGGCTTTGCTTTGACTTTGCTGACTAGTCAGTGCTTTAGCCTGGAATTTCTTGAGTTGTTAATAACTAGTCCAGCTGAAGCCTGTTTTTTATAACCCTATTAGGGCAAGGAGCAACACTGTGATCAGAATATGAAACAAATCCCATGTACCTTATAGACATTGGAAAACATTTTTAGCATACAGACTCTCGAGGATCCTGGGGTGTTGGGATTAGATTTAATGTGGTTTGATTGAACCATAGACACAGAAGACCTCCAAAGCACAGGAAGGGAAAGAATGGTACAGTTTGAAGACCAGAACTCTGGGTAGAAGACATAGAACCAAAATCTACTGCCTGCTTGGAGCCTGATTTCCAGTGAGGTTGACCTTCTCTGTCTTTACACAATGAGCTGTTTTCAAGGGAATATTGTAAAAGTTTCAGTTTCCTAGCTTGCTGGTTGGGTCCTAGCCAGGGTCGGATTTATGCAGACCAAGTTGTATGCTCTTTGTTCCACAAAGAAAAATGACACCATGTTCCAAATGCTGGAGTCCAGCTAAGTGGAATCTGAGTGTGGCCTTGGCCTAGGTTAAATACCATTCCAAAGGTGTGTGGGTTTGGTTTTTTGGGTCCTGTGACATGTGAAAGAGATGGGCTTTTAAGGTTATTTCTTCCCTTATTGAGTCTACTGATGTCCTGTTGCCCTTTCTGAACACAAAGGGAAAAGTGTGTCACACTAAATCCATAACCTTCTGGTGACAGATTTTAGTGAATTACCAACATTATCTTCTTCCTTAGACTTAAAACTCTTGACAGTGGTTAGCTGCCAGATTAACCCTTCAGTGGTCCGCTTGTAAATAAAGCAGAACTGTGTGGAACATGACTTGATCTGCTGCATTTGTACCTTGAATTTGGACAGGAGTTTCGGGGGAGGTCATTGAGTGGACTTAATACTCTCTTTGGAGTTGGTCTTTAATTTACTTCTCTGCTTTGGCTTCATCTATTGTGCTCAAATGTAGCCGTAGCATTTCTGATTTAAGCAACATGGAGTATAGTCGGCACATGTAAAGCCCCTTTTGTGAACCAGTTCTAGGGGTAATCTTGGATACTTCCATGGAGTTTTTAGATGAAGAAATTATGTTGAAATAGTATCCAACCCACCATCAACGTAGAAGGACCTGTCTGTAGAGAAGAGTTAGTTCATGGTAGAGCGATGAGGGAGGAGAGCTTGGGGCATAACCTGAGAGGACTGCACGGAGACTTGAAATATGGTAACTCACTGGTTTTCGGGGGCCCGAGCTGGGGAGTTACAGAAACCAAGTTTGCCACCTGAATCCTGCATTTGAGGTCACCATTGGTGAATGCTGAGCGCAGTAGCAGTGGGCCAAGTGTGGTTCCTTGGGAAGTGTATTGGGTGTGCTGGAGGTGAGCTGAGCTGGGAAAGAGACCAAAAGATAATAACATGGAAGGAGATTAGGGTGAAAGTGATGAGGCCCTGGACTCTGGTGGCCAAGCTGAGGATAGTAGAGAAAGGACAACATGACATTTAGGAAATACTGTTTGTTTCTTAGCAAAACAGCCAGACATGGTGTACATGCAGGTAATCTCACACTCCAGAGACTGAGGCAGGAGGGTCCTGCCTGAGCCAGTCTGGGAAACATTGTAGTAAGAAGATCATGTAAAAACAAAACAAAATACCAATTACCTCTGAAACAAAAACCTACACAGTGACATAATTGCAACGCTTACACCTAAAGAAAGATATATTCATTTTAATATCAGCAAATCTCTACTGTTGTTCATGTTTCTGATTACTTTACGATTGCATGCATTTATTTTTATAGTTTTTCTTTTTAATCTGAACCCAAATAAGACTCACATTGTATTGTTTGAAATATTTCTTGAGCTTGTCCTCCATTTTGTTTCTTTCCCCTTCTAAATTATTTGTAGGAACACTTGGGTCTTTTGTGTGTAGACTTTCCCACAGTCTTGCTTTTCTGAAATATATTTGTCATGGTGTTTTAATGGGCCCTCTGTCCCCCTTCCTCCCTATACGCTGAAACTGGTAGCTGGATCTAGCAACCTGGTCAGATCGCATTGGCCTTAAGACATACATAAAATGAGGCTGTGTGCTGTGTCATTATTGCCATCTATTTAGTAAATGAAGATCACTTTCTAGTTTGAATTGCGCTTTAGTCACACACAGTGGTCTATGTAGATCTCGAGGGTGGTGAGACATGTTTTACTATGTGGACACAGCTTTGGTGACCAACCTCAGAGCAGCTCCATTTTCTCTGATGACAGCTTTTTCACACCTCTACACTCTGCCCCCTTCCCCAGAACCAATGGACCATTCTCGAGTTTTCTCCCTATGGAACAGTTTTAGTTGTCTTGAATTTCAAAAAGAAATAACTAGACAAATAGGTGGAAATATATACTAATACTTAGTTTTATATATTTTAGTCTAAACTTACCAACATTTGTTAACTGTTGTGTTGTTATTACAAATATATTTTTATTTATTCATCTTTGTGTGTGTGTGTGTGTGTGTGTGTGTGTGTGTGTGTGTGTGTGTGTGTGTATGTGTGTATGTGTGAGTGGTATGGCTAAGGGACAGAGGTCAGAAAACAACCCATGAGAGTCAATTCTCTCCTTCTACCATGTACCAAGGATTGAACTCAGATCCTCATTTTTGATGGCAAACACCTCTACCCAGTGAGGCACTTTGCCAGTCCATTATTAGAAATACAAACACGATTGTCAGAGAATGACAGTGGATGAGAAGAAACTTGTGAGCAAAGCAGACATCACTAGAATGCAGTTACTCAGAGGGGACTGGGACAGAAGAGTCTGGCTTAGAGATCTGCAAGCCCATGCTGGCCCTCTTGTTTCTCCTTCTGCAGTGGACACACATACACAGACACACACACACACACACACACACACACACACACACACACACACACACACACACACACACACACACACTCACTGTCCTTTAACTCCATTGCTCATTTGTCACTTTCCTGCACACACAGGATTTCCTCACAGCCCTGTGTGTGTCCTGATGAAAGAGAGGCCAGAAACCCAGTGTGGGACAGTTTCCTCCAGGGCAGGAGGCCGAGCATTGTGGTGGATAAGGAGGCCTCCCTGTGATTGAGGCACTTAACCTCTCTTCCTTCCCTAATCCTTTGCTGCTTTTCCATAAGCTCGTTACTTCATTTTTTCTGTTTTTGCTTCTGTGGGACAGGGTTTTGCTGTGTGTCCTTGGCTGGCCTTTAATTCATGATGATCATTCTCCTGCCCTCCAAATGCTGGGATTGTAGGTGTGTGTGTCCCTGTACCCAGCTTGTTCTTTGCGTGCCTGTTGCTTTCCTCAGTGTCTCCTGGTGAGACAGTCATGTGACTTTCTTGACACAATTTGTTTTACCCAGAAAAGTAGTTGATAGTTTTCAGCTTCTTCTGAATGTCACTACACAGTGACATTGTTATTAAAGTTATTTGAAATCTTGACTTCTGGATATTATATAACTTAACATGTTCGTATGTATACCATATATAATATACTAAATTCTATCTGTATATGTATATATT